>NW_015386427.1:1740676-1775676 GCF_001527695.2 Protobothrops mucrosquamatus
CTCAAATGTGTCCCCAAAACTCCTTGCTCCGTCGCCCCCATATCGCCCCCTTTTTGTTCCTTCGCCCCCGCATTGCCCCTTTTCGTTTCATCATCCCCATGAAAAATGAAATCGCTCTCTGGGGGGGCGATATCGCCCAGGTTAAGAACCACTGCATTAGACCACAATAGATGCATTTGAACAATCCAGAATAAAAACTTTAATTTGCTACTATAAGTTATGAGAAAGGATTGTTTGCTTAAATCTTTCATTTGAAGTAAACGGAAAACTATTGCTTACCTTTTAGTTAACCTGGTGCAAGTACTTAAGTCAATATCTATTGATGGGTATCCTAAAGTACAGTCAGCTAAGCTAATGTTTCCCAATGCCAGTGACTTAAAGATAGGTGGACTTGAACTCTCAGAATTCCCCCAGCCAGCTTGAGTTGACATCTTGCTGGGGTTGAAAAATACTGAGCTAATGTAGGATTTAGAAACAAGTTAAATCCAATATTTATTGATTGGAAATAATATTTACTGATTCATTGTATGCTGGGATTGTGTTTATTTAGCCTTTTTATTAAAAAGGTCTCTGAATGTTATTCAACACATTAAACTGTCATGATACAGTATTAAAGAAACCCATAGAGATCACGGTTGTTATAGACGTTTTTATTTTATTTATGTATTAGATTTTTACCCCACCCTATTATTTTTATGCATAACTCAGGGCAGGCGAGCATACCTAATACCCCTTCCTCCTCCTATTTTTCCCACAACAAGAACCCCATGAGATTGATTGGAGAGAGTGACTGGGCCAAAGTCATACAGCTGGTTTTTCATACCTAAGATAGGACTAGAACTCATAGTCTCCCAATTTTTGGCTAGCACCTTAACCACTACTAGACCAAACCAGCTCTTTTTTAAAAAAAATCTGTCTGTCTGTCTGCCTGCCTGTTTGTCTAGCTATCTATCGTTTATCTATCTTACCACGTAGACCGCAGAAGAAGTGGAAGTGAGTTCAGTATCATACAAACCACCATGAGAGAGGTGGTTATGATTCTTTTCTGTAATTCATTTTACAAGCCTAATCAGTTCTCTCTAGTCTTTTTTTTTTTTGTTCTGAAACGGGGAAGAATGCATTAAGTAATCCAGATCCTTCTTGATCTGTATTAACACCATTAATATTTAGTTTTCTGTTCTAAATTAGCTCAAACCCCCCCCCCCCCAGAAGTCTGCAGGATGCATAAAATTAAAAAAACAACTTTTGTATCTATTTACTAGGATCAAATGACCCTGGAGTTATTTGTAAACAGATACTTTTGCAGGTATTAAAAAAATTGGAATATGTTTAAATATAATTGATATATTTCATCTAGGAACTATCTTTTGGCTGTATCTTTTCCTTTGCACAATTTTAATTCTTTGAAAGTGCTGTCACTATATTTTGAAATGAATTCTTATATACCAACTTCTGGAATCAATTTTGGACTGCATAATAATACTGAAAAAAGCCCTGAAGAAACAGTGGACCACCTGGCTGACTGCTGCAGGAAGGTTGCACAGACTGGCTATAAACAACAGCATGACAAAGTAGCAACAATGGTGCATTGGAAAATCTGCAAGAAATACCACTTGCCTACAAGCAAGAATAAAATAGAGAAAGTGATAAAAAATGAAGAAGCTAAAGTGCTCTGGGACTTTAGAATTCAAACAGATAGGCACCTGCCACATAATACCCCAGACTTAACAATTGTCGATAAGAAAGACAAAATATTTGGATCGTGGATATGGCATTATTTAGAGACAGCAGAACAGAAGAGAGAGAACTGGAGAAGATAACAAAATACAAAGACCTACCAGCAGAAATAGAATGACTATGGCAAAAGAAAGCAAAGGTAGCATCAATCGTAATAGGCGCAAAAACAACTGGAGCACCACTTGAACACCCTTGGCATTGACAAAATCACCATCAGGCAATTACAAAAACCAGCTTTACTTGGAAAAGCTTAAATTCTGCAGCAATACCTTTAACACCATCAAAGATCATCATTTGCCTCTCCTAAGTTTTGGGGAAGGACTCAATAAGTGAACATAGTATATGCCAAATCCAAACTGAAAATCTGGCTGACTATGCAATGAACTAAAATAATACGTGGAGGCTATATATATATTATTTCTAAATTCCTGTTAATTGAATAAGATTGCTTTCAGATATGAAATAGCACTGGCCCACATTATTCTGCATACTTAGGTAGTAGTTCCATAAATTCAGTGGGATTTAATCCAAGTTAATATGCCTATAGTCTAATTAAAATTGGAAAGAGTCATATCTATATTACAAAAATGAATGGTAAATTTAGCAATCTTCCCTATGGGTTTACCTAGAATCAACAGAAGCATATTTCCAAATGCTGTTAATTTAACAATGAGATTCAAAGATGGAACATGAATTTCTAGTTGGCTTCATATTTGGAATTTATTATAAAGCGGTTTCCTTAAGCAAAATAATTTTTGCTAAAGAAAGTCCCCTTTTTTCAACCAAAGATCACTCCACAGAATATAAGGAATGTTCCCATTTCATTCCTGATATATTTAGAGGCTCAGAAATATTGAGGCCTCATGGAGTTGATAGTGTTAACGGAAAATGCTAGTAGTTATTTGCCAATTGCTTGCTTAATTGGCCCCATTGGCTATGAAATCCGTTTGTATAATTTATGCAGATATGTTTTAATTCAGGAAGCTAAAGCTGCAATAAAATCTCTTCTTTTGCACTGTGATGCCCATCTGGGCCATGTGTTCAGCGATGGTCTCAAGCCATCTGGGCAGAAATTCTGCATCAAAAGTGTTTCATTAACATTTAAACCAATCTCCAGCCAGTCCGGATTATATCTTATGAATTGATAGTGCTCTAACGCTCAGATCTCTTTTACTCCATAGGCCTACCTTGAAAATAAATTGAGAACCTGGTGCCAGCTTTTAATGTGTCTACTTCTTGCTTGTCGTATACTGCATCTAATGAATTAGCATGTATACAGCCAATGCCAAGCTATTGATGCAAATTATGTTGTATTTAATCCATGCTGGAATACATCCTTTCATGTAGCTGGTTTTCTGTAGAATGCTGGGAGCCCTTTTTATATGCACACAGAGGTCCTTCACCTAGGCATGCTTCCATTGAATCCAATGGAAATGCAGGTTATTATTTGCCAAAGAGTTGCTTTTGTTGATAATTACCTTCTCATCATTAGGTACAATAATTCATTGCATGGAAATAAAATGCATAAATCCAAAATTCAAATGCAGGTGTCTTTTTTATGCATCTTAAATTTGGTTCAAAAAGATGTAAATAGGATTTTAGAAGAATAACTCCTTGTTAGGAGAAACACCACTTTATATAATATACAAAAAGTGTATGTTTGGTGTGGTGGTGAGTTTAACCAGTAAAGTCATGAGTGGCTTGGGAGAAGTCACAGCCGTTGAAATTTAAAACATTTCAGCTGGAAGCTGATATTGAAGTATGATCCCTCTGTATTTTTAATGAGGGGATATTGCTGAGGAACAGCATTTGTTATGGCACCTCAGCTTTGAATCTCCCTTATCCTTATATAATTATATCAGATTTAACTGATATCAGTTTCAACATCAAATATAAACTTTTTTGTTAACGCCATTTGTTTTTCTGTTCATTCATATGACAAAAGTACCTTCCATCTCATAAAACAGATTAAATTCTAGGAGTCCTGCAAATACAGCATAGGGTGGAAGGCTAAACTACAAACCATCTGTTCTTATGGCATGATATAATGTAATACTTGACTTTTATTGCACTTGTAAAACTTCTTTTAATAATCAAAAATAAAAACTGGAATTAAATGTTTTTACAGCAATACAGTTTTGCAGCAGATATATTTGCTTTAATTTTATCTACATATTTGCTTTACTTTTATCTACATATTTGCTTTTATTTTATCTACATATTTGCTATAATTTTACCTACAAGGTTCCTATAAATTGTTACAAGATGTTTGAAAGAATTGAAAAGATTATATATTGGTATTAATATATATCAGTTCATATATACTGTACAGGTTTATGTCTTAGATATTTTCCAAAGTATAAATCAACCTTCACAAAATATATCAAATGTAAATCAGCAACATGGGAGCTTTGCAGGCAGGCTGGAACCAAACTAGAACATTTGTTAAGAATTTCTACCAGGTTCTCCAAATTGTGTGCAAATTTACAGTGTTACCATAGGAAATCTGAAGTACAGCAGGGTAGCTGAGGTTTCACATAAGGCTCAACAGGAAGAATGTTGAAGAATTAACACAAGATGGCACCAGAGAATAGGTTTAGCCTTAGACAACTTTGTCGCCTTTTTGTACTACAGTAATGGAATACCTACATAGTAGGACTATACAAATATATCACAGTCCAAATTTATTGGAACAAATTTTAAATTAAAATGAATTTGATAAATCAAATTCACAGATCAATTTGATTCAGAAAATAATCCAAGGCAACTTGGATGATATATACTATGAATGTTTGTATTTTAAGTATGCAAATTGATCCAGCTGAAATTGGGTCCTCCCAAAAAACTGATCTGAAGAAGACTGATTTTTTTAAATTGATACAACATTTGAGTCAAACAGACCTAATTTAGATACTCTACAATAGATTATTCCAAATGTTAATTTTGATTTTAGAAACTGGGTAAAGATACTGTCTGTTGTACAAATTGTCCAACAGATAATCTTCTGAGGAGAAAGGAATCAAGCTATCCAAGTTCCTTCAAAGAAGAAAAATAGAATTATATGATTCTAGTTCTTGTCTCTTAAATCTCTGCATAAATTTCAATCAATGACAAACTCAGATGGCAGTGGAACAGAAATTTACAAAATATGTTTGATTTTCTCTATTAGATTTCTATCTCAACTTTCATCCAGGAACTTAAAATACCTTACATGTGACTCCTTTATTTCTGTAGACTGGGATGAAAGAGACTGATCCAAAGTCACTCAGTGAATCTCCATGGTTGAAGGTGAAATGATACCTCCCAGGACTGGAAAAAAATTAAAATTTTCCTCTGAAGCTGTAGGAATCTGTTCTCCGTCATTGGCTGAGTTGATATGCCAGGTCAAAACACTGTTTTTTAAAGAAAGAATCATGATTTGCTATTAAAGAATCTGCTCCATAAATCATAATTTGCAAGCCTTAATGACTGTATCAATACATCATGCTAACCTATATCAAGCAAATCACTTTTTAGCCTAGCGTGTTGTGTGAACCCAGCTAGTATAAACAATTCTGAACAAGTCAAGGGATTACAAACAATACCGTAGTAGAAATTTTGTGCCCTAATAATGATAATTAAGATGCTGTAGATGTGTTAGAAAAGTGTCAGTGTACCATGGTAAATTAGCAAAGACATAATAAATGTGTGTGGTGCAAAGGAAATTTGTTCATAATACCAATGTAAAGGATATAAAAAAGAAGCACATTTAGCAATGTGAGTAGCCATATGACCCTAAAAAATATAAACATTTAACAATTATCAGACTGCAAAATTAGCGGCATATAAATTTGATAAATAAATGAAATCCAGAAGTGCAATTATTAACTGGGATGCTGTTCTGATAATCTGGTTCAGAAGATTTTATTACCAGTATTATCTTTTCACAGTTATAGATTTTGGTGATTAATCAGTCTTGGGAATAATTGCAGGAACAATCAACAATGTCAAATAGATTCTTCACTCTTGTATTTCTACTCTAAAATAGAAGTCAGTTCGGTTGATTTATAATTTATATTTCAGTTTCTGCTAGGAAATCAGGTGATTCAGATGGAAAGTTTCTACAGGTAGTCCTCATTTAATGAGTGCCTTAGATAGTGACCACCCACAGTAATAAAAAGGTGACTTTTCATCCTGTTTTCATATTTCAACCTTCATTGGTCTGTAAAGCAAAGGAAAGCTGAAGATCATAAGCACAGTTGTAGTTTTGTTTAGTGACAGTTTCACGTAATGACCAAGTTGCTGATTCCAATTGTAGTCATTAAATGAGGACTACCCATACTTATTTTATCCTCATGATGCTTGGCATTAAACTGGGCCAAGAAATAGGTACATGTTCAGAGACTCTCTGTAAGCTCCATCACTCACTGAGGATCCCCCAACCTATCATTTAAGCACAATAGATCTTATGTTAGAACAAACTTATGAGTAGATTATTAGTTTAACTGCCAGCCACATGTTCTTTGGCTATGAGTACATCATCTGGGCTATAGCTCAGTTAGCAATTTAATTGTCTTATTCTAATTCTTGCTTGTAAATTTGAATCAGTTATAAATTTGGCATCAGTTCCAATCTAAATCAAATTGCCTCTCTTGCCCATATCAAATAGTTTGAAAAACCTGTCTGCTATTTCTTTAAATGCATATTCTTTAAGCAAATTCAATCTCTTAAACATTTCACTATCTAATATGAAATACCAGTTTGAAAAGTTGTGAAGATTACACTCTTGACTCGATCTTGGATGGATGTAGTATACAACTTTTCCAGTGGGAACTACTTACTCTTAAGACCGTTTGATTGCATGATGCCAAACTACCATGGCAGCATTCCAAGAGGGAATGGAGACTCAGTGTGAGAAATACACAGCAGAAGGATAATAAATTAGGACACAAGCTGTACAGCCCTGTGCAGCATCCACAGTGCACTAGCAGCATACAAAGAGGACTAGATTCACACCCTTTCCTGCAGCTTCATATGCCAGTTCAGAAAGCTCACTCCAGTATCCGAGGCCTGTTGCTACATGAGCAGGTGCAGCCCCACCCAAACAACAGCATGAGAGGACAAAAGAGAACCAATCAGCATTAAATCCACCATAGTGCTACTCATCCTAGCAATCGGAGACATGTGGCATTGGGTAATTCCTATCCTCCTCAAAGCCCTTGGTAAGCATATTGATAGAGCCTGGAGATGACTGTCAGTATGTTATAGCAAGATGACATAGACCAAAGAGCAAATCGCCTACTTGTGGCATGGGAAACCCACTTCCCCTGGAAAATAGCCTATCAATCCACCCACTCATAACTTAACCTCCATACTCTGCTCTCACATGCTCACCCATATGTTGCATTGAAGATTAGCTTCGGACTGGGAAAAATTCCAGCTTTCATGGTATTCTAATTGAATATGCTGTTTATGAAAAGGAAGGGCTGCATTATATGCAGTATAACTGACTCTGGACATACACTGTATTCATTCCATTAATTCAGTATCTCCCTAGGCTATTCTAGGAAGTTTACAGTGTAATGAATGACAGGCAAACTGTACATTATTTTGTGTGATCTGCCCTAAGTCTCATTGCAGAAAAGATAGCAGCCAATCTTCAGTATTCCTGTGCATCCCTGAACTATACAGTACTTTTAAATGTTCCTGGTAAATAACATAATTTGCATTTGCTCACTAGAGGCAAATTGCTGCAAAGGAGAGTCGTGCATATTTGGAGTTATTTTCTATATCCAGTACTGGAGAGATATTGTCCTAGAATAAAAACATTAAGCTATCAGAACTCTGCTCTGGATATTCAAATGAATGATTGAAGAAATGCAGATTAGCGATATGTGCTAACAAATTAGTACAGATTAGTGATATCCTCATACCCCTTACATGGCATTTGAATTAATTGCATTCCTCACAGACCAGGTTTATGTCTATGAAGTAGTCAGTAACCTATAATGTTGCTACTAATTTTGCTTCATCTCCTATCAGCAATCAAAAAGGTTGGTTTGATTCACACCTCTGGCTAACTCATCATGTTACATACATTGCTGCTTAATGCAGTATAATATTATTATACAATAATATCCAGCCTAGCATAATCTATGAACCCTGGCAATTGTAGTTTGTTTAACAAACCATCATTCAGGTGATTATTATAATGCAATATATTTCCTCAGCCACTCTGTCCCTTTTGCCAAATGATATGTTGGCCATCCCAACTACTGGGAGTCCTCAATTTATAGCTATTCATTTAGCAACCATTCAAAATTACAGTGTCATTGAAAAAAAGTGACTTATGTCTGGCCCTCACATTTATGACCATCAGAGCATCCCTACAGTCACATGATCAAGAATTCAGCTGTTTGGCAACGGGCATATTTACACATTTACAACAGTTGCAGCATCCCCAGGTGTGTGTGTGTGTGTGTGTGTGTGTGTGTGTGTCTGTCATGCGATTGCCACTTGCAACCTTCCCAATCAGCTTCCAGCAAGCAAAGTCATGGGGAAAGCTGAATTCGCTTAATAACTGCACAATCCACTTAACGATTCCAATGATTCTCTTAACAACTGTGACAGAAAAAATATCATAAAATCAGGCAAGGTTCACTTAACAATTACCTTGCATAGCAATGAAAGTTCTGGTCCCAATTGTGGTTGTAAGTCGAGGACCACCTGCATATAATATATAGCCTTTTCTTTTTTTTAGCAGTCTCAGTAAATGCTCAGCTCCATCCAATCGTCCCACTCTACCCCGAATTAAGGGATTACAGGGTCATAAAAGGGAGGGTATTTTTTAGTGATTTGATTGATAGTTGTTATCAACTTGATATCAACTCTCAACTTCATAGGCATCTATTATCTATTTACCCGTGCTTTTCTTGATAAAAGACAGGAATGGTTCTGCACAATGCAAAATTATGCCTTTGACAGTGGATCCCCAGCATCTTCCTACTGTATATCTCTGCT
The DNA here is from genome assembly GCF_001527695.2 of Protobothrops mucrosquamatus. NCBI lineage: Eukaryota > Metazoa > Chordata > Lepidosauria > Squamata > Viperidae > Protobothrops > Protobothrops mucrosquamatus. The sequence continues at coordinate 1,749,413 of NW_015386427.1, forward strand.
GCCCAAAATGAGGGCTGTTGCTTTAGCTGAGAATCTGGGATGACCTTCAAGTCTTGGATAACCCCATTGGGAATATATATTCCTGGTATACATTCTCAATGTTTTTTGCTCAATCCTCCCAGGATGAGGTAGCACAGAAAGACTGGGGGTAGTGTGACTCATTGGTTTAAATGCTGTTATGTCTAATTAGGTGTACATAAGGTTCAAAAAATAATGACTGAGATGTTTATACTTGAGCTATTTAGAAGATCCTTGAGACCCTTTTTTTACAAGTGTGCATATGGCTACAATAATAATAATAATAATAATAATAATAATAATAATAATAATAATAATAATAAAAGTTGGAAAGGACTTTGGAGGTCATCAAGTCCAACCCCCTGCTCAGGCAGGAAACCCTACACCATTTCGGACAAATGGCTGTCTAGTCTCTTAAAAACTTCCAGTGTTGGAGCATTATTTAGCCATATATAATATTCGACATCTTACACACTTCTACTGGGTACCACAGCACCCTGTAGCAATGAGTTCCGTGGGTTGGTTTCCTGAGGGATGGTCTGATTTTTGTTCAAGGACGCCAGCATTGGGCTTGAAAGGGCAGCTGTCCTACTGTAGTTCTTGAAATCTGCTCGCTTTCTCGCCTGTGGGGATTCTGCCCTCCTGCCAGAGCACTCAAGATCTCAAACATTCTTTATAGTTTCAGAGATTTTGTGCTTTGGAGTTTGAACTTCTTTCCTTGCACATAAGAGCTGCTGCTGCTGCTGCTGCTGCTGCTGCTGAACGATGGCGGAAAGAAAACTTATGAACTAAAATCTGAAGCCGAGGCTGAGAAACAGCCTGCTCCGCTTTCCCATGGCCCGAGACGCCGGGCTGAGTGTCCCCTCGGTCTGATGTGCCGGGAGCTTTGGCGCGGTTCTCCGAGCGCAGGTTGTTTCCCAACCAGGCTCAGCCAAGCCTCACTTTCTTTACAGTCTGCCTCTCCCCCCCCCCGCCCCACCCCCAAAATACACTCACACAGGTTTTGTTTGGTTTTGTTGACTCGCCATTGATCTTCGACGCCTTTCTGGGTTCCTTTGAAAGTGCCTCTTTTTTTGCAGCTCATTGTGCGCTCAAATTTAGCACCATCCCTCTTTATGGAAATCCAGGCGAGCCCTTTGGTCTTGGGGAGCAGGTGCCTACGGGTTTGCGAAGCCAACTCTTGGTCCAATTTACAAGAAAACAGTGTAAAAAGTGTCGCCTTCCCCCATTGCTCCCCTTTACCTCCCGGGCTCGTGTGAAATCCAGTAGCTAACAAAAGTGGGACTGAGCGGCGGGCGGCGGGGGGAGCTTCTGAATAGCTAAAGACCTGCTTTCAAGCCCTTTTGCCCGTCTGGGGTGACTTTGTCTTCTTTCTTAAAAGCCGAGTTTGGGTGGTGCGATGCGCGGGGGGTGGGGACGGGGGGTGAGCGAGAGAAGATGGCGAAAAGGCAAACGTACAAAAAGATACCTGTTTGCCTTGTAAAGCGCCTGGAAATCACCCGTGAGCAACCATATATAATTTGATTTGCTAGGCAATCTGCAGAGCGATTGCCCATCATTTATAATGTCCATTGAGCATTTTGCTTAATTGTGTCTCTTTTTGTAAAGGAAGCGCAGCCCCCCTCCCGGCTGCAAGGCGCGCAAGTGGCCAGATTCCCATGGACTAGCCCGGTCTGCAGCTTTGCAGGCTTTCCCAAGCGCTCTGGGCGGGAGGGAAGCCTTAATAGCCCTAGGCCGGCTGGAGGAAGCAGGCGAGGCGAGAAGGGGCGGGGCGGAGCAGTACGGGGGACGCAGCAAGTCAGCGAGCGAGCCAGGCGGAGAGGGGGGAGCGGCGAAAGAAAGCTCCCCAAGGTACGAGCGTTGCTCTCTCGCCGTTGCCTCCCCTGCCTCGCCACCCGCAGTTTTTGCAGGTGCTGTTTACACCCCTTGAAGTTACAAGCCTCTTACAGATCCTCTAACCAGCGTGGCCACTGGTTTTCCTACCGCACAGAGAAAACGACCGGAGGATTCATCTTTGCGGGCGAATGGAGAAGCCCCTTTTGGCGGAGGAGAGGCGGAGCTAAAGCGCTCAGGTCCGGGGCGACCGGGATGCCCACGCCGTCTTGTCCTGGCCCAGGTGAGAGACGCCTCGCCGGAACCGACAGGCGACGCGTGTACCGGGATGCTCAGTTGGATGCAAAACCAGTTGCCGCGGCTCCGAGAAGCGAATCTACCTGCGCACTCCGCCGCTGCAAGACACAAATCTCGGTCGCGGAATTCACGCGCCCCCCCCCCCCCCCATACACAGAGGAGACCTTTCCCCGATTACCCTCCCGGAAGAACTGGTTCTGCCTCTGGGGCAAAGGAAACCAAAGGGCGCTCCGCTATTGCTCCGCTGTTTAATCTTTGCTGCTGGAGGCAAAGCGGGATCTCTTGGGGAAACTGGTTGTCTCTCGCCATCTATCGCCACGCAAGAAGCTGTTATTTTGGGGAACAGAAGCTGTTCCACTCCCTCCCTTAGCCACTGAAATGGGAAAAAGTACTGCGGTTGGGTTAAACACCTGAGGTTCACACCAGTTGTGCCAGGTGCTAAATAAGACTCAGCAGGTGGCTATAATCTATCGCCTTGGCATAAACTCCGAAGCTAAATAGGCATTGGCCCTGGTTGGAACTTGGCTAAGAGTCCGGACTGGAAGAAAGCAGGGCGAGCTTCTGGTGTATTGCTGTCTTCGGGGGTACAGCTTCATTGGAAACTGTCTTGACATTTTTATCCAACTCCGTACATGGTAAAAGAAATAAACGGTACAAGGAACTTTCTAATGTAGTATTTTCCAATTTTGGCAATTTTAAGAAATGTGGACTTCAACTCCCAGAATTCCTCAGGGGCATGCTAGATGGAGTAATTGGGAGTTGAAATCTACACCTGTTAAAATTGCCAAGGTTGAAAAACACTCCTTTATTAAACCCCAACTGTGGGGAAAGGAGCATCCGCAGGTTATGGTAAAAAAAAAAAAATCAATATGGCGGAGGGCACCGCCTGTTTTTCCTTGAGCTTAATCAGTCTGAGCTTCCACCATGCCTTCGTGACCGCCATATTGACTTTTTTTTACCACAACACGCCTCTAGGGGAAACATGCTTCTCTTTCCCGGGTAATCCTGCTCCATTGGTTTCTCCACCGGCTCAAGGCTCCCCTTAGCCCTGAGGCCTTCTTACCCAGATCTGCGCTCTGGAAGCGGCTCATGGACCTTTGGGGCGAAGGACGCCTTGGACTCCCAATAAGCTCTCCCGGTTCCTTTCTTGGGGACAGGCGGGAGGAGTGGCCGCATTGCAGCGCTTCCTCCGAGCAGCAAGAAAGAGCCAAAGTTATACTGCCATCCTGAATATTCTTACTGAAGATTCAGCGGGATATTTTCGTTGCTAAACCCGCTTCTCACCTCGCGTTCAAGCTTTCAGCAAAACCTCCAACGAGCGGCTCGAGGGGCGAACGGGCGGAAGTGCCAGCGCCTCAATAGCCAGAGGGGGAAGGTGGTCAGCTGAATGGTTGGTTTTGTTAATTCTCACTCCACACCCGTCTACCTCATCTTCCTCTCTCCCTCCCCTTATTTGTTTTGCCTCTGCGTCCTCGCCGGGAAATCGATGGCGATCCATTTGTTATAGTCTTCCACCGGTTCTATGACGAGGGGGGGAGGTCCCTCCGCCCTCGGGCTGCCTTCGCCTCCAAGCGCACAAGTGGCGGGATTCCCATGGATTCGGCCTGCTCTGCAGCTTGGTGTAGGGGCGGGGCGGTAGCGGGGACAGGAGACACCCTGACCCCAACTTGAAAGACCTTCAAAGGAAGTGCATTATGGCGCATTACCAGCCGGGCCTTGCTCAGGTACCAGCAACTCGCTGCGCCGAGTTGCAGGTGCGCCGTCGCGCTTTCGCATTCGCGACGGGCTTTTTTGTCCTTCAGATGCGAGACGGTTGGATTCGTGATTCCATTAAGCGCCGCTGGCCTGGGGCGCCGTTCTGCTCTGCAGACAGGCTGGCGCAGAAGGGTAGCTGTTTAGTCAGGGTCCCTGTCCTCAGCCCTGTCCGCTCACAAAAAAGCTTCAAGGTTGTGCGCAAGGGACGCGCTTCCCCAGCTTCCGCCTCCACGCTCTTTCAGAGGATGTACAAGGCCCCAGAAAAGCCGAGCTGTAGGGCAGAGAGGTCGTTTACCCATGGAAGAATTCAGCAAAACAAAAGCATGACAAGTTTTATATTGATTGACTCCAATAAATGTCCCCGATCATCAACCACATGACTGTTTCTGGAAGAAGCACTGCAGCTGTTCAGACTGTCTCACTCAAGAGTCATCCAAAATCTGCCAGGATGATTTTACTTAGGGGGCCTTTAGAAAGTGGAGGCAGAATGGAAAACATCATATCAATGTGCCATTATATCACACTTGGATATACGTGGTTCCCCAGCACATCTACCCACAATCAAACAACACTTGAGAGGACCTGAATGATTTTTGCTTCTAAGGAATGTTTTTGCTTCTAAGAAAAACAAAAACAACCATATGTCCTGTCCCATGGTAGGCCTTTGATGGGAACTGATGTTTGTAAGCAATGTGCACCTGAAACACTTACAAATGCATCATCACAAGTTTACATAGATCATACTTCACTTCCTTTTTCTGCAGCATTGTAGTTAGGAACATTTTAGTATCGTGCAGGAAAATTCTTTTTAAATCTATATTATTCCATTGATTTAGAAGGCAGCCTGTTTGTATCTGGGGGTCATTTTGCTCTTTTATATTGATCAGATCCTGAATTTGCTGTGTTCTCCCTGATAGTAGCACCACTGTCTCCTCCTTCATCTAAACATTGTTTTCATACCACCACCACCATCTTTTTTTTTTTTTTACTTTTAGGTACACTTGGGAGGCTATTAGTGGCATCAGAAACAGGTTGGACTAAATCTTGTCTTGAATTAGAAAATATAAAAGTATATTTGGTTGGGATTATATAAAAATAAGAGGCTTCTGAGAAACAGCACTTAGCTGCAAAGTTGATAGTTGTTTTTCCCATTGCAAAGGATTGTTCCCAAAACTTAATAATTGAGAGATTGGCTTTGAGTATGAAGGTACAACTTAGCTATTATGGCTGTAAGAATCTGTCCAATCTGCATTAATTTAAAAGCCGCCTAAAATAAGTAAATTTTGCAGCTTATGTATTGTGTTAGAAACATTTTCCTCTAGCCATCTAAAGTATACTGAATTGAGGTTTAGATATTTTGTTTTATGAATTTCATTATGGGTTCTTTTACGTGTTCCCAAGTCATTGGGCTTCAAAATCCAAGAGACTTAGTACAACCACACAGACTTCTAGGCAACACACACAACAAGCATTCAAAGGCTAGTATTCACTGCTCCCTACTCCATCTCTCCTACATCTACTACTTCTGCTACTGTTCCTCCAACTATTGTATTACTTCTTATGAATCCTACTGCTGGAGAACAGTATCTCTATCTGCTTTAATTTGCTTCACATACCTCCTTCCCTATTTCCCACACACAAGCATCACCACACCCAGCTGCTTCTCTTCTCAGATGTTATAGCCAATAGTTGCTGTGCTAGCTAGGGAGAGGGAGAGGACAACAGCAACACAGGTGCTCATTTTGTAGGCAGCCTATTCTCTCACAATTTCTTTACAAATAGTTATTATCTGCAGAGATGAAGAAGAAATAGTCATCTTCTGATTATAAAATCCTCTGTGCAGCAACCTAAAAGAAAGGGTCAAGGGTACTCTCTTTACAAGAGGAAGAGTGGAAGAGAAAGAAAGAAAGAAAAAGAAAGAGGAAAGAAAGAAAGACTCAATATCCAGTATTTTTTTGAGCAGTCAACAGTAAATTCTCAAAGACCTGTACTGTAATACCTAAGGATATTTGCAAGATCAGTATTTTTTATAAAGAAGTAGTAGCTACGTATCTCAGATCAAAGTATGCTAAAATAAAACTAAAGCAAAATTATGTTAGTTTTATTCAAATTTGGATTATTTTCCTTCTAAATTAATGTGGTAGTAGCCAATTTAAATCTTTATCTAAATGGATATTTCCAAATAGAATCCAACAGTTTTTTCTCTAGAAGTTAAGCTTTATGAAGCATTGCAGAAGCTATGCACACTGCCACATTGTACCATTTTTAGTTGAGAGTAAATCCCTAGAACGAGTAGGGATTTAAATATAGCATTTTAATCATAGATATCTTTAACTTAGAGTCAGTTTCACCATGGAGGTTGCACCTTGAAAACTTAAGTAAGACACTTATAGGACTAGTGATTATTTGATTGCACCTACTACTCTAGATCAAAGGAGCATTGAGCAATCCTGTTATCCAATTCTAAAAGCATGAAAGAGTCATTATGTTTGGGAAAGAGCAAAGGAAAGAGAATATTTACAGTTCTCCTCCTAACAAAATTTAAGATTAATTCTACATGATGTAATAGGCAAGAATCACTTGCAGATAGAAACTCAAATACTGAGATTGCTGTGTGGCACTAATAGTTTTTATTGCTTAATGTTGGCAACATTTAAGGCACTTCTAAAATCATTCCAGCACTTCAGTCTATGCATGTTCATTAAGCTGGAAATAAATTCTGCTTTGTTGAGAACTTTCAAATTGTATGAATAGGATTGCATGCAGTCCAAGTCTGCCCAAAGGAGTTAGAAGCATTTGGTTTAACATACTTTATTCTTAACGTTATTTGTACCTTCAAGTCAATGTTGACTCCTGATAATTGCTTGGACCGGTTTCTGTCATTCTTTTTAGCAATAAGTCCCTTTGCAAACTTCTTCTTGGTCTTGGAGAGACTGACTGGCCCAGATGACAGTTGGTTTTATGCCTACAGCAAGACTAGAATTCTTTGTCACCTAGGTTCAGCCTGGTGTTGGTCTTATGAGAATCCCATGTGTACATGAGATATGTGAAATCCTACTCATTACCCTTTGTATGCTGGCTGGAAACTAAGACTGACCTCTGGCATATGGCCAGTGAGGCCACTATTCAGTAATATTTAGTTTTGTATCTTTTCTTTAGATCAGAGGATTTATATTGATGTTTCTACAGCAGGCTGAAAGTTTGTGAAGTATGTTGAAATCTACTCACATTTACTTCCAAGTCTCATTTAGAAGCATAGGTAAAGTTATCTAAATGGATAATCCTCAATAAATCTTGAAGTACTTTAATGAATTACATAATTTAAAGATACATGGGGTCTTTCTTGATTCATCTTAGTGGAATATAATGAGAGAGTATAAAGCAAACAGAGTATTCCATCCATCAGTGGAATTGGGCTATTTTTTCTTATGCTGTGAATTCATTCAATCAACTTGTGTTGACTTTAAAATTGTAGCAATGATTGCTGCAGAATAGGAAATGAGAAAAGTTTTTATCCTCCATTTTTATGAAATGTGAATGGGCAACTCCAAGCAAAATCTCCCACTAACCAACTTTTCTCCATTACTGGTTCCTGTCAGACCCTATTTCTATAATACCTATTACTGTCCATTTAGTATATTCAAAACTCCTAACATCCTGCAGTTACAACTTATGGCTACAACTTACAATAGAAATCTTAATTTATAAATGAAAAGAACTGATGGTGGGCCATTTGGATCTCATCTGTACCCTGTACTGTTCAAGATGGGTCTAGTTGAAAACATCCAGTGTTGTCTGCTTCAGGAGAGTGAGCACAGTGCTTCTCTATCTTCACATTAGGGGGGGGGGAAACAATTTCAAAGTATGATGAATGACCAAGCTTCAAAGACCTCCACAAGCTGAGATAACTGGAAAACAAAATCCAGAAAAGCAGCCTGGTGCTGAACAAAGGTTTAATTCTCAGAATGTCTCAGAGCTGGACCCATTCCCTTCCCAAACAAAGAAGGAATCAAAATCATGATGAAGTGAAAGTATTATTGAATTGGTAGGTGGCAAAGATCCATTCATTGCTCTACAATTATTATCTAGGAAGGCTTGAAGATCTGTGCATCCTCCAAGAGAGGTGATATTAGCACAATACATAAGATTGCATTACTTTTTGAGCCTGTAATATGTTGTTTCTTCTACTTGATCAAACTACTTGCTTTGCCTATGTCGCCCTGTCTTGCATGAAACAGCTGTAATCTAATTAAATGTAATTAATTTGTGAAGGAGCTGCATGTATAGTCAAACCACCCTAAAGCCTTCTATTTGCTCAATGGGTTATTTCTAATTCTACAGCACTCCATCCATAGGCCAAAATGCCTTCCTTGTTTTTGCAATTAAACTTTTTGGGGACTTCTAAGAAGGTGGGTGAAACTCTTCAATGTTTTAAACCTAAAACCTGCTGTTCCAGGTGTGGAATAGTATTAAATGTTCCAGGTGTGGAATAGTATTAAATGTTCCAGGGCTGAAAAACTATCCATATTTGCCTAAGTGAATTTCATACCCATAAGGAGGTTTATGCAGAAGTAGGTAGTGTTGGTGGAGATGGTAGCCATAAGCTCTTGAATCAGTCATTAGTACTCTTCAATTCTTCCATCTCAGGCATATTGCACATAATTTGGTGAATCTGTATTTTTAATTGTAGCAATACAATTCAGAGTAAAGAGCATAGGCATGCAGTAGAAAAAAACCATGCCCCTGAGCAAATACATTTTGAAAGTAAACATATTTTGCCAGTATAGAAAAGCAGAACCAACCTTATTTCCTTCCATTTATTTTATTCTTTGTTAGATATATTGTTCTTCAAGAGAAACCTCCTTTCATGAAAAGAGCCTTTCATTCTCCGCCCCCCAACAAGAATCCTTTGCCTCAAAGGATTGGGCTGAGAGAGGTGGCTTGCCAAAAGTCTTCCAGGGAGTTTATGTGGTTGAGGGTGGATTTGAATTGTGATCTCCCAGAAGTTATCCCAACATCTGTCTGCTACAGACATAGCACTGGACAGGCAAAATGAGGCATCCGTCTTTGTCTTTGCAAGGAAGTCATATCAATTTTAGGAATTTGTCCTAGGCATCACAGCAGCTCTTTACCAAAACCAGTCTTGATCTTGGCCTCAGGTAGCAATGTCTTTTGGCACCATCATGAGAAGAAGAGAAGGGAAAAGTGAAAGACCTTCAAGTTAGAAAAGTGAGTTATGATTTGTTGCAAGTGCCATTAATATGGGACATTTTAATGGCCACCAGAGCAGTTCTCTCACTTGACAATTCACAACATCGTAAATCAGAGATGCTGAATCATGGCTTGCTTTCTATGACAAAATGGAGATATGGACAACAATATGTTGAAATAATTGACTTTGGTTCATATAGTAAGGGACAGCAATTTATCTACATTTTGGTTTAATGAGCTGTACAAATATACCAAGAATGTATTTGTCTGAGTTTTACAAAACTTGTAACTGGAAAACACTGGGTTCAGTTGACACATGTACAGTGCACCTGCCTTTTAGTTAGCACACCATTTGGCTTTGCTACACACTTAGGACTGAGCCTCCATATTCCATGTTTGTGGCTCTTCAAGGCAGCTATCTGCTCTCACCATCACACCAGGTGTCAAAACTCAAGGATATGGCCTTGACTTTGTTCCCTGTGGAGGGAATGGCAAACTTTTGAAGTGAATGACCAGGATCTTCCGGCATCCAAGGCAGCAAGGGGAGGGGACTTAAGTGTTTATCTAGAGAAAGCATTTTGGACAAGTATCTCTATCTAGCAAGTGCTAACAATCTAGAATAAGCTTTCCGATTAATCCTCTATGTTTCTCCCTTTTGACGATCTATCTAATACCTTATTTAAAGAGGCGGTAATGAGTCTTAGCCAGGCAATGGTTGGTCAGGAAAAAGCAAGATAATTAATACTAAAAGTTCGTGAAAACGGGAATTTGGATAGGACATAATTTTTAGACTAGAATTATTAAGTCTTCCCCTCTCCCCAGGCCGATTCTAGTTACACTGAGGCAGGTAGATCCGGCAGGGTCCAACCAGAACTGGATTTCCCTTCCTCTCTCCTCCGCACATATGGAGCGAGGGTGATAGACGTTTGCGCGCAGGGCTGAGTGAGATTGGGACAGTAGAAAAGCCTGAAGACAGGTTGCTTACACCAACTTCGCCAAGAGTTGCTTCGTGGCACTCCAAGGATCCCTCCAGAGCACAATGGAGGTAACTGTACCAACGCGTTAAACTGTTTGCTGACGGGTAGAAGGAAATCCGCGAACGAGGACACCAAAAGAGAGCATACTTTGTTCCCGCTCCCCTTCAGAAACAGCCTAGGTGTATGCTCCCCCTCCCGCTCCCCCTTGACCATGGGAGGTCCTCCACTGAGCCCTGATTGGCTGGCGATGTTGGTTAATGGCACGCGCCTGCGGTTGTACTTATAAGAATCCTCGCGTGCCGGCCCTCAGTTCCTATAAGTCTGCAGCCCCCGTCGGGGAGAGAGAACGCGCGCAAATACGCAGAAGAGAGCAGTAGCAAATCGCAGCGCCGCAGGAGCCAAAGGCGGAGGCGGGGGGGCAAAAAAAAGAAAAGGCAGCGACTCACCCACAACTGGCTTCCCGTTACGCCTTTCCCCAGCCACATTCTTGCAGATCCGGCATGGAATCGGTACTACTGGAACACTTCCCTGCTGGGCTGGACTCCTTCTCCTCAGAATCTTATTTTGACGATGAGGAATTTTTCACCGATCAGTCTTCCCGCGACCCTCTGGAAGGTGACGAACTCCTGGAGGCCGACGTGGGCTTCCTGAGCCCGCCGTTCCACGAGTGTTACCGCAGCGACGGGGCTGGCGGTGGCTCAGGGTCTGAAAATGTGCCGGAAGGCTCTCTGTGCTGTGAAGCGGATCCAGGTAGCTTCTCGATGCCCTTTTCCTCGCCGTCGTCGGCCAGTTTCACCTATGAGTGTTGTGAACTGGCGTCGTCGCCCAGGGGCAGCCTCAAGGCTTTGAGTGCAGCGGCTGCGGCGGCAGCAGCAGCGCGGCGACGGCGGCGGGTGCGCTCCGAGGCTGAGTTGCAGCAACTGAGGCAGGCGGCTAATGTGCGCGAGCGGCGGCGGATGCAGTCCATCAACGACGCCTTCGAGGGGCTGCGCTCTCATATCCCCACGCTGCCTTACGAGAAGCGTCTCTCCAAGGTGGACACTCTGCGCCTGGCCATCGGCTACATCAACTTCCTCAGCGAGCTGGTCCAGTCCGACTTACCTCTGCGCAGCGCTGGCAGCCAGAGCCCATGCCAGCCCAAGAAGGTTATCATCTGCCACCGGGGCACAAGTAAGTGCAGGGTGAACTTCCCGTCCCGGTCAAGCGTGCTCCAAATGAAGAGAGGAGAGGGGGATTCCTTGGCCACAGTGGCTTCGGTGCGGCTGTAGAAACCTTGCAGACGGCCGTCCTCAAACTCACGCGCCCCGCTCTTTCCTTAAATTCATTCCCACCACCCAAGCAGTGAGAGGTCGTCGCAGCCCGAAACTTTGCTTTGAAACTCCCTGACTTGGCGCACAAAATGGGTATCCAATAGCATTCCATTCGCACTCGGATTTTCTCATGGACGTGTCTGTCGGTGGCTGTTATCACTGCTGCTACCCACAAGTGTATGCACGAGCACACACGGAAACTTTATCCTTTCCTTTGTTTGCTAGTGAAATGTGCTTGCACCGACTCAAAGGCGATCCTTAGACGGGGGTAAACCCTAAGAGGATACACTCATTCGAGGCGGAATTTAAATTCTAAGGGGCCACGTATTTTGCACGAGTCTGTAGATTGTTTGCATCCAAATCATTGCACCACTGATAAGACTATTATTTTTGAAACCCAACAATACACACAGTATTCTTCTGCATGCATTCAAAAGAAGCTGAGATCCAAATTAGGGTGCTCCTTAGATAGCCTCTGCAGAAGCCCTTGCCCATGATAAGCCTCTGCTTATCCATCTTAATGTCCTCCAGATTTTGGCTTTCCAAATACCTAGCCAGCATGGCTATAATAGAGATTAGTCCAACACATCTGAAGAGCAGCAAAAAAAATAACGCTATTCTTTAGCTATGGAGAGAAGCTGCATTCTCCCAAGGATCATGCTGGGTTAATGCAAGTATTAAATTCCTTAAATTGATAAGACTATCCAACAGGTAGATGAAGTGGTAAGTGAGCTTAAGACTACATTATATACTCAGCAAATGATGCCACAGTTAGCTGAGTCCCTGTCACAGGTGTGACAGAAAGTGGGAAGTCTCCCTTATTTATTTGGAAAATTTATATTGCCATCTACTTGCCCACAGCATGTTTATTCCAATATGGTGTGAATGTTCAGTCTAATGCTCTCCCTCTTCCTTTGTTTATCTTCCTTCCAGGATCACCTTCTCCAAGTGACCCAGATTATGGACTTCCTCCTCTTGCTGGGCATTCACTCTCTTGGACTGATGAAAAACAACTCAAGGAACAAAACATTATTAGAACTGCTAAAGTCTGGACTCCAGAAGACCCCAGGAAGTTAAACAGCAAATCATCTGTGAACAACATTGAAAATGAGCCCCCTTTTGATTTCATATCATAACATGAGAACATTATTACATTAAAAATATCAATATTTTTGCCAGCATACAGTTGTATGAGCTCTCGGTTCTGAGCTTGGTTGTTTGTTTGCAGACATTTCAGTACCTGATTAGGTAACAATGTGAACCTAGTTGAGTAATGAAACATCTGCAAGCAAACAACCGAACTTAGCCCAAAGAACTCCAATCCTGAGCTACCTATACTCTCCTTTATTGGAACATTTTTATTTAATAACACATATTTTCAAAGGTGTTTTACAATACAAAAAGTATTCTAAGGGCAATCACCTTTTTTCCTATTTATTATTAACAGCTGGGGGAATGGAGCTATCTTTTTTGAATGTATAATTTATATAATTTATCCTAATGTTAAAATATGCAATACTTGTAGATTCATTCACCAGCACCTTTGGCAAAATTGCTTTGTTAGAAAGGAAAATACTTCCCAAGAAATGTGAACATAATATATTGCCACTTGTTGAACATGTTAATTATATTAAAATATTAGTAAACTTCAATTAAAATGAATTTATTTGGAGGAGGATCTGTTCTCAGGTAGAACTTTGGATTAAATTGTTTATAAAATACAGGATGTTTTTACGGATACAGGAGATGTCTTGATGCAGGATTCAGCAAATAAACTGTGTGCTAATAAATTTATTCAGTTAATAAATTTGTTATTTAAAGACCATCTCTCTTATTGATTCTGTGCTGCAAAATTGTAATCTTATATTACTATCTGGAGAAACCCAGTACCTTCCAGATGCATAAGGATTATAGTTCCCAGAATCCCTAGTTAAGTTAACTGGCAACTATGGAACTTTAAATCACATATCCATGCTTTTTGGGATTATAGCTTTCCTAGGAAATCTTTTAGCTGAAAAAACTCTTGTGGTTTCATTTGATTTGTGAAATGTTTAAAAAACTGGTAACTACATTGAAATATTCCAATCAGCTTTTAATTTCAAAAATAAGTTATGGGTGGTATAAAGTTGGGTGACATCCAATGGACAAAGTTGTAATCCAAATTTGCTAGTTCGCTAAAGGATATTTCTCTGTGTGAGAAAGTTTGTTTCCTTATAGCAGCAACCCATTTTACTACTGTTATTTTCATTAATGTTGCTTAGCTAATACTTCTAATGGGTTTGTAAAATCACTGGAGGCTTAGGACCAGAAGAATTTCATTGGACCACTTATCAGTATCTAGCTCAGAAACGAATCAGGTTCCATCATCCATCATGAAAACCAGCATGTCCTAAAGGTAAGTACTGTAGTGAATTAATGCAACAAGTTTATTAGAAAGAGGGGGAGCCCTACTTCACCGAATAACTTCAAGAAGACATTGTAATGCTGTGTGTTGAGGGTTGCCTATTTACAGACTGCTAGCAGATAGCAAAAGGTTGAGCTACATGAGGTTCGTTATCCTTTATGTTTTTTGCAGTTATCTCTTGGAATCATGTAATATTGATGTCCCATGCTTTAAATACTAGGTAACTGGAAACTGGGGATTTATCCATAAGTACATGAGGCTCTGAAGAAATCAAGTCTGCAGAGTGGGTGCCAGCAGTATTTTTCCTGTGACAAATTTGATGAGAATTTGTCCTTTTTATTAGTTAGGTATTCCACTTGATTATTTTAGAGAAAGTATCTTTACTTTAATACCTTTTAATCTTTGCATTCTATGAATTTATTATTTTTTTAAAGTTGTTTTTATTATTGTAGTAGAGATGATTCTGCATATTCACATATGTTCATGGGAAGGAAAGAGAAACGGTCATGTCTTTCTAAGAATTTCACAAGATACTCTTCAAAAGTCTGTGTTCATTAAGGTTTTATGAACCAGATAGCTAAAAATAAGGCTACTCCTATTTCTAAAAATATAATTGCAAACAGCAATGGCAACATCAGCACCTTCAACACTTTTAGGAACAAGTGAAAAACAGGCCTCTATACTACTGGAGACTTGAATCCCTATGATCAGATTCAACTTTACAGGTAAATGTAGCAGACAGTTGTTTATAGGATTCTCTGTAAGTTTCAGCTTACCAGTGTATAACTTAGTTATAAAGGCAATGTACCTTACAACACTGTTAGTGAGATCCGCAGCTGTCCTAAAGGCACAGGAAAACATAACAACCTACAAAATATTTTCCAGCACAGGTAGCCCTAATTTATCTGCTATATTTCCTACCCCAAATTCCACCACAGTGTGTGTGTATAGGGGAATTGCAGGAGGACAGCTCCTCTGAAAAATAATCCTGGCATGGATTAGATACAGTCCGAAAAGTAGCCCCCCCCCCCCGGTCCTCCCCTGCAAACAGGATATCCTCATCTGAGACCACGGTCCTGCCTTGAATGAAAACCTAGTTTGCGAAATGGATCGATCTAGCGAGGAGGCTGAACTGAGCGCGGCACAGTGGGAGTTCCCAGGGTCGGAGGTGTGTAGTTTAGAGCTAGTCCCACACCCCACGGCGAGGGCCGCAAAGGCGGTGGGGACTTCTGGCTGCCCCGAGGCTGCTTCAGCCGCTTCTGCTTCCGCGGCTGGCCAAGGCCGCAGGTGCGGATTTTCCCATGTTAGACGCCATGGATCGGCGGGAGAAGCCCAGCTGCCTAGCCCGGGTCTAGTGTGTCTGATCCAGCGCTGTTTTTGCTGCTCCTACCCGGGGGAGGGGAGGGGAGAGGCAGGCGAATGGGAACCGCGGTCATTCCTCGGAGCCCCAAAACAGCTAATGACCCCTCGCTACGCCGGCACTTTCGGAAAGCAACAGGAACTCATCACCCGCTCGGGTAGGCTAATTGCATTAACCTAGATAGGCTGGCAAAGTGGCCCATGCCTCCCGTCTGGCACCATCGCTTCAAAGGGCAATTAGCCAGATTTCAGTTCCCTTGCCCTCCGTTGGCAATCTCGGATGGCGGGAAGAGGAGCAGGGCCGCCCCCGCCCCCGCCTACCCCCACAGGAAACGGGGCAGGGGAAATCCGCCGGCAACGTTATGGAACTGTCGAGAGCCTCGAAGGCAAAGCTGGAGGCGAAAGCGGAGGGTTGAATAGCCCAGCTACAATTCGATGATCCGGTATTAGGATCTCATTAAACACAGAATGGCTCCTTGGCACAAACGCTTCCAGGAGGCATGTAATTTCATTACGCTCATTAGAAAGTCAAATGGTCGCTAGATTCGAACGCCTTGAGACTAAGCGGTGAAAGGCCCTTTACTCTGGCCGGGTGTGTGTGTGTGTGTGCATGTGGGGTATTTGCTGAGGCCGTGGCTTTGCACCATCCCAACACTGTAGCATTGTTGCGGGACGTGCTCTCTTCTACGGCATCACTTGCGGGCGTGAGGGGGTGCGCGCGCGTGAAGGCGTGCGTGCGTGCGTCTTGTCATTCAGGGATGGCCTCGTCGTATCCTTAAATCTAGCGCAGATCAAGCGGAAGAGCCGGGCTACTCAGGGTCTCTTATCATGTGACTCCTCTGGTTTGACTTGACAAGTCCTTTTAATGACGACCTTCAAATCATATCCTGTCCTTTGCCGCTCTTCCTCAGCTATTCACTGTAGTTGCAGCAAATGTTTTAAAGGCCAGAAGAATATTTTAAAAGGTGTCTGTGTGTACCTCCACACACACATATACATAAATGAATGGACACACACGTATAATCCACATGACAAGTGACATCAATCTGCCTCCCAAGACTCGAGCCAAAGTGCCGTTTAAAGCAGGCACAAGAATTGCAAAAGAAAATTAAAACACACACAAACACCTCTCAATCCAATGAAGCAGCAACAGTCGCCCGCGCGTGTCTATGTATAATATTGTTTGGCACTGGAAGGAACCAGCGTGTGGGCTTCCATGATTGACAGCTATTCAAACCTTTGAAACCAGCGTTCTCTCTACTCTCCTTCTCTCCCCCTCACCCCAAAAAATTAATCAAGGGCAACAATAAAGAGATTCATTGATAAGCTTCTCCCCTTGGGGCACTGCGCTTGCATTCAAATAGATAACGCTCTTCCACCTCCCTAGCAGTTTGATCGGAAGTCGACAGCATGCATTGATGTGGTTGGGGGAAGTGCTGGAAGATCAAACTAAATCATTTTTCCTACCAATAAAATAACTCAGTATCTGAAGATTTTAAAAGAACTTTACAGTGATCTGATGAAAAAATATTTAGCCCTGAGGTCCTACAAAAGTTGTTTTCTTCAGAACGTTTACTACTAATATTGGAATTGGCCAATGAGCTTGAAAAGAGCAATGTGCAATTTTATCAAAGATCTAAACTATTCTGCAATTTTCAGGTTGAAAAAGATTTCCATCCATAGTAGACACCATAAGATGAAAGTTGGTTGCTCTGTGCACAACTTCCCAATGGGCTAAGATGCCGCTCCTGAGATTTATGTCTACCACAGACACCAGACCGAGGCTGCTGCTGTAGTACCAGCAAATGATACAAGAGTTACTAAGATCCTAATTTTCTTTCTACTTCTGTTAATCAGACTATCCTTGCCTTTGAATTCAATAGCCCTGCCAGCGAAGGAAGGCGGACTTGCTGGACTGCACAAAGCCAGAACCAGAAATCCCATTAAAGTCTCAAGGCATCAATCTCTTTCAGCTCCAAGTGCAGGAAAAGTATGAGAAACTGTCTCTGAAAAGCAAAGGCAGGATGAAAAAGAAACTGCCCCTAAT
Source organism: Protobothrops mucrosquamatus (assembly GCF_001527695.2). Taxonomy (NCBI): domain Eukaryota; kingdom Metazoa; phylum Chordata; class Lepidosauria; order Squamata; family Viperidae; genus Protobothrops; species Protobothrops mucrosquamatus. The sequence continues at coordinate 1,766,624 of NW_015386427.1, forward strand.
GGAGACTGAGAACCTGCCCCTTTGGGATTCCCAGGCTTTCTAATCTGCCAATATTGGGATTAAAGCCTTGTAATATATGGGGTGTGAAACCTCGGCTAGGCATGAACTCATCCCATTTTCATTAAGGTCTCTTTTGCGGTGGCATCGAGGACCAGCTGCCAGGATGAACAAACACCAGTTGAGGNCTCTCTCTCTCTCTCTCTCTCTCGCTCGCTCTCTCTTGCTCGCTCTCTCTTTTTTGTTTCCCTCTCTCCCCTCCCATGACGCCTGTGGGAATGGACCCATACTCATTCCACAACAAATTGCATTTTCTAAATCTGGAAGCCTGGGGAGGCGACGATTCCCACGACGAGGGGATGTGAAGTCTGGCCAACAGGTGCTCGGATTTGGCTAAGGGAGATAGGAGGACTCCGAGATGGGAAAAGGCTTTGCTGCCAGCAGAATAAGGCTTCCCGGGTGCCTCTTGCTTTTTACATGGCGTGGAAGCTGGAAACAATCAAAATGATATCTTTATTGCTAGGTTCATGTCCTGGGCTATAACATATCAATCCCTGTCGACTTTCTCTCGGATGCACCTGGTATTTCAAACTTGTTCTTTTTGTGTTTCTGGGTGCTGGGCTGCAGCTGCCTAAAACAAGCAAAGAGATTGAGAGAGGCCCTTACAATGTCTCCAAGACGTGTTGGCATGGTTTGCTTGTCTTTAATGTACCATTAAGCATTGTCTTGACACAATATGGGAACTGTAAAGCATGACATGTGTTATAATAAAACACATTTTCAATGATACACTTGCAGTAAGAGCTGAGATGCAAGCAAACAAACAGGCCTGAGTCTCGGTTTTTTTTTGTTTGGGGCTTTTTTTTTGTCTCCCTTTGCTAAGCCTTCAACTGGCAATTAAACTTAAGACCACTACTTTCTCCTCTCCTATCAGCCAATTAAATTTTATGTTTTCTAATTTTTCACACAGAAAAAAAGTCTCCATGCTGGCCTCTAAAGACATTGATTTTCTTGCTATCACCTGGCGTTCAGACCTTAGTTCCATTTATCAAGAAGGGGAACGTCAAGCGTTGCATAAAGTGACTCTGTTACCATAAGGCTCTCACAATCCTGGCCCATTGTTTTCCCTTGTTAATAACTCATTACCAGGATTTAACAAATCCACCATTACATATGTTTTGTGTCTCCATATTTTGATCCGTACGATTAAGCAGATGTTACGATTGAAAATTGAAAAGTCCAAGGCTACTCTAGACTGAAAGAACGAGGGCAGCCTCAAACAACAAGCTAACAATGAGATTCAGAAGATCTTCAGAAAAACATTTACGGCCAATAAACAGACTCCAACCTGTTCCATTTCAACCATTGTGTGCTTGAGGGAATAATTAAGTTTAATAGGGAATAGGTCTGCGGGGCTTTCAATGCCAAGATCACAGGTGCGGGCTGGCACGCTGAATGATTCGCCTGATTTTTGCCAAGCTCAAGGGCTCTTCTCTGGACTTGCGAGCAGGGAGAAAACATTGTCATTTCTTTTAATTCACAGCATTACTTTTAAGGCGAACAAAAGAGGGCGGAGGGAGGGGGAGAATGAGGGCTGGAGCCGTGAATGAGGCGCGCGCGGCTGCAGTAGAGAGAGCTGCCTTCTCAGCTGAGCGCGCCGACAGCCTGGTGCGCAGGAGCCTTTCTGGGTCTCCTAAAAGCTTCGCTCTTCGCCCCCCCCCAGCTGTCCCCGGTCTTAGTTCGTCATTAGCAGGAGCAGGGCAAACCCCAAAGGCCTCAGTCAGATTGCTTAGTGCTTTGAGTCCAACTTTCGAGTGCTAGGCGCCTTCGTGGACAGCCTGGCCAAACTCTCCACAAGCTCTGAGGCGAGCGGCTGGGACGGTCCCTGGTTGGAGACGCACTTGCGCTCTGCTTCTCCCCTAAAAAACTCGAGGTCCGGGGGACTCGGCAAGGAGCCGGCTCGCGAGACCCCAGGAAGGGGAGGATGCCCCGGTCGGAACTTTATGTTCCCTCTCCTTGCTGTTGAAGGTCTGATCTACTAGAAGGAGGCAGCCAAGAAACGGTTTCCGCCTGCTTGGCGTCGTTGCGCATGGAGGTCTCCAAGAGGGGGCCCCGTTATCGTGGGCCTGCCTGAGGCCTGAACGAGCGGGACCGAGGTATACCAGTGGCTGCGGACAGCTCGAGGGGTCCGCAAAGGGAAGAACGCCATTTCTATGTCGGAACCACGGCTGACACACAGAGAAGAACTGGATCTTCCTGACAAAAAAATCTAGGCGCTCGCCGAGTACCCCTGGCAAGCTTGTTCGCGGTCGCTTAGGTTAGAGGTATCCAGGAACATGCTGGTTCCCTTTTTTAGATTCAGTCTAGTTTCCGAATGCCAGGAAAGCTCTCCGAGCCTCCGGGCTTATTCGCCGTTCTGACCATCCCCCAGATTCCAATTCCCTTCCTGCGCACCTGCTCTGAAGGCAACTTGTTGCGCTGAGCGCCTGTCACTATGCCAGAGATCTGCTCAGAGGCTTTCCAAAGCAGGCCGAGCTTGCCACTCCGAGGCAAAGAAACAAATCAACCCACCTCTTCTGGGAAATGGCCTTGGACAGGCTTTCCTGTCTTAAGGCAAACGGGTGACTCTTGACATGTCGGGTTTCCCCCCCCCCCCCCCGTCTTTGCGTGCCTTGGCTATTTCTTAGACTTTTGCCCAACCCATTAGCACGAGGAGAGCGAGTGGGAGCAGAGAATCTCTTGGTTAGGCCGGGAAGGAGGGCAAGAGCAGCCGAAGTTGCGCCACAATCCTGCCGCCCGAACACACTCCCGCCCCCGCGCAAAGCCAGCCACCCTTCTGCCCTGGCCAGTCTTCCGTGCTGGTTAAAGACTGGCACACGCTGCAGCAATCAATCGGGGCATCGGCAGATTATTAAATATTTCCCAATCAACCTGATTCTTTTTGGCAGGCTTAGGCCAGTCTCCATTTCTGAAGTTTGCAGCGTATTTTCAGAGAGAGAGAAAGGAGAAGAGGGAAATGGGGAAATGGTGCCCTTGGTCGCTCTTAGAGAGGACAGACAGCCACAGGTAAAGCGCTCAGACACCGACGAAAAAACGGAGGACTAGCTTTCCCTGGGGAGCGAGCGTGGCTCCTTTGTACATCGAACCCTGGCTAAAGGGTCCTTCAGTTAGCAACACCCCGTTTCCACGTTGGTGCAAACTATTTGGGACTTTGTCAAAGTTTGTTTTGTGGGAGGCAGCTCCTTTAGCTAGAGGCTCAATGGGTACCCACCAGAAAGCGCAGAAAGCGCCCCCCTTCTTTCCCAGTCCTTTTCAGGAAAAACGTGAATAGTTGTTGTCAAAGTGGACGGGGCTGAAAAAAAGGGGTCCAAAAAGAAAAGGGGAAAAAAAAAAGCCTTGAAAAGTCTTGGAAATGGGTAGGTTTTGCAGGTGTAGAATGAAGCTAATAACCATGCACAGTGTGCGCTCCCCCAGTGTGGAGAGTGTGACAGGGACAGCTGGCTCCGTTTTCCCTGTGAAAACCCCCCCTTGGTGGACCATACACAACGACAGTGACCTTTCGGCAGGGGAACCAGAGCCGACCCTTTGACTGAATTAGTCACAAAGACGTCTTGCTATGACTTTTGTTCCTCGCCACAGCCAAGAAATATTGCGTTAAATATGAGAAGGATTGTCTCCAGCTTTCTTGTGCTCCTTCAGGAAATATGGCCAGACTGATTTAAGGGGGCTCGTTTCTCTTCGCCGCGGCCTTTCATTCCTACCCCGCTAGCCTCCCCCCCCCCCGACCTGGGGATGAGGAGGTGCGCTTTTTACAGCGTGCCTCCTTCCAAAGGGGAACGCTGACTCTGGGTGTAACAGCAGCGAATTTATCAATCTTTTCAGGATCTGACAATACTTGGAAATACATCATTGTCACTGGGGTGGTTTGATAGATTAGCTGGAGGCGCCGAGCCTTTCCAAGGTCAAGTTGAAGATTCTCATTTGGTGTTTAACTGAAGTTTTTTTTTAAGGGCTAGACAATGGCTGCCTGTTAACTTGCCCCTTGTTCTGGAGAGGAATCCCCTTAAATCCTCTTTTTTTTTTTTTTACTGATATCACTTCGGGGCAAAGAGAAGTGTGATTTTCCTATTCTGGTTTTTTTTTGGGGGGTATCTTTTATGCTTTTCCATAAGAGCAGATGACAATTAATTACACTAAAGAGTCGAGAAAGGTTCGTGGGGACGAGAATGCACTTTTGTCCTTCTGCACTTTATCCTCTTTCGTTTCTCAACGCATATTTAATGTTTTTCTCTCCTTCGTTTTTTTAATGCTTTCTCTTTTTCCACGAGTTGGAAACCCCAAAGGTTTATTTGTGGTAGGCTTCCTTTTTAAAACTAGCCTTGAACCTGTTGTCAAAGTCCCTTTGAACTTCCCTTCACTGGGCTAAATATTTTCTTTTGCCTCTTTACAGATGTCTGCGCTAGTCTGGGTTGCACCCGCCGCCGTTTCCTCTCCCTTTCGCTCTGAGATGATTGATATTTGTTATTCAATCCAACTTTTATTTATCTTGCAAAAAAAATGTTGGAGGGTTCCGATGTGATAAATTGCAGATATGCAAATCACATTGAATGGTCTTGTAAGTGTGTCTCGCTAGAGCTGAATGAGGCCTTGCAAGCCGGTCTGTGCGCGCTCAGGACCCCAGGGAGCTGATCAAAGCACCCATTCTCTTTCATCCCCGTTATTCTCTTCCAAACTATTTCGATACAATATGTTTCCATGATGCCCTTAATGGGCTTGGGACACAGAACTCATTACAACCTAGCTAGTTTTGCCGACCTCTTTGTTCAGAGGCAGAAAGTTAAAGAGAAAAAAAGAAGGGGTGAGGAAGAGGGAAGGGGGAGGGGGAGGGAAAGACACTCTGCTGGTTGCCAGCTTTCTAAAATGCTGAAGCATGTGTCATTTTTCATTGGATCTCTTCTTCATACCTTCAAAAGAAAAACCATGGCACCAGTCTGCCTTTTCTAGCATAAATTTCACTGGTGTCCAGACATTTCTCTGCAAGGTACATTTTCTCTTTTTGCAATACAACTTATTTTTCTTAATTATGAATGCATTTTTGTCAATATGGAGGAAATGAAAATGAATTTTCCTATTTCTATTATTCACTTTCTTATTTAAATATTGGGATCATAGAAATCTGTAACCCAGTATAATACTACAGACATGTTACACCAAACTTATTCCAAAAATTAGTTTCCCCGTAGATTAACTAATGTTTATCTCAGAAACAGAACTTGGATGAAAATGAAAAACTTGGTTAAAAAAGTTCAGCAATTCCAAACCACTCTTTCCCCAAATTTGTTGCAGCGCTCAAACTTCCACCATCAGAGTAGAATAGGCAAGGAAGTAGGTTTTGGCCCATAAATGCAATTTTGTTCTTAATGTAGTGGTAAATCAAAACATAATTTGCAAATATGGGGTGAACATGGTAAAACTAGTCCAGATAAGTTTTCAGTTCAGCTAACACCTGTTCAACCATAATCTTTTCAACGGATTATTCAGCATGAAAGTCTTGCAAAGATCCCTACTAGTCAACAAAGAAAGAAATAGAAAATTCTTTCTCTCTGTGGCCATCTAGTGGTTGCTTGGATTTCTGCAACCCAGATGGGGTAGCTCTAAGCACTTGGATTGCCCATCTTTTGGGCAAGGACTTTGAAACTTTGGATTTAATGCTGAGCAAAGTCAGAATCTGGGTGTCCTTTGATGGCCCTGCAGCAGAACGACCACATGTTTGGGCAGCTTTGCTGCTGGTGCCTCTCAAAGGAAGCCCATCATCTCTATTTCTCTGATAGGAACTGTGAGAAGTGAGTGCATTTGTTTCTGGGTTGATTTGTTGATGGAAAATGGCTGGCAGCCAGTTCTGGGAACGATTCCAGCCCTGACTCCGATTAACCCTCTCTGGTGAAACTCTGCTGGAAACCAACTCACCAGCCATTGCCATTAATCTACTTACTAATTAAGCCAATTCATTTCTAAAGGAGGAAAAATGCCTTTCTTTGGCCCAAGTAATGGGAGGAAATTTGAAAGAAGCGCCAAACTGTGTAACTGTAATTCAGGCAGGGGATTGCTAAAACAAGCTTGTTGATATATAGCAGGAGGTTGAAACCAAGTTTCTAGGGCAACAATCCTTTGGAAATGTTTCTGGCACACAGAGTAAAAGGAGCTGAGCTGAAGCCTGAAGAACGGTAGGGGCTTGCAAAGGGCCATTGTGTGAAAAGGGTGTGGGGGAAACACTGTCACACACCCCCAACCGAGTTTCTGCTCATTTCACTCTTGCATCCTGTCTAGTTGCTATCAGATTCATTCTAATTGGGTAATCACAAAGAATTTGGAGCTTCAAGCCCAAACAAGACAAACATTTTGTGATCTTGGTGCAAATGGGTTAGGCATATAAAATCAATGGCCAATTAGTGCCCAAGAGGCAGTCACTTACCCAAGTACAGTACCTGTTTTCTTCAGTGACTTTTACCCCTCATCTTTCACTTGTATTTGTAAGCATGTGGTTATTGCTCAAAATCACAAGGCTTTCTTGAACTTCATCATCACTTTGCAAGCTTAAGAGTACAATATAAGAAATCTTTAGATTGGAAAGATGTGCCCAACCAAATCATGGCACAATTTAGATGGAGGTTAATACTAAAAACCAGTTTTCCCCAAGCTGTTATCCTTGGGATATGCTGGGAAGAAGAATATCACCTGCGGAATAATCAGTTACCAGAATCTCCAGCTGGGAATTCTGGAAATTTAAATCCTGAGAAGTCTAAAGAGCAACAGGTTGACTTACAAGCCAAATCAGTTAGAAAGTCTGTATCAGTTGTTCTTTCCAAAGTTCGCTAAAGCAACACAAAAGGCAGCAGAAAAACAAACTCTAAATGAGTTCACCTGACACATTAATCAAAATGAAGCTCCATTATGCTTTAGCACATTGCTTGAATCTGCTCTTGATACACAGCAAAGTGTGGATTAATACAATCTGGGAATCTAATCCCCACATTGTAAAAACAAATAGGCCATAAGCAATATTGTGTACTGCATGCTGAATCTTGGACCACCTCAACATCATGTTTTAGGCTAATATATCTTGAAAGGTGTATTTAAAAGGTGCATTTGGACAAAACTGTTTCATCTTCAAGGTTCTCCAATTTGCCCTATTTAAATGATTGCTATTTAAATAAAAGGTCATTTTATTTTGATGGATTGACAGAACAGGTTTGCATTCATAGAAGTTTGCATTCATAAAAATCAAGTTCAGTTTAGGAACTAATTTTTTATTGCATTTTAATGGTAAGGCTTGCAGAATAATAATTCAGAGAAATATGGCCCTAAGCTTCTTTATTTAAAGCTTTTTGTTTTTTATTTTTTGAAGCAGGAAAAACACTCCAGAGCTCCTTAACAGTTAGAAGCAGTGCTCCTTAAATATATTGATTCGCTTTTACCATTGTGACATTTGGGCAGAAAATGCTCAAACAACTTTCAGGTCAGGAGCAATGGCTTCTCATCTGGCCAATTTGTTTTGAGTTCCTTCTTTAGAAAAACTGAATAAATTCAACCTTTTTGGTGCAGACCATTGTTCTAGATATGGCAGAAGACTCCAACCCACATCAGTGTCCAGTAGACACAAGAGATGAAGACAGTAACTTTGATTGTTCAAGCCCTTCTTCATCTGCAGAAGAAAGAAAAAGAAAGAAAAGAAAAAGAAAGAAAAAAAAGAAAAAAAAGATGAGAATCAGTTGAATGTATACTCTACCCAGGTCTGGTTGATAGGAAGCATGGTAAAATGGTATCTTGGCTTGGTTCATGGATTACAGAAAAGTACATTTATGGCTGTAGCATGCAATGAAAATCTAGCCTGAAGTTATTTCTCAGTTTATCATGTGGGTCAGAAAATTGGGTTATGTCATGAAAGTATAGACTACGTTTGCATGCTTTGTTTGATTTGGGTTTAGTGTTTTTGTAAATCCAGTTAATAAAGTTTTAAACCATGCTTTATGGCTTGCATTTGATTATGATTAATAAACAGTGGCTAACTAAATCATGGCTTTGTGTTACAATAAAAGGAATCATACTTTGGGGGTTGGAGCCACATGACCCTCTATCACTAAGAATTATCTTGTCCTGATTAAAATCTAACTGCTGCATTAAATTTATTGTGGGCCAATGGAGGAACAAGAGACTATTAAATTCCCAAGGAGCCAACTCTGGTGAAGTACATTTAGTCCACACAGCATTTGCTACCATAATAGCATTTGGATTGCAAAACAGTCTCTTATGGTTTTGAAAAGACAGCAGCATATCTTATGGAAGCTAATTTCACTTTTATGCAATATGTCTGGTCTGTGAGCTAGACTGTGAAGATTTCTGGGATGAAAAAAAGTCCCCCTCATCAGTTTACTCAATGGTCCATCTATGGTATACTTTAGTACAGGGGTAGGCAACCTTGGCTCTTTTATGACTCGTGGACTTCAACTCCCAGAATTCCTGAGCCAGCCAATCTGTCCCATTTCTAAACATTCAAGTACTGCATTAGTTTGGTTTGAATTTTATGCTACTTTATTAAAAACAGGCTAAAATTCCACCCACACGCTTTTAGAAGAAAAATTGCATCTATATGCATTTATAGCACATTTGCTTTTGTTTGCATGACACATGGGAATAAAAATGACTCCATGACATTTTAATCTAATGTTTGGGATAAACCAAACCTACGTGGTTACATCATGGCTCTGTGTGTTGTATAAACTCAGAATCTTAGCCTAACTGAAGTTTAAGTTAATTACAACCTATTTTGTAACCACAGCCCCAAAACTTGTAGAGTTGCCAAAACATTTGTTTATACTTCTAAATTTAGCAATTAAGAGATAGGGTCACATGCTGCATTAAACCATAGTTTATCACTTTTAAATAGATCACAATTAATTCACATACTATAATAAACCATAGTTATAGATTTTAAAACTAGGGTTTGCAAACAAAAAACCAACAATCCGCATAATGTACACAACCTGTCAATTTTATTA
>NW_015386427.1:1780676-1799370 GCF_001527695.2 Protobothrops mucrosquamatus
TGTGAAAAAGGTCCTGATACATCGTGCGACGTCATGTGATGTCGCGAGTTTGACATGCCTGTAGTCACTTCTCCTGTAGAAAGTACTTAACATCTTTAGGTCTTTTGTTTGCCTTTTCCTACACTTTTTCAACTCTATTATGCCTTTTTTCAAGCATGCTGATCAGACATGAATATGGTATTCCAGATGCAGTAAATGTTATATATTTATATGAAGGCATTCTAATGTTGGCAATATTATTTTCAATTCCTTTCCTAATGATCCTTACCAAGGAATTAGGCCCTTTTATTGTTGCTACCTTCTGATTTAACATCTTCATTAAGCTATCTTCTTTGACCCAAGATAGATAGATAGATAGATAGATAGATAGATAGATAGATAGATAGATAGATAGATAGATAGATAGCTTTTATTGTCATTTTTTTTTTACTGTGGGCACAATGGCACACATTAAAAATGAAATTTAGTTGCTTGCTCTCAAAGCGTACACATACATAACACAAATTTAAATATACTATATACAACATATGTATAGATCTACACCCTTACATATAAGTAACATACATCTTGAATACATAATGGAAAGAGGAAGCTTTAGAGTTCACAAGGTTAATACTGTGTGGAACAAAACTATGACTGAATCTGGATGTTCTGCTTTGGATACCACGGAGCCCCCCCCCTCCCAGAAGGTAAGAAGGAAAACAGGTAAGAAAGATAATTTCCCTTTAACTACAGTTTACGTTTCATAACTTTAGAGATTAAATTATGGGAATTGTTTTGCATCTATTTAATTACATTTTAATTTATAAACAAGTAGAAAAGCACCAGGTGCAGATCCCTGAAGAGTTTCTTATTTCCCTCCATTGAAAAAAAAAGGTTATTTATTTCTACTTTCTGTTTTCTCATTTTGAAACAACAGTCCAGCTTTTTTTAAAAAAAGTATCAAAACCTAAGAGCCTACTTGATCAGACCATCTGCCTATTAAATTAGCATCCTTTTTCAGAAAATTGGAACTTCTTTATCTGAGCAGAAAAGGCAGAAAATAATATTACTTTCTCACTGTGGCTTCAAAGCAACTACAAGCTCATGCTCTTTTCTTTGATCAAAGTCCTTGACTTACGACCATAACTGAACCCAAAATTTCCATTGCTAAACAAGACATATGTTAAATTAATCATGCCTCATTTTATGACCTTTTTGCCATGGTTGGTAAGCAAATCATGGGGTTGTTAAGTGAATCATATGGTTGTTAAGTGAATCTGGCTTTCCCCATGCGCTTTGCTTGTCAGAAGTGCCCTAAGAAGCTTCTTAGGGAGAAGAAATGAAAGTCCCAGGACCCCAGGTTCCTGCAACCATCACACATACTGTACATGTTGGCTGACAAGCATCCAAAGTTTGATTACATGACTGTGGGGATGCTAAAACGGTCATAAGTGTGAAAAGTGGTCAGAAGTCATTTTTTAGTGCCATTGTAACTTTGAACAGTCATTAAACAAATGGTTGTAAGTTGAGGATTTCCTGTATATATCTAACAAATAGGTTGTAGGTCCAGAGTTTCATTTCCTGTATTTTATTTGTTTTTATTTATTTATTTGTATCCTGCCTTCATTATTTCTACAAATAACTCAAGGCAGAGAACATAACCAACAAGTCTTTCTTTTCCTATTTTCCCCACAACAGCAATTCTGTGAATGAGCTGGGCTGAGAGAAAGTGACTGGTTCAAAGTTACCCAGCCAATTTTTCATGCTAAGGTGGGTCTGGAACTCAGAATCTTCTGATTTTTAGCCTGGTAAGATAAATCATCATCAACCATTCAGTGGTGTTCGATTCTTGGCCACTCTATGGATCAGCACTCTCCATGCTCCTCTGCCTCACACCACCTCCTTCAAATCTGCCATGGGCCTCTCTTCTGGCCATTTTAGCAGGGGATTATGGATCTGAAATTCAATAATCTGAAGGGTACCTGAGGAAGATTAATCTAAACAATAATAATTGGTAATTCACGTTATTATAGTTCATTAATCAAGTCAACTCGTTCTCTTGGTTGCAATGGGAAAGTGTTATAACTAATGACAAACTTTTCATAGGTAATCCCATGTCTTAAAAATATTTAATTATGACAAGATCATAGGTAATTTTTCCCATTCCACACTTTTGAAATTTTTATTCTGATGAGATTCTCCACTGAATTGAACAGAAGATCTAATATTACATGATATAATGACAGACCTAAAAGTTGTGCTTCAAAGAGTTTTCATTAATAAATGAGATACAGAGTTTAAATTTATTTTACAAAAAATCCTGACTTCTCCTAGCTTTAAATCTGATCTTCCTTTTGGCTTGTTTGGGCTGAAAAAGAAGCAGAAACAAACAATGCAATCTATCAAAATAATTTGAGTTGCTTCTGTGCATCAGATAGTTTTGTTTAAGCTTTCTCTTTTTGACAAACTATGCAAAGAGTTGGTATTCCTTGGCAGTTTTATCTTAGGGATTCGTGTCTTTCTTACTCATTAAGACTGTCTCTAAAGATAACAAAAAGCAAATACTGCCTGGCTACCAGACTGTGAGAAAAGTCTTCTTCAGTCCAGAAAAGTAAACATGGCATTTTCTTTTCACAGGGTGGAAAGCTTGGATGTTGTCCACTATCTATTTTATCACTGATTGAGAAGAGATAATAAAGTCTCCCAAAGCAAAGCAGAAAATGATGATGAGGCAATTGATCTTTCCTGAATTGCTACTACAGCATAGTTGTCTAGGACTAATCACATTGATCAAAATGATAGTTGTCACCTGTTGGGTTAAACTATTATTTTAAAACCATGATTTATTCAATAAACCACAGTTGGATGGATTCACATCACTTTAAATTGTAACAAAGATTCCCACATTAAATCAAAACCAATCAATTCATATTATGACTTAGCTTATTATATGAACCTACATAGGCCTTATTCCTAAATAAATAAGAAGAGGTCATATAGCTTTTGGATCGAACATATATTTGGCATTTGGAAGTTATCAGATTAATCTTCTGATATCTTTCTAGTTTAGTGTTTCTCAACTTTGGCACCTTGAAGATGGCTCTCAAATCCAAGAATTCCTAAAACAACATATTAGCTGGGGAATTCTGGGATTTGAGGGCCACATCTTCAAGTTGCCAAATCTGAGAAATACTGCTCTAGTTAAAAGCATCAGATGATATTAAATATGTCCTATTGCTAGACAGAGCAGATAATACTTGGTCAGATGGATAAAAGTTTTTAATCTAATAACTGCTGCACATATTCCTAATGGGACATACTCTGAGGTAAATATTCATGTGATTTGTCTATTACAGTTAAGTCTATTTGAACCAAATACTTTATTCTGGCTGATTTTTCCTGGGCTAAGAAAATAAGCAGGACTAGATTTAATTAGTAATCAGATGGTAGACTAGGATTTATAAACCAAGTCAAAGAACATATCATCTGGTTTAGGGACTGTGGTATTTTTAGTAATACCAAGGTATACAAATTTCATCTATAAGAATTTCTTCAGATAGCAAAATAACTTTGCTGGGTTTGAGTATTTTACACTTAGCTTAGAGCAAGGAAGAATATATTGATTGGTGTTCAGCCTTAGAGAATGTTTATTTTGAATCTGAATTGTTCTCAGTCCTAGTAACAAAGACACTAGATTTATTAAAGTTTTGGAAGTTCACAAACATGCTTAGCCAGTATCACTATCTATGCAGGATGTTCACTGTTGGAAGCCTTGTGATAATATCTATTGAAAAATAAGCTAATAAGTCTGTAGTGAAACTCCCCTCAATCTGGAGACAGTTGCAACCTTAATTGTTTATTTTAAGCACACCCCCACTACACAAAGGCTAAGTATTTCTAACGCTTGTGTACTATAAACAGCAATACAGAAAAGTGTCTTGAAAAATAAAGTTTAACTGCTTCTGATGGTATCTGAAATAAACGACAGAAATTTGGATGTTGTTTTTAAACTAAGGCATCTATTTACATTATAATCAGCAAGAAAATAAATAGATATCTGTAAGATTTAAAAGTAACCAAGATAATTGATGCCACATATAATTAGAAGAAGAACATTTACCATAGGTTACAGAAGAATTACTTACCTTGGATTAAAGCATTGGGAACTGCAGTTGTAACTGGATTGTTGGCATAATTTTGTTCTTCATCACCTGACTCAATGTCTATCTCAGTAGTTATCTCCGGCTGAAATTAAATATTTTGTTATTAAAAAGTCTTATACAACTAAATTACAAGAAACTTTAAAGAGAATCTGTGCAAAATATTGTTGATTAATATGGCAATTTTAATACATATTATAATATTTGAGGATTTATAATTTGTAGATATTTTGAGTAAAATAAATGTATAAGTGGAACAGAGAAAATATAGTTCTTGAAATTGCAACTTTAATATATATTTTAAATATTGTGACTGAATTAATTTATCTTGAAAGCTATAATGTGGTTTGCTTGGTTTTGGTTTAGTGTGTTGGGTGAATCCAGCCACTAAGATTTGCAAAGCATGATTTATTACCATTGCAGTTTGTTTAATGGACCACAATTAAACAACCCGTGCCTCAAGACAATAGTTGAACCCAGTCATTCAAAAATAAGTGATGCTAACACAAAGCAGGATCAATCAGACTTTCAGAGTTCTTAGGCAAAAATGGAATTTTGAGTCCATGTTGCAGGTATTTTCCCCAACTGGAGGCTGAAGACAGGTTTGCCAATTCATAAAATGGATGTCAAAGAGGGCATGACACCTTACGAAGCACTGATTTAATGGAAAGCTAGCTATTTTCCTTTCTAGTACTTGTTTCAAAGAACATTCCCACCCTGTAAACCTAAACTATTATATAAAATGCTTGCTTTCCCATTTTGTGGGGAGGTTCCTCTTTCTTGTAAATTTAATGATTATTGAATGAACAAACGGCCATTTCACCTTAGTGTTGTGCTATCTTCTGAATTTTCCATAACACTGTTATGATTGTTTCAATCCTTATAAACCACCCAGACACATTGCAGTAAGATGGATAGCTCTATAAATTGTTAAAACAAATAAACAAATAAAAACCACCAGCTTCAGAATGCATATAGACCAATGATTCTCACTTTCAGCCCTTCATATGAGTAGTTTTACATTTACAATCATTTGTTTAGCCATTATTCAAAGTTACAATTTGCAACTGTATTTACAATAGCTGCTGCATCCTGGGGTCCAACAATCTTTCCATCCTGCTTCCAACAAGCAAGGTCAATGGAAGAAGCTGGATTTGTGAACCATTTAACAACTGTAGCAAAAACAGTTGTAAACCAAATGCAACTCATTTAACAACAATCTTACTTAGCAAAGAAAATTCTGGTCCCAATAGTGCTTGTAAGTTAGGAACATTTAGGCAAGAAAAACCAAATGTACAGGTATAGTATAGGGCAGGGCTTTTCAACCGGTGGTACGCATACCACTTGTGGTACATTAATGAGTGGCAGGTGGTACGCAGCCCTGCCTAGCCAAGTGTAGTGGGGGAGGGAAAGAGCCAGCACAGGCAAAGACTTAGTGTGAGAGAGTCCTCTGGAGCTGCAAAGACCCCAGGCTCACTTCTGGCTCACCCTCTCCCATGAGAAAGGAGGAGGGGGGCGGAGACAGGAGAGCCTATAAAAGGAGGCAGTTTGGGCAGGAGAGGGAGAGAGAGAAAAAAAGCAACAGCCTTGGGAGGAGGCAGAGTCAGCTGCACCAAAGGGGAAGAAGAAGAAGGAGGGGGAGGGGGAGGGCAGAGGAGATCAAGCAGGCTGGCCATGAGCTGATCTACAACTGCTTTGGCAGCCACCTGTGCTGGCAGCAGCAAACAGGCAAGAAATGCAGCGGGGGAGGGGTCGCCCTCCAAGAGGAATGAAAAAAGGCAGCAATGGCTGGAGGTGAGGCACGGAGGGAAGGAAGGAGATGGAGAGTGGAAGGATTCTTATGTGCTTTTGTGACTTTGAAGTTCTGGGATTTGTGCAATGAGGGCTTTGTATTCTTAAGGAGTGTTTGGCAATTTCTATTTGGCTGATGGCTGATTCTCCTGTTAGCTTCTATTGCTCTGCTGTTGTTAGCTGTAAGTTTTGCTGCAAGGGATTTTGAAGTATTTTTCTCCTGAATGGATTTTGCCTGTAGCATTCCTTTACTTATGAAAGGAGCCATTTGGGGAGGCTGCCTTAGCCAGCAGCCAGTACTTACATTTTTTTTTCTTCCTTAAGTGCCGTCTGTGCTCCTTACTTTCCTTTCTAGCCAGTAGCTAATTCTTAAAGGGGAATGTGCCTTTTTAAGCTAGTTCACTCAGCAGCTTGTCTTTTCTGTCTCTGGAGGCCTTTCCTTGTTTGATCAATATATGGAAGAGGGAAAATAGGGGGGGGGGTTCAAATTTTTCCTTCAGAAGGAGATGGGAATGAGAAAAAGGGAGGCAGGGAAGGGAGGGAGGAAAGGAAGTCCCGCCTTAGCACTTGGTCACCAGCAGTTCTACCATTGACTTTGCTTGTCAAAAAGTTGCAGAAGGGGATCACATGACCCTGGAACACTGTGACCATTATAAATATGAATCAATTGCCAAGCATCCAAATATAAATCACATGACCCTGGGCATGCTGCAATGGTCATAAGTGTGAAAAATGGTCATAAGTCATTTCAGTGCAATTGCAACTTTGAACAGGTTTTCTTTTTGGTCATTAAGTTTTTGACACCTTGCTAGGTGGTACTCGAATACTGCCATATCCTAAAAGTGATACAATCGGTAAAAAGATTGAAAAGCCTTGGTATAGGGGGTACCTTGCCCAATAGTAGTAACTGTGAGAGGGACCTCGGAGTCCTAGTGGACAATCACTTAAATACAGTGCTTTTTTTATAAAAAAAAAAGGTGCCGGAACTCACACACTTCATACAACCCGCCTTGCCTACCCTACAAGGTTCCATCCAAAAAAGGTGCCGGAACTCCGTTCTGGGCATTCTATGAGAAAAAAAGCCCTGCTTAAATATGAGCCAGCAGTGTTTTGCAGCTGTCAAAAAAGCCAACACAGTGCTGGGCTGCATTAACAGAGGGAAAGAATCAAGATCATGTGAAGTATTAATACCACTTTACAATGCCTTGGTAAGGCCACACTTGGAATACTGCATCCAGTTTTGGTCATCACAATGTAAAAAAGATGTTGAGACTCTAGAAAGAGTACAGAGAAGAGCAACAAAGATGATTAGGGGACTGGAGGCTAAAGCATATAAGGAAAGGCTGCTGGAATTGGGTATGTCTAGTTTAATGAAGAGAAGGACGAGGGGGGACATGATAGCAGTGTTCCAATATCTCAGGGGCTTCCACAAAGAAGAGGGAGTCAAGCTATTTTCCAAGGTGCCTGAAGGCAGGACAAGAAGCAACAGATGGAAATTAATCAAGGAGAGAAACAACCTAGAACTAAGGAGAAACTTCCTGACAGTTAGAACAATTAACCAGTGGAACAACCTGCCTCCAGAAGCGGTGAATGCTCCAACACTGGAAGTTTTTAAGAAGAGACTGGACATCCATTTTTCTGAAATGGTATAGGGTTTCTTGCCTGAGCAGGGGGTTTGACTAGATGACCTCCAAGGTCCCTTCCAACTTTATTATTATTATTATTATTATTATTATTATTATTATTATTATTATTATTATTATTATTATTATTATTATTATTATTATTGTTGTTGTTGTTGTTGTTGTTGTTGTTGTTGTTGTTGTTGTTATATATTAAAAACCAAATAGCAACATTACACTGAAGCTATGAAACTCAATTCAGCATCTATTGTATCTCTAACTTGAGAACTGTACAGCAAACAGGGATTCTGACAACAACATCCCCAGAGGGCTGGGGGCAAGGAGGAACAGCTTTGTGACATCATGGCAGGCTCTGTCCATTTTTATGCCCATTGTGATACCATATGCATGTACAAAAGGGGAAGAGCTTACATCATAATGCCATGATATTGCTTTCTTCCTTCTCACAAAAGCTGCAAGTAACTGTGGGGCCCTGGATTGTGAATTTACAATACTTGACCATTATTTTTGAGCATGCTAGTAATCTTCCAGGCTCTGAGTGACAGGAAGGTTTGCAGCACTAACAACCTAATTATTAGTCTTAGGCGAAATTACATACCAGGGGTGAATACTGCATATACAAACTACTTGAAATCCAACGGCGTTTATGTGGAGGATTCTGAATTCGATTCTGGATGTGTATAGGCAAAGCTTTCTGGAACATAAAACATAATTCAAATGATTCAGTGGCCAATGAAAATTCATGCCATAGTTCATAGTCTATCCTAGCATTTTCAAAATCATTACTAAAAAATAAAGTTATAGCAGACAAATGAAAGATAATGTTCATTCTCCAAATCAGAAGGACAAGATATTTTGTGATCTTGAGCTCCTAATTCACCAGATGTGTCACAATTTGCAAGAGATAGTGTTACGTCCATGCAGGACATGTAAGTGTTATGATATACAGAGGCATAACACAAAACAAAGAACATCTCAGATAAAAGGTCATATTTGGTGCCCCCCAAACTAGGCCTCATGCTGATATCAGAAGTGCCACATAAATCAGAAAGCAGGTCCTTTCTGAACTTGAATTTCAAAAATATCACATGCTTTTAGATTTAAAGAAAAGAAAATTAAACTACAGAACATGGGTACCTATTATACCTACCCTTTCAGTTAGTAATGGGCGTCTGAATTTCACTGATTGCTGCAGTGATTGTCTAAGATACATCTCATTCTTAATAGCATGCAGGCTAGAAATAAATGGAAAGAATCCGTTTTTAAATTAATTAAGTGACTGCCTCACTGCAGCTTCATTTTTACAGAATAGGGTTGAAACGGAAAGATTTATTGAACTTTCCCAAAACATATTTAGATGGCAGTGCCCCCCTTGACTCAGTGCCCCACTGCAAATTATTTCTGCAAATCCCCATAGTTCGAAAATAGTTCACTGTTGCTGCTTAACAAGAAAACAACTTTGAGTTCCAGTCTAAATCATAGCAAATTGGACAAATGCCACCACATATAACAAAATATTATTTGCCTTTACACTCTGGGTGGTTGTTTACTGAATCTTCTCCCTCCCATTTCTGGAGGTAGCAATATTTGCTTCCTCCTACGCTTTGGCACTTCAACAGTTCTTGGGGATTTCTCAACAATAGAACATAAGAATTTAACCGGACTATCTGCTAGTTGTTTCAGGACCTAGGATATATTTCACCTGGTCCTGGAGATTTAAACTCAGTGTGAAAGATATTCCCAAACCATGTTTATATCAATTTCAAACTTTAATCCTGCTCTTTGCAATTTCCTGGTTGAATACATAGGGTTTCTTTGTTAGAAAAATTGGAAACAAAATGGGAATTAAATAGTTTTCTTTGTTATCTGTTAGCATTTTGCCTTTTCTGTTAGGCAGTTTGTGTGACTATTTTAACTTTTATTTTAAATATATTTAACAAAGACCTTTTGACTGGTCTTAGCATTCTTAGCCAACCTCAGCTCATTCTGAACTTTCATTTTTCTGACACCAGATTTACAATTCTGGCCTACCTGTCTGTATTTTGCTTTGTGATTTGGCAATCTTTCCATTTCCTGTATGTGTCCTTCTTTGTTTTCATGTCTTTAGTAAGCTTTTTGCATAGCCACATTGGCTTCCTTTCACATTTTTTCTCCTCACTGAAATTTCTTTCAGTTTTGCTTCTCATGTTTCCTTTTTTAGGAAACATTCCCATTAATACTGAGCATCTTTTCCTATTGGTTTCTCCTGTTACAAGATCTGACTTTTAATTTTTAAAGTTGAGCAAAATCCACTGTTTTCAAGACTAAATTGCATATTTTGACTATGGAGTTCTCAGTGCTCTCTGAGCTTGGTTGTTTGCTTGCAGATGTTTCATTACCCATCAGTCATTATGGCTGTATCTGTTCATGTTTTGTACAAAACATCTAAAAGAGAGAAAATTTTCAAGTACATTCCCCAACCACCAAAATCCTCAGGTAAATTCCTGATTGCTCATTCACGTAGCTCCTCCTTCAAACTAGGCTGCCTAATATTCCTCTTTCAATTTGTGCTTACTCAGTAAGGAGCTATCCAGGTAAACAATCAACAGCTCCCAAGATACAGTCCTTGTAATTATCAGCTATTCAGGAAATGAAAAAAATGAGTTTTTCATACTTCACTCTCAACATAACTTCCTCAGAATAAATCATTTCTCTGACTCCATTTTTTTTTTGTCCTCAGGCAAATTCCTTTTAGCTTTCTTTCTTCCGTATTTCAATGAAGGATAAAGTGCATTTTAAAATCATAGTCTTTTGTCAGCCAACTAATTCTAACTGTGGTTTATGTAATGCACAAAAAGGTTATATAATTTGCTTACAGGATTCTGGACTAATTCTAGTTGAGTATGCATTTTACCAACACTTTAAAATGTCCAAAGAAGAAGCTTTGTCATTATTATTTGCAAGCTACAGTTTATAGCTTAGTGTTATGGGTGTAACAGGCCACAATGATGTGTTCACAAAGCATAAAACAAAGCAAATACACAAGGCTTAGTATGATGTGTTAATACAATTAAATAGATAGTATTAGTAACGTAATACCTTTTCTTTAGAATATCAAACTTTAATACCCAAGATTTATTCAATTCACTTAATTCCTTCTGAAGTCTGAAAAAAGAAAAGAGGAACATTTGTATGTTTTTTAAATATAGCATGATTGCCTTATACATACAACACATCCTTGTGCACGTACCTCTGTGCATGCAATCTTGCTTGTTCTTCAGCTTTCTTAAGCCTCTTTATTTCATTATATAATGCTTTTCTCTCAGTTGCCATTGCCTTTTCAAATATAGTTTGCAACACACACAAACAAAAAAAACCACAAGAACCATGCATTAATTATAGATGTATGGAAAATGCTGAACACACAGATATAACAGTTGGACAGAGAGAGAAATATTTATTCATTCAAGATTATCAGTATATGTTAATCTCTCTTCCCCCCTCAAATACCACATTAAAACTACTGAATGTAATTATTAACCAAAAATAAGCAGCAGCTGAGAAGGCTATGGGTTATATAAAAACCTTGGAAAACAGTATGTACTTACAGTATGTACAGCAGGTTTATTGAGAAGCCTACACCTTGTTTAAAAATCTAAAACTGTTATTGTTATTTCTAGATTAAAAAAAGATGACATGTAAAAACAGATTCATTCAAATGCTATTGAAAAAGGTACTGATTTGTGAAGATCAGGAGTATGGTATCCAGTGTCCACAAATTGCAATAACTAAGAGCATTTGTTGGTTCTTACTATCTTTATCAAAACTACAAAGGCTCTTGCCCTTTCTTAAGTATCTGTAATGTCACTGACAAAAAAGACGGGACTTACATCTCAGTGATGCAATGCTGCTTTTGTTATTAGGCCCTGCTTCCCTGGTGGATAACATTGCTTCCAACCTCCACAGTTTCTGGCCTTACTAACTGGCCTTATTAAAGTTGTAGAGGTCTAGGGGTCATTAGCTGCTCCACCCATAGTCAACTGGTACAGTAGCCAGTATTTTGAATTTTAGCTAAAAAGAGTTTATATTTTTGTTCATTTGTTGGCCTCGTTTGAAGAGAGAGAAAGAGATGTTAGCATAATCAAGTGAGTTAAATATATTCGCCATTGTTATTCTGCCCATTCCTTCCTTTGTTCTCAGTAATTATCCAACAAAACTTCAGTTATATTCAAGCAGGACATTATAGTTACCAGTATATGACTAAAACAATTTCAAATTCTGGCTTATTTCAGTACTTGAAAAGCAGTTTGGTAGTTGATATAATGGGAAACTGTGAATTGAAAACTGTGACAAGGAGGGAAAAGTTACTGAAAAGACAGAGCATGAGGTAAGATGAGTGACCCATAAACAAACAAAAAAACAAATAAACAAACAAACAAACAAACAAACATGTGACTTCAGAGCTTCTGCATGTCGTGACTCATTAAACTGATATTAATACATCCTTATGAAGCCAATAAATCTTAGCCTAATCCCACTTTTGTTTTTGTCCAGAAAAAAGAAGCATCTTCTCTCTCTAGAGTAGTTTTCTCAATTTGACATCTTCTAGAGGTGAAGGATCTACAATTCCAAGACAATAGGTTTATTAAGTCTTAAAGGAAATGAAAACCTCTAGAATAAGCTGAAATATAAAAAAACAAATAACATAACAAACTTAGTTGCATAACTTATCGATAGCTACATAATATATCAGCAACTTTATCTTCATTTTTCATCAAAACTAGGTAAGCACAAGATAGTAATTCCAGAAAATTGGTCATCAGATTAAGTTTTAGAGTTTATGTTTAGCCCTTCCAAAGAACTTTTGAGCTGCAATGAAAATCGCGTAAAATGTAAACTTGCGGGAAAGCTAGTGGAATGGAGTGTGGAACATGCCACTTGTCAGGATAAACCCAAGGAAAAACAGAAAATTCCCTGCTCCCTCTTCATTTTGCCCTTCTGTTACAAAGGTCATTGAGAAAAGTTATGAGGACAATGCTGCAGCTGAGGAGGAAGATGTGATATGGGGATAAGGGTTGTCTTAGCTTAGAAAAATAGCTCATTACCTCATCCAAAGCTTCACCTATCCCATCTCTTTTGGTGGCTGAGTCTTTGGTGGCTGCGTCTTTGGTAGTTGTGTCTTTGGTGGTTGTGTCTTTGGTGGTTGCTGGTTTAAGAGCTGCCTCTTTACTGGTTGTCTCTTTGACAGCTTTCCCTTTCAAGCTTTTTTTCCGGCCCTTTTTCACTTTTCCTTCCTGTTCTGAGGCTTTCTAAAAATACAAATAATAATCCTTCCATTTAAGACATGAAGGTTTTTGTAAGCGAACTCTCAGGCATTAAGCCATGATAGAAATCTCATTTCAAAGCTTGGCTAGTTGTGTGTGGGGGAGTGGATTTTGTCTAGCATCTCAAATATCCTCCCAAGAGAAACTCACCTGCTCTCCCCTTTGTTCATCCTTTGATGGTCTGTTTCACAGGACTTCTTTCAGATTCCTGCTTCTTAGGGTTTAGGGATATAAATATTAGGAATGAATAAAACACAATAATACAAGGTATGAAAGGCTGAATGACAGTCAATTTATAAAGCAACAGAGTTGTCTAGCCCAGTCACAACATTGTGAAAGTAACAAAATCAGATTTAAAAACAACAATAAATAACTAATGCTCAGCTGGGATGAAAAAAGCAAGTAAGATAAGGAAACTAACATGGGAGAAAGAACACAATGGGGAAAAACTATTTTTAATCTTCACTCCACAAGACAAATCTTATCTGTTAAGTGC
The DNA here is from genome assembly GCF_001527695.2 of Protobothrops mucrosquamatus. Lineage (NCBI taxonomy): Eukaryota > Metazoa > Chordata > Lepidosauria > Squamata > Viperidae > Protobothrops > Protobothrops mucrosquamatus. The sequence continues at coordinate 1,794,052 of NW_015386427.1, forward strand.
CTATGATGTCCCCCTATCTTAGATGAGATGCATTTGAGATGAGATGAGGTTTACTGCAGGGAGGATGCAACAATATAAATAAATATGGCCGTTTAGTGGGGGAAAAGTTACTTATTTCTGCCCTGGCTATTAAATATATGAACATAATTTTGTTGCTGTTGTATATTATTTTCAATCACATGTGTATATTAATTTTAGAACAATGGTCTTCTACAGACTCTAAAGTTGAATTTTTAAAACCAAGGCTTGTTAAAGAAAGCATTCTGGGTTTCTAAACAAATTACTCTAGTTTCTACGCTGGTATCTTTGAATCTCAGTATACCTGCAAATATCTCATCTGGTGCCAATCAAAGCCATTTAATAGTTTTAAAATATACAAAAAATAGGAAATTAAATGTGGTCAAATGAGGAGTTAACCTCTAGAATAAGCTGAAATATAAAAATGCTTCTGCATCCTAGGCACATCTGAGAGGCATTCTTAACAAAAAAAAAATATGATAAGGAGCTGCTGAAAAGTTTATTCATTCCCCCCATCCCCAACAAAAGACCGAAGCTAAAGTGGTAATGACTTGCCACAAGGCTATAAATAATTGGCAGCAACAGTAACAGTCCTTTTCTTTCTGTTCCCTTCAGGGCTTATTTTCTTTGCCATTGTTTTCTTTTGCCTAGTGCTATTTTTGTGTGTTTTTTTTTCTATTATTCTTTGTTTTTTTAATGTTTGGACAATTGTAAACAGCCCAGAGTCACTGGGAGTTGAGCAGCATATACATTTAATAAATTATTTTTCTACCGGTACTCCTACTATCTCCATAACAGGTAGTCCTCAACTTGTTACCATTCATTCAATGATGATTCAGAGTTACGACAGCACTGTTTTGTCTTTCTAAAGCTAGTTGCTCCCTCCTGTTGCTATGTGGATAAAATGAGGGGAATGATGCTTGCATTCTTAAAAAAAAATAGCTTGTCCAAAAAATTTTCCATACAAAAATCATATATCACTGGAGAAGTATATATGAATTATAAATCTCCATTGAACCGAATTTGACTCCATGATGATTTCTTAGCAAATGCACGTTTTTTTAGATTACCTTTATTTTCATACACAATGGTTCATCCTATTTATTCATTGTTTCCAGTATTTTCATACCACAATTTCATCTCGCTAAATAATTCATGAACCAAATCATAGCAACAAATAACCATGATAATTATATTATATTGTAAGCTACCTTGAGTCACTGCATCAGTGAGAAGGGCAGCATAACAAATAAATAAATATTTTTCATGAAACATGGGTAAAATATAAGATACTTCACTGCTGGTCATATAGAAAATAAATCATTGTTATTATCTGGATGTTTGTAACCCTTGTTTTGTATTGTCAGTTGTTTTGAGCACTGCCTAGAAATACAATAAACAAAGAGAAACAAATACATGTTTTTTTTTCACCAAAGTTCTGGTGAAAAAGCCACTTTAGTTGTTTTTTAAGAGGTAATTAAATTGAAGGTTAGCTGGATCGCAGGGGAAATGTGTGGGGTAGCAAGAGAGAAGCCTTGCTTCTCAATCTGTCCTCGTCTCCTGAACAGTGGAATCCAGAGCATCTCTTTTAAAGCACATGGACAAGCTGGCCAATGTCAGGTTGGAAGAGACAGTTCTTATAATTATTCTGGGCTCTTACCTACTTTCTGAAACCTAACAGAACAGCACAAGAGCCATAAAAGAGGGGCAATAGATAATTTTGTATCAATTGCAGTAATCTTCAAGGGCAGTCCAAGATAGAGTGCATTGCAGTAATCAAATCTGGAGTTAAAGAGAACACAAGTGAGTTTTAAAAAGATTTAAAAAGAGCTGCAACCGGTAGAGTATCTAAAGTTGGGCAAAGATCCTTGGCCCTAGTTTCTATCAGCTAATTTAGGTGAAGATGTGAATCTCACAAGTATTCATAAGTTTGAACTGAATGTAAAGCAGTTCTTCCAACCTTTAATCCTTGAGTAGTTCAGACGACTAGTGGACTACCAATAGTTACCAAAGCAGCTTTGAGATCAAACAGAACAGCTATTTCTGATGCATTCCCAGGTTTTAATTCTAATTGAAATGTGTTCATATAATTACTTTGCCAGCTTCTTCAAAATCTCATCTAAAAGGGAAAGATTGTAGATTGGGTGAAAATTTTTAATGCTGTGGAGCTAAGAGATGGGCTCCACAGCTAAGGGATCACTGGATTTTTAAGATGACAGATACCACTCCCACTTCACCATCAGGAGGGGGTTCCATCTACCTGGTATGGTAAGGCAGGGGTCCCCAACCCCCCATGGCCTGGAACCATGTGGTGGGTGACCACATGAAGTTCTGTTTGTGCACACGAAACCATCCCCTCGTCCCCCTTTCCTTCAGCCCTGCTGCCGGTCCACAGGGCTAGAAAGGTTGAGGACCCCTGTGGTAAGGGATGCCAAGAATGGGATAGTAAGTGATTCAAAGAATAGGAAAAAGATGGAAGGAGTATGCAGGAAGTCCTTGGCTTACGACCACAACTGAGTTCAAAATTTCCATTGCTAAGCAAGGCAGTGATTAAGTGAGTTTTGCTCCATTTTGCAACCTTTCTTGTCATGGTTGTTAAGTGAATCACTGTAGTTGTTAAGTGATTCACATGGTCTTTAAGCGAACCTGGCAGCCCCCATTAACTTTGCTTTTCAGAAGGTCGCAAAAGGTGATCATATGACCCCAGGATAGTGCAACCATCGAAAAAATGTCAGTTGCCAAGCATCTGAATTTTAATTTTGTAACTCTGCCATGCTGCAACTGTTGTAAGTGTAAAAAGCAGTCATAAGCCATTTTTTTCAGTGCTGTTGTAATTTTGTTCACTAAACAAATGGTTATAACTTGAGAACTACCTGTACTAAAATTCTGTATAATCAGCATCCAAGATAACTTAAGAAATAATTGCTAATCACATGATTATCAAGTACTGGAAGGTGATGTTAAATCACATTCTGGTCATTACTAAATTGGAAGGCAAATCTATAGAAATATGGCAAGCAACAGAAGAAGAACCAGAAAGTTCTACAAAACTATACAGGAAATTTGGAGAACAATACAGCGGCCAACAAAATGTTTGTCTATGTACCAATGTCAAGAACGGAGACTTACAGAGTGTGCAACCTATTAGATCAACTTGTAATTTTCACACGTCAACAGAATAATTCTTAGCATTATGCAGATTAGAGAGCTACATAGAAACAGAGAGGCCAAATGTTCATATTTGCTTTAGAAAGGTTTAGGGAACAAGAAACATTATAGTTGATCTGTCCTGGATAAGTGAGAAAGCCAAAGAATACTAAAAAGAAGTTGGTATGTTTCTCATTGATTATAGAAAAATCTTCAACTACATCAACTACGTCAGCCATATTTCCTCGTGTGAAACCTAAAGACTAGACAGGAAATCCCAGCCTGGATTCCTGTCTATCACAACATGGCAAAATAGACTGCTCCAGGATGGCAAAACAGCGAAACAAGGCTGTATATCCTCTCTTAATTTTTTTTCAACCTATATGATGAATATATAGGAAGAAAGTTGAACTGAAACAATTGTGTGGTTTTAAAACTGCAAGACGAAACACCGATATATTGCTCTTTGCTGGTGAGTGGTGTCACTCTGATAGCTGAAAATGCAAATGATCTGCAAGCTCTAGTAATAAAAGTCAAGGAGCACAGTGGGAAAATTGTAACTAGGACTAGATATAAAGATGGTCAAATTAATGGCAACAGGTAGGAATCAGTCTTAGAATTAACAGAATAATAGAGTTAGAAGAGATCTTGGAGGTCTTCTAATCTAACCCCCTGCTCAGGCAGGAGACCTGATACTAGTTCAGGCAGGAGACCAGATAAATAGCTGTCCAATCTCTTCTTAAAAGTCTCCAGTGATGCAGCACCTACAATTTCTGGAGGCAAGCCATTCCACTGATTAATTGTTCTCAATGGACAGCAATTTTTGCTGGTCCATTATTTTAGTCACTTTATCAAAGAATGCAATAAGATTTCTCTGATATGATTTGTTTTTGACAAATCCATTTTGGCTTCTAAATTCTAGACGTTAAAGTGGTGGATAAATTTTGCTTATCAACAGCAAACTCCCATCAGGCCGCTAGACCAGTGTTTCTCAACCTTGACAATTTTAAGGCATGTGGACTTCAACTCCCAGAATTCCACAACCAGCAATGCTAGACCATCAGGTTAGAAAAACGGGAGATCAAAAGTTCAGGTCTCATTTTAGCTGGGTGACCTTGGGCCAGTCACTCTCTCTCTGCCCAATTCACCCCACATAATTGTTGTTGTGGGGAAAATGGGAGGAGGAAGGTGTGTTGGATATATTTGCCACCTTGAGTTTTTTTATAAAAATAATAAAGGTGGGATACATATAAACCAACAAAACTGAGAAATATAGCAGGAAAGAGAAGGGGATGACCAGCATCAAGATGGAAGGATTTCATTACAGCAGTAATGGGTGCACTGTTGGAAGATCTGAAGGGCCAAATTTGAGGACAAATCTTCCTGGAATAGGTCTACCTATGTAGTTCTTAAGAGTCAATACCAATTTGATTATGCACAATAAATCAATTAATAAAATATTTTCCCTGGTTGAACTGCACTTTTGACAGCTAAATAAATGTATTACACAACTGTAGTTATACATATACAAACACCAGGCAACTCAAGATCTTGTGCTGATTAAAACATATTAAACTTACTTTGTTTTTTATTTTTTAATACAAAATATTTTTCTTGTGCAAATATTGCTCAGATATATACAAATATAGGGTATTAAGGACCTTTTGAAATCCTGACAGGTGCCCACTCCTGTATCTACCCATAATTCAAACTACTTGACTAAATCTGTGTTAGAAGACAAATATTGAACAAAGCATACATGTGTTTAACCACAATTACATTCTATTTTCTCTTACGCTGTTTCACAAACTTCATTGTACAATTTCCAGTAAGCCTCAGAATAACAGCACAAAGTAATCAGATAAATCTGTTTACTAACCATCTCACATAAAAAGTAGTACTGCAAAAATGAGGACAGTTAATAGAAGATAGCAAAGAGTTAGTTTTCTCTATGTTTTTGGTGCAATTTATTGGCTGTTTGGATTTGTGCAGCCCAGATCTGGTAATCTAAGCAATGCTAAAGTACACATATTAAGTGAATTAGAAATAGATGCTTGGTGTGGACTGTGATGGGACAGTGGGTTTTGGGATTATTGTTTTGTTAAGAGAAAAAACACTTTATTTATTTGTTTAAAGCATTTATCTAGCTGCTCA
>NW_015386427.1:1799470-1805905 GCF_001527695.2 Protobothrops mucrosquamatus
CCTTCGACCAGTCCGCTCCCACAGAGAGGGCCTCCTTAGGGTGCCGTCGGCCAGACAATGCCGGCTGGTGACCCCCAGGGGGAGAGCCTTCTCTGTGGCAGCTCCTGCCCTCTGGAATGACCTACCCCCCGACCTACGTACAGTTGCGGACCTGCGCCTTTTTCGCCGAGCCCTGAAGGCCCATCTATTCCGTGCGGCCAGCCTGGCGTAGTTTGATTATGTTTTAGTGGGTGTTTTGTATGGGGTACTTTTAGAGCAGGCCTGTTATTTAATTTGATTTTAGAACAGAAACTTGTGTATATTTATTGTGGTTTTTTATTATCGCCTGTTCACCGCCCTGAGTCCCGTAAGGGAGATAGGGCGGTATATAAATAATAATAATAATAATAATAATAATAATAATAATAATAATAATAATAATAATAATATATCAAACTCTGGGTGATTTCCCAAAAACATCGATATATCATTAATACTTATATCTGTTAAAACCACCAAACTTATAATCTGGCACCAAGTACACTTTCACATTCAGTCCATCAGACTGACCCTATCTCAGCATTTGGGGGGAAAAAATCAGGCCTTTAAGTACTTTTCAGAAGGCTGTGAGGGAAGGATGGGGGAAGGATGTTCCATAGAGAAAGAATGTCATGGAAAAGGTACACTCCCCAGATCACATAAGGTGGCAATGTTTAAGAAAAGGGACTAGGAGAATGCCCATTCTATTTGACTTTGTAGGATAGATAGGTGATCTTAAGGAGAGGCAATACCTCATATAACTGACACTGTGCCATATAAAATTTTCAAATAATCAGCACCTTGAATTACACCTGTAAGGAAACTGGGAACCAATGCAGTTCACACAACAGAGGTGTTACATGGGCAAACCTAGGAGCACCTATCACTATGCACACTGCCACATTCTGGACCAATTGTAGCTTTTAGGAGGAAGCCCCATGTATAGTGCATTGCAGAATCCATATGAAAAGTGATCAAGGTATCAATGATTACAAACAAGGTGTCCCATCTAAGAGGGGTGCAATTGGCATACCAGACAAAACTATGCAAAGTCCCTCCTAACCACAGCTGCTACCTACTCCTCTAGTTATAAGATGTAGCATCTCTCACTTCATTTCACCAATATATGCTTTGTTTCCCGAAACAGTGCTGACTCAGAAAATCTTCACCTTTACATTTGTCAGATAGGGTGAATCATTATTCACTTCATCTCTGCCCACAGCTCCTTATGCTCTTTGCTTTTTAAAATGCATTTTTCTATGGTAAAACTGGAAACATGTGGTCATTTCCTGGGATTCAAAATAAATTTTGAAGAGCTGACTTCCAAATACATAAATGCAGGACTGTCATACAATGAATTAAAATGAAGTAAATGAACTGGAAGAAAGTATGATTCCTATCTTTAAAATGTATGTCTTTCAAAGAAAAATAATTTTTATATAGACAAAAATTCGTTTATCTCTCTTTCTAGGTTTGCTATATTAATAATAAAAATTTTCCAAATTTAAAATAGGTCTTTCAGTCCCAGTTCAAGTCATCCCCTCCCATTCTTAAGTCCATAAAGTCCATTCATAATGGCTTTAAACCACATCAAGCTCAAAGCAAAGTGTACCTTCTCTTAGGTCAGGGCCTAGAGCTATAACTCTTAGTTGATACTACAAAATGATTCACTAGGAACGCATGTTTAACGGAATAATGACACTGATATATTAGTTACTGAGTTACCCTCTTAAATGTAGCAAACAAACATCTTGATAACAAATTACTTTTTTTATCTGAAAACAAATCACAGATATTTCAAAACTATTTACCACATTATAATTAACTGATCATATTTCTCTCCTTTCTTTGGGGACTGTTTTCCAGTCCAGCTAATCTCAGCATGTGTGACTTTCCCACTACATGTCACACTTTTACAAATATAGGTTTGATTAATAAAGGAAAGCAAATTCCTTTTGCAGCCAATACAGCATCAAAGGAGCAGGTGAGTTATACATGGATTTAGACATTAACTTCTGAGCACTTGCTTGCTGTGTGCCATTATTTGAAGTTTGAGAAAGATATAGGATAACAGTAGCCTTTAGTCAAACACAGTTTTATCAGCTCCATATTAAGAATATCTTTAGGAAGGAATACAAAAACAATCCTTCATTATTTAAAGCACCTGCTGACTCATCCATATATTGGAACATGCTGGTTAAAGAACCATAACCAATGAGATTTTATAATAAAGCGATCAGTTGTAAATATTTGGGTTTTTTGCTGAAAGAAATATGGCCATTGCACAATGTTTTATGATGTCTTGATAGAGTTTCAGGTGCTAAGCCGTATAATCTGAACTTCTAACTTTACTCATAATTTTTTGAGAAGCAACTGGAAACAAATCTGGAGCAAGGCATGTTTTGAGACACTTACGTTTCCCATTGTCTTCAATCATCATGCCCAATCCTCAGCAAACAGCTTCCATGCTCTGATTTCAATTTATATTTCTATAATTATTTTTAATAAATTATAAAGCATGTGGTTCCTATTTTTAACAAATTATAAAGCATGTGGTTCCATTGTTTTCCTCATCCATGTGGGTAGGATTACTTTATTATTTATATCTAGTGTATATCTTCCATGTAAGAATATATATTTATATATTAATATTTATGTATCCTTGTGCAATTATTTCCAAAATCTTGGATGTAGCTATTAGCTAAATGGATTTTAATGTCCTTAATCAGACTTGTGAATAGCAAACAAAGGCAGTCTGTTAGCTTCATGCCTTATCAGTGGAAAGGTTTGATTGGCCACAGCTGGAAATAGCACTGGGCTAGACAGAACCTTTGGCCTCCTTTGGTAAGATCCTTCATCTGTTTTGTAGCACAGAATATTGTATAAGAGTGTCTTCAAGTAATCTGTGCAAATCACTCCTATTTTCCATTAAATTTGAGTAAGGAGCTAAAATGCATTTAATTCAAAAACAGGAAAATAAAATATTAAATATTAAGCAAATGGTTGCAAATGGTTGATTTGCAACCATTTGCTTAATGACTGTTTAAAGTTATAATGGTCTCAGAAAAAGTACTTACAACCAATGTACCACTCCCATAGTCATGTGATCACAATTCGGGTACTTGATGACTGGCTTCTACTTAATAGTGTCTTTTGTGACCTTTTTTTTTTTTTTTACTGATTTCTGGGGGGGAAAATCCCACCCATTGGGGAAACTGGATTTGCTTAATAACAGCATGACTCAATGACCAAATGATTTGCTTTACAATCGCTCTAAAAATTGTTGTAACGTTGGGTCCAACTTGACTTACAACTACAATTAATTACAGTGGAAATTCTGATCTTGCTTGTAGTCATAAGCTGAGGACTATATATAAAATAAAATAAAATATATTCACATCAACAGGCCAAATTACCTTTGCTACTGGCTGAGCTCCAGTTTCTTTTAATTTTGCAAGAGCATCTTGAGCTTCTTTCAGTTCCTTAAAAATAAATATAAAATAGAATTAAACATCATTGCAGTAACAAATGTGGTGCTGAAATCTCTAGCACTAGAAGGAAGATGTTTATTTTGCTTGATTAAGTTCCAATATAATCAGTAGTGTTCTTACATGAGACTTTTCCTGCACTTACAAAGAATTAAGGACAAAAATATTTTACAATAATATTTAACAATAACGTATTTTAGTAACTTATTTCTTAAAAAACAGAAATTAATTCATCTTGTTTTAATAAATCTAGCAAATATTGCTAAATTAGCAACATCAATACGATAAACCCAATATTTATGATTTTTAATCAACATTAACTTCTTTAACCATAAAAGATTTTAGTTTATTTATCACTACATTTATCACAATTCTATTGCAATACAATGTTATTGGGTGAGCTCTTTTAAACTTGCTAGATGAAAGAATTGCAAACATATCAGATTGAAGAAAATTAAAATGAATATTTAAAATCAAGGGTAGATAAAATAATTCCTCCTCCTCCTTCTTATAAAAATAAACCCCAATCCTTCCAAATTTTATGAGATAGTTTTTATTATAATATTGTTCTATGTAATGATTACTATCCATAAGGCAATATTGGGGAAATAGCTTCATAGTTATTTTATTTTTGTATAGTGTAACACTGCAATTAGACATATCATTTTGAACAGATATCTGATTTTCTAACTTGAACTGAGATGTAATTTCTAAAAGAAACTGCTGTGTAAAATGCTCACTGGATATTGTCTATAACTGGAATATGACTATTCTGTTGTTACAAAACTGCAGTTCCAAGCATCCCTCATCAGTCATTCATGCTGGAGCTGCTGGGATCACAGTTCAATGATCCCAATGTTCATTAGTTCCCCAACATTGTTTACCATAATGCAATATTAAAAAAACTCTTCATTGTTCTGGAAAGAATAGATTATCTTAAAAACAAAATGGCAGCATATTGGCCATTTATAAAAATATAAAATAAACAGAGTATTTTTCATTCATTTCTCTGTGCTGCAATAGCTCTGAAAATCCTTGTCCTTTTCTTTTTCTTTACGGATTTATAATGAAACTATATGGTTCTCCCCAGGTTTGATCTTTTGCTCAAGGACCTACATGGTGCTGAGCTTAACAAAATAGAATGAACAAATCAGTTGTAATTAGGCTCAGAATGTAACTGCAAAAAGGAAGTGAATATTTAGCAGGTTTGGTTTACTCTTCATAACATCTTCTACTCTGAACAGCCACATTCTTTGGCAAATTTTAAAAAAATGAATCAAGATGTGTTTGATTTTAATGTATTTTATAATCAATATGACATTTAACCTGCTAGAAACAAAACAAATTGGTATTGACCAGCATGAAACCAAGTTACTTAAGAGGAGAGAAAAAATAAAAAAAATTAAAAGCACAATCAGAACCATCAGGACTATTAATTGTTTTAAGCAACACTGAACTGGATATAGTGTGCAAATACTGAAAAGTTTATAGAGATGTTTTTTTATCTATGTAATGGTAAATAGTGAAGGTAATCCCAATGGTCAAAGAAAAAAAAATATTTCTGAGATCACTATGTATTCATTTTCATATAGCTCAGAAAAAACATAAAAACATAAGAGCCCTGGTGGCGCAGTAGTTAGAATGCAGTATTGCAGGCTAATTCTGCCGACTGCCAGCAGTTTGATTCTGACCAGCTCAAGGTTGACTCAGCCTTCCATCCTTCCAAAGTAAGTAAAATGAGGACCCAGACTGTTGGAGGCAATATGCTGACTCTGTAAATTGCTTAGAGAGGGCTTTAAAGTGGTTTATAAGTCTAAATACTATTGCTATTGCTACAAAACACACAAAGTAACATTTTTCATGGGCCTTGACATATTAGGAAATCTACCATAGTATATATACTCTCCACAATAAACACTACACTAAGCTGCTTTGAAAATTCCAGTTTTCAAAGGCAATACACATCTTACCCAAATATACATCAATATTATTATTTAATTTGATGATGGAGGCCTGCTGGCATAAAATTAGTTCTGAAGTTCAAATGCAAATTGAAGCATGATTTTTGAAATAATAAATGTTAATGAGGAAATTTGAAGAGTGAAATATTGGGCATAACATTTGTACAGATATCATCTCAACAGTCTGTTTTCCAGACTTAGGAGAGGCAGACTGAAAAAAAAAAGATTTATCTAATCGTTTAATTTTTTTGAATAGAATCTTACCTGAGCTTTTGCTTGCACTCTCTCCTTCTCTCTATCAAGTTCTGCCTTCTGTAATTCGTGAGCATTTGTTAACTAATTAAAAAAAACCAATTATGGAGCTTTAGATTATAAGAGGAAATTATTTGTTTAAAAAAATTAGATGTCTGAATACTTATGCCAATGCTATATTTCAGGTTTTTTAAAATAAATTTACAGACATTTCTAAAAATCTGTTTTTACTTTGTCATTGTGGGGATACTGAGTGTAGACTAATGAGAAAAAAATGAATTTCAACAATTGTAGAATCAGGCTGTAGCATAACACAATTGAGAAAAGTGAAGGGGGGGGTCTGAATACTTTCTGAATGCACTGTAGTTAATGTACCGAATCCGACCGAACACAGGTAAGGAGTCATATCAGATCCTACCTTGTGGCGATGAGGGTGGCGAGGACTAATTACTACTCCAGCCTCATTGCGTCATCAGATAATCACCCAGCCTCCCTCTTCAGGGTGACCCGCTCCCTCCTCCAATTGGGGGGGGGACCACCTGGCGGGGAAGGCTGAGGAGTTTGCACAGTATCTGCATGACAAAGTCGCTCGGATCCGAGAGGGTTTGGACTCCGACTGGGTGGCCCCGGGGGAGGTGACGGGAGCAGGTCTTGAGACCGTTATTTGGGAGGAGTTTGACTCTGTGACTCCTGATGACGTGGACAGTGTCCTGGGG
>NW_015386427.1:1807013-1829762 GCF_001527695.2 Protobothrops mucrosquamatus
CGGGACTGGCCTAGGGGATTTTATAGGGGTTTTAATTACTTTTAATTGGACATATTCAAATATTTCATTTTAATTAAATTTTTAATTAGGCATAATATGTATATATGTTAGTATTTTATCTAATTTGTCAGCCGCCCTGAGTCCGAAAGGAGAAGGGCGGGATATAAATGCAATTAATAAATAAATAAATAAATAAATATACTTAATGTATATATAATCTCATAATACTGTTAAAGTTCATTATCTTGTGGGGCTGCATTACTAGCTGTTCAGATGTCACATGTGGCCCATAGGCCATGGTTTGGCATACCTGGTCTGAAGGAACAAAGAAAAGTCCTTTACATCTTTTCACCCATTACCAACTTGGAAGTTTTAAAAAGTGTATGTTTAACTTTATTTACTAACTTCTCTACTCTTGACTACTTAGAAAATTCATCTAATGCAGTGGCTCTGCAGATTGGCAGCTGCTGCAACAGGGGGGGGGGAAGGAAATGGTTTCACGTGCACGCCTGCCGCTTGCACAAATGGAGCTTCCTATACCTGTCTACTACTTGCACGACCTGGTTCTCAGTGGGCCATGGACTGGCACCAGGTTATGGACTGGGAGTTGGGGACCCCTCCTCTAATGTATATAAATTATATTTATGATTATTAATAATGAATTATTATTATTGTCAATGATTCCATTGTTTCAAAAATTCAACCTTATGAAATTGCTATTATATGAAATAGCACCAGACTTGGCAAATCAGAAATATCATATTACTTTCCATTTATATAATTTGGTATTTCATTCTGCTTTTCCAGCTTGCATCTAACCCAGGTGAACTTCAGGATGCAAGATTTCCACAGAAATCCTATATTTTGAAAACAATTTATAAAAGGCAACAAGCTAGGAACAATAGAATATTATTTTAGTGAATTCCTAGATTCCTGCATCTATTGTACAAGTTAATCAATTGCTGACATAAGTAAATAAAGGATACAGTACCTTTTCCATTGCCTTCATATCTTTTTCCATTTTGTTCTGCAAAAGTTTTATTTCATTCTCTGAAAGAAGCAAGGATAAGGCGGGGATAAAGCACACCATGAAATTACATGGCTATTTGAATAGATTCATATTGTGCACTCCAGGTCAGTCGGGTGCATGGTAGATGAAGGCAGTGGGCAGACTGGTGACCTTCACAACTGCCCTTGACCTTCACAGAATTCCGCCTGCTGTTCAGCTGGCTGGTCAGAGAGAGGGAGATTGAGAAATAAGTTCAAGAGCCAAGTGTATCTGAGCACCCTTTGCTTTTCATTAATACTCATTCGTGCCATTAGTCACAGCTGATACAAAATGCTTTAGCAGGTGGTTCTAAATATTGCGAAAGATATGGGCAAGTCATCAGAGATGATAAAACTGCAAAAATGTTTTCTTCATGCTAATTTATATTCCCATCCAATAGTATCATGTTTCAGTATTTTGTTTTTGCTACATGTACTTTGTTATTATTAGTATGTCTTTACATCTGGTTTTGATATTGGCTTAGTTGCTCCAAAACTTCTTAATTTCTAGAAGGCAGAGATGACTTATATTTGCAATTTTCTAATTTTCCACTTTTTGGTGTGCAGCAAGGAGAAGTAATGTATTGTATATACATATATGTGTATACCACATTAATAGGCATTTTTCCTAAATTTCTTCATTTATTATTTAGTAGGAGTTGATAAATACTGTTATCTTCTTTTTACCAGAATAAATATCCAGAAAATAAGCATATACTCAATATAAATTAATTCCAATGTCTGTGAAAGTTCAAGACAAACTCAAATTAAAGAGCAAAATAGAAAGAAATGAGCAATTGCTGGTTAGATACTATTCTGCCATTTAGATTTCTATATACTCTTTCTGTTTTCCTGCATATGCCAGTTATCTCTAGTGATTGATTTACAAGCAAAATTTACCTAAGTTAGTCTGCTCTTTCTCTCCCTGCTTCACAGTTTCTTGAAGCTGTGTGTTTTTTTCAATCAGGCTAATTATTTGTTCTCTCAATTCTCGCATCTGTTCCCGATGCCACTCCACATCAACGTACCCTTCACGTTGAAGCTGAAAGATTAAGAAGCCATCTATTTCTAAAGCAAGAGGCATAAAAGAATAACAAAATGTAAATCTGATGCTGGGATGGGGAGGGGGATAGATACACAATGGTTATACAATGCCGCTATCATAAAAATTTCTGAATCCTGTCATGTAAGTTATAATATGAATGGAACGAAAAGCTAGGAGACGAAGTAGAACTTGCCGAAGAAAAGCTCTGGTCCTGCTCATACAAAGACGGAAACATGTGGGGCTGTATTATTGACAGGCATAATACATATCATACTGTTTGTTTGCCCTCATCATTCAGGCCAATTTATTGTGGAAGCTGCATCCCAAAGGCAGCTGGGGCCTATCCAGTCCACCCACCCTTATCTCTCAGTTTAGAAGGGCCGTCTGTAACTAGGCAGGCAAGAGAAACCATGGACAGACAGCTCCAGGGGGCTGCAATGTGCAGGGCTGAGGAGAGGGAGGGGGTGCCTTGTTGTCTTTGTGCCATTTCTCAGTGACAGGGCTGCCATTGCAGTGACGAGTACATCACATGTCAAAATTGGAGAAATTTCCAGGCTGGGAGCCACATGGAGTCCGTCAGGCAGTCTTATAGCAATATAGTTGGCTTTTTGCTTCGTGCTGATGTCACCCAGAGCCAATTCATATTCTCAGCTTTAGAGCAGTTTTGCATGCACATCACACATAGGCTATTCGATTTGGAGTTTTTTTTAAAAAAAAAATGCCGTTGAAGGTTTTGGGTAAATCTCCATGCAAGCAGTGATAACCTTGTAGGAAAGTTTCAGGACAGCACACAACAAAAGACTTTAAAGTTATACTTTTAGTAAAGCAAACTCATTTACATTTTTATTATGCATGGCCTTTGTTAAAATCTGGCCACATTCATTATGGAAAAGACTTTGTATGCATCCAAGCTTATTGGGAGAACTACTCTTTCTTCTTTTCTGCTTCAAAGCTATTTAGAACATTTGCATATATTGTTAAGTGGCTGTTGAGATTTTACTGCTGCATATTTCTTTTAATGAGATGGAAGGGAAAAAAGGAAGTTGAAACACAACTTTATAATGATCTCAGAACATAACAGTGAATTCTGAAATCTTTTTTTAAAAAAATCCTGATACCTAACACTAAATAGCTGAATTACTTAAAGATATGGTATTATTAAATTTTTAGGTAATTATTATCCAAAGATAAAAAGAAAGAAAAACTAATACCATGATATTGACAATTTAAAAGTAAACTGAAATGCTATATAGAATATATTCATGGCGAAATACATTTAAGAAACAAATATAGTTTAGACATGTTCAAATATCAGCTTATATATATTATTGTAGGTTGATTTAATCCTTCCAGTTAGGCATCTGAGAATGATAAGGCTCATGTTTTTGCACAATATTTTAATGTGCCTCACACTCTTCCTTTTCCTGATGAAAAAATTCACAGTTTATTGGGCACTGTCATCCAGTTTGGCTTGTTTGGGTTGATTTACCAAATTTAGGCATTCTCCAAGATCCATACTTATGTTCAGAGTCATATGATCTGGCACACCCTTTTGACACAGTAATAGATAACTTCAGATATCTGGTTTTCTTCCATGATCACATCTTTAATCAGTGTCTGCAGGATGGCAAATTGGTTTGCTAATTATGTTTGGAATTCTTGTTTATGTCCTGATTCAGCCTGTTTATTTTTGACTAAAAAAAAACCAGCTATATTGTGCCAAATTAGGCAGCTACCGGACTACAAAAACAATTTTTCAGGAAAATCATATTGTCAGCTTAGCCATATAATGTTCAGAAGGCCAAAGAGTGCAGATAAGCTGGAAAAAGTTACTTGAGGGCAAGAAGAGCTTTAGGTAAGAAAAAGAAAGTAATTTTTAGAAAGAAACAACATCCCATTATTTTTATAGTCCTGTCCCATGACCATAGTTATATCCTAATGCAGGGCCCCCCAACCCCCGGCACGCCAGCAACTGGTCTGCACAAACAAGCAAAGCCCCATCCATGGGATGCAGGCAGCACACAAAACCACGCCCCTTCCGGTCCGTGGAAAAATGTCTCTCCAGGTAACCGGTCCCTGGTACCCCAAAGGTTGAGGACCTCTGCCCTAATGGTCCCATTGGCTTCATTAGGCACATAATGTATTACACCCAATGAAATAACTGGTTTCTCTATCCAATCACATTTGGATAGTTAATTTGCATAAATCTCAACAGAAAGATGTCACCCACTTCTCTTTAGGCCTATCTTTGTCTTTGTCAATAAATAAATAATACTAATGCTAATGCTACTAATAGAAAACAAAGAGGCTAAAGTGCTCTGACACTTTAGAATTTAAACAGACAGGCACTTGCCACATAAGAAGCCAGACTTAACAATTGTTGATAATTGCAGTCATTGGTAAAGACAGAAATTTCAAGTTACATTACATTCCAATTAATGCTGCCTTTTGCAATTGACTGATGCTGAATTTGTCAATACTAACAGTGCTCAAGTGGTGCTCCAATTGTTTTGGAATTGAATCCAAAGCACCTATGATTATTGGTTCTACCTTTGCTTTATTTTGTCATTCTATTTCTATTTGCATATATTTTGTCATTCTATTTCTATTTGCATGTATTTTGCTATCTTTTCCAGTTCCTTCTTTTCTATTCTGCTGTCTCCAGGTACTGCATCTTGAAGGATCCTTCCATTAAAGTATTGAAGTTTGCAGATGATACAACAGTCATTGGTCTCATTGAAGACTGTGACGAATCTGCATACAGATGGGAGGTTGAATCCTGGGGTGCAGCTGGAACAATCTGGAGCTGAATACACTTAAAACTGTAGAGATGATAGTGGATTTTAGGAGGAGTCCTCCTATTCTACTATCTCTTACAATATTAGACAACACAGTATCAACAGTAGAGATCTTTAACTTTCTGGGTTCCATAATCTCCCAGGACTTGAAATGGACATCTAACATTAAAACCATCATTAAAAAGGCACAACAAAGAATGTTCTTCCTGTATCGACTAAGAAAGCCCAGATTGCCCAAGGAGCTGCTGATACAATTCTACAGAGGAATTGTTTGAATCTGTCGTTTGTACCTCTATAACTGTCTGATTTGGCACAGCAACTTCAATGGATAATTAGGACTGCAGAAAAAAACAATTGCAACCAGTCTGCCTTCCACTGAGGACTTGTATACTGCACAAGTCAGAAAGAGGACTGAGAAAATATCTACAGAAACCCCCTCACACCCAGGACATAAACTGTTTCAATTCCTTTCCCTCAGGACACTGTTATAGGGCATTGCATGCCAAACAACGAGACACAAAGACATTTTATCCCCTCATGCCATCACTCTGTTGAAAACCTAATCATGCCTAAGGATATTTATCCATATAATAGGGCTTTATTATTATTATTATTATTATTATTATTATTATTATTATTATTATTATTATTATTATTATTATTATTATTATTATTATTATTATTATTATTTATTATTATTATTATTATTATTATTATTATTATTATTCTCATCTTTTTATTATTTCTTCTATTGATATCTTATGATTATATTACTTTGTTGTTTGTATGTATACTGAGAACTTATGCACCTGACACAAATTCCTTGTATGTTCAATCACACTTGGTCATTAAAGAGTATTCTATTCTATTCTAATAGCTTACATCCTGTGATGATACCTCTAACATATTCATATCTATCTATCCCAGAGCCTTGGGAAGGGCTCAATAGGCAGACAAAAAGGCCAAATCCAATCTGAACAACTGGCTGACTGTGCAATAGATCATAATAACAAGGAATGTTAACAATAATAAATAAATAGATTTAAAAGAAAACAAAAACACAAATTAGTGAACTCAATGGACCGCTATGTCTTTTTCTGCCATCAGTTTTCTATGTTTCTGTTTTGAAAAACATAGATGGAAAAGTTGACAGTACAGTAACATGATCGGAGAAATGTTAGAACTTACCGGAACAAAGAAATCTCATACTATATCAGTTTAGGGCAATCCTCAATCAAAGCAGTTTAGCAGAAGTTTGTTAGATATGTTAGGAACATTAGAACTTAAGAAGAAACTCAAAAAGAGGAGAAGGGCAGGGGGAAAAAATGGACAGGAAGACAGATCAAATTGAGAATACCCAAAAAAGAAGAGTCAGAATGAGAGTTGGAGGTGAATTCTGAACCTGAGAAAACAGATAAAGTGGTAGGGAAAGAAATCAGAAAAAAGAAAAGAATTAAAAGGACCATTCCAGAACGCTAGCTGGCACAGAAAGAAAGGAATTGGCAAGAAATTTCCAAAAGCACAGCAGAAATGGGAGAACAAGTTGCAACAGAAAATTTCCCTCCGATTTCAAAACCAGATTTCCCTCAACTAAGAAGAGTCTTATATGTCTGATTAGTTCTTCTAGTTGTTTTGAACATTTGTGTAATTTATTTTGTAAAGGCAATCATTTTTATTCATTGTCCTATTTATACTTGCTATTGTAAAAAGCAGAAAGAGCAAATAAAGCCTCTTTTAATGGAAATCTACAGTAATAGACCCTTCAATACAAGTAGTCCTCGACTTACCACCACAATTGAACCCAAAATTTATGTTGCTAAGTGAGACAGTTACTAAGTGAATTTTGCCCCACTTTACGACCTTTCTTGCCACAGTTGTTAAATGAATCACTGCAGTTGTTAAATTAGTAATATGGTTTATTTTTACTTTGTTTGTCAGAAAGTCATAAAAAGTGATCATAAAAGGAACTGCAACTATTGTAAGTATAAGCCAGTTGCAAAGCATCTGAATTTTGATCACATGACCATGGAGATGCTAAATGTGAAAAAAGGTCATAAGTCACTTTTTTCAGTGCAGTTTTAACTTTGAATGGTCATTAAATATAATGTTGTAAATCGAGGACTACCTGTAATCCTTATTAGAGATAATCTCTTGGTACATCACTATTGACGAAAAGTTCCATACTGAGCTCTTAAATAGAGGCCACCTGTGAAATAAATACAACATTTTTGTTACCAAGAGAATTATCAAAATACTAAAAAATTCGCAAGGGCAGGATTGGACAACATGTTGCCCTGACCCAATTCATGTCCATCTATATATTACTAAAATTCTCACTGATAATTTTTAACTGGGTAAAATGGTGAATCACAAAGCAACAATTTTTGAACTAAGATACTAAGGTGGGCTAATTCACAAAAGGGCCAAATCTGGGGGCCCAAGCCTCCTGAAGAAGTGAAATTTGGGGAAACTGTGAGTACTCAGTGCTATTGGCTTCTGCTGGACTGTGACTACGGTCATGGGATTTTCATTTTTAGTGTTCCATGACAGTCTCCCGGGCAGTTTCACAATCCTTTGCTCTCTTTCTCACCTAGAGGCAGTTATTTACCTGCCAGCTGGGAAGGGAAGGGAAGGGAAGGGAAAGAGATTTCCAGTGCTCTCTGCCAGATTCCCACAAGGACATTCAATGAGAAAGTCAGCAGGAAGTTGACTGCTTTTTTCTTCTTCTCACCTTTGGTCATTCTGTTTCTCTGCTTAGGTAAAGAAATATCTCTGAAATGATGACCCAACAAGGTAAGGTCTAGCTTTGAATAATGATGCCAAAATGGTGAAATGTCAGTCATGATATCACAGTGCAAGCTCTTTTGTTTTGTACTTCACTTAATTAATATCACTTAATTATGTTTGGGGAACAGCTTGTATTGAGATGGCACAATATACTTTGCTTCATTTGCTTTCCTTGCCTCTCAGCAGATGCTTATAATCCCATTTGCAGCCTCCAGCACACCCAAAGTTGGTTCAGGCAAATTTAGTAGCAAAATAGCTCTTCTGCTCAACATTTTATTTTTTATTTAAAAAAAGATGGAGACAAAAACCCAAAGGAGTCTAAATAATCTCCAATAAAGATCTGCCTCTAGATGTTCATAAACATCAAGCAATATAAAGAAGTGATTAGTCCGCATTTCATGTTCTCCCACCATGTGTGGTTACAAAGCAAACCCCCAGTTTTAAATCAACAGTATCATGACTTAATACAGGAGTCCTCAACCCCCAGGCTGTGGCTGAATAATAGGCTGTGGCCTATTTTGAACTGGGGCACATGAGAGGTAGGCTGGTTTGCACGTGTGTGAGAGGTGGACAAGCAGCACATGCGTGTGCACCAGCCCACTGCTTACATGAGTGGAGCTACGCATGCGTCTGGTGCTGGCCTGCTACTTGTGCGGCCTGGTTCCCCTCTACCCCCCGCCGGACCGCCAAGCTGCAAAGGTTGGGGACTGCTGCCTTAATAGGCTTAATATTTAGCATCTTAGCTGAGAAACCAGGAACCACCTTTAGTTTAAAAAAAATACATAGACTTCTTGCATCATAATAATAACAGTAAACAAGGAAGAGTGAATTTTCAAGTGAATGGAAGTAAATTACTTTAAAATTCAAGCAAGCCTATTTCAATACAGACATTTAATCCAATTAAGCTGCATTGAAGCTTTCTATCTTAATCCATGTATAGGCTGTGATTTTTTTGCATGACTGAGGTTTAACACTAGCTCCACCATCCGTTATACATAAGAACTGCTAAGAAAACAAATTGTGTCTTATGATAAATATATTTTCCAAATCCAAATCTGGGAGCTTATGGGCACTAGCAGGCAGATCCAGGAAAGGGTTCCAGTTTAGCAAAGGCAGGTAGCAAATCAGTTGAAAGTGCTATCACCTTTTGCAGTTACTAAAGCATAGATTTTGTTTTGCAATTTAACTATTACAAAGGTTGGCTTCGCTTGGGTGTATCTCACTCTCTGTGTTTTTACAGCATGAGCAGTAGAGCCCTCTATGCAATTTTATTAATTATTAAAACTATTTAACAATGTAATAATAATTGTATGATTATAATTTTATTATTTAATAATCTATTTAATATATGCTCTTGCTTTCCATCAAAATGAAGGATTAAAATGCTATTAATAATAAGCAAAAAACTATTAATATTCTTAATTTAAACAATGAAATTATTTTAACCTTCAATTAATCAAAGCAGAGAAAGTCATCATTTACCCTAATAGCTTTATCACAAAAAGTTCAGGGTTATATCCTACTTCAACTTGCCAGAGACTTCCAGAACATCTAAACAAGCACCAGTAAAGCTTTCCTCATATTTTCTGTGCTGATCATGGAACCAAAAGAAATTTAAAACTTTGGCAGTCCACAAAAGAAAATGTAACATTTCAATTTTAACATTTAGGAATATATGAGACAAAATTAAAAGATTAATAAGTTCAGTAGTCCTCGACTTACGACCACAATTGAACCCAAAATTTCTGTTGCTAAGCAAAATATTTGTTAAATGAATTTTGCCCCTTTTATGACCTTTCTTGCGACAGTTGTTAAGTGAATCACTGCAGTTGTTAAGTTAGTAACACAGTTGTTAAGTGAATCTGGCTTCTCCATTGACTTTGCTTGTCAGAAGGACGTAAAAGGCGACCACATAACTCTGGGACATTGTAACCGTCATAAAAATGAGCCATTTGCCAAGCATCTGAATTTTATTCATGTGACTGCCAGGATGCTGCAACGCTCATAAGTGCAAAAAATGGTCATTAAGTCACTTTTTTCAATGCCATTGTAACTTTGAACGGTCACTAAATGAACTGTTGTAAGTCAAGGACTACCTGTATTAATGCCTCCAGAGTCAGATCCAATCCAACTCTAATTGTTGTTTTATATCACCACAACTCCTTCCCTTAGGAACTCAGTGTAAATTTACATGGTAAGTTTTCTTCATTTTATTCCAATAACAATCCTGTGAAGTATATTAGGCTGAAAGGAAATGACTGGCTCAAAGTCATTGAATCAAAGTCCGTATGCCTGAGTGTGGACCTAAATATTGATCTATCCCCTACTTCCTATTGGCTAGCTCCCACTAGTGGCTCTAAAATAAAATGTAGATGTAAGTCCTGTCTAGAATAGAATAGAGTACAATAGAATAGAAGGGAGGTCTTCTAGTCCAGCCCCCTGCTCAAGCAGGAGGACCTATAGTACCATCTCAGACAAGTGACTGTCTAGTTTCTTCTTAAAAATCTCCAGTGATGGAGCGCCCATGATTTCTGAAGGCAAGCTGTTCCACTGGTTAATTGTCCTCACTGTCAGGAAGTTTCTCCTTAATTCCAGGTTGCTTCTCTCCTTGATCGGTTTCCATCTGTTCTTTCTTGTCCTGTCCTCTGGTGCTTTGGAGAATAACATGAGCCCCTCTTCTTTGTGGCAGCCCCTCAGATACTGGCACACTGCTATCATGTCTCCCCTATTTCTTCTGTTCTTTAGACTAACCAGACCTAAGTCCCGCAGCCGTTCTTTGTATGTTTTAGTCTCCAGGCCTCTGATCATCTTAGTTGCTCTTCTCTGATTTTTCCCCCAAACTCTCAACATCTTTTTTGTGATATGGTGACCAAAATTGCTGCAGTATTCCAGGTGTGGTCTTACTAGGATTTTATAAAATGGTACTAATACTTCGCGTGATCTTGATTCTATGCTTCTGTTTATACAACCCAGGATTGTATTAGCTTTTTTGGCTGCTGCTACACACTGCTGGCTCATGGTTAAGTGATCGTCCACTAGGACTCTAAGGTTTCTCTCACAGTTACTGTTTTTAAGCCAGGTCTCACCCAATCTGTACTTGTACCTTTGATTTTTCCTGCCTAAATGTAAAACTTTGCTTTCTCCACATTGAAACTCATTTTGTTGGATAGGGACCATTGTTCAAGTTTGTCAAGATCTTTTTGGATCCTGAATTTGTTTTCTAGGGTGTTGGCTACTCTTGCCAGTTTGGTGTTATCTGCAAATTTCCCTTCAATTGAAGTTCCTTTTCAATTCCCTCATCTAAGTCATTGATGAAGATGTTGAAGAGTACAGGGCCTAAAATGGAACCTTGTGGTACACCACTGCTTACTTCTCTCCATGTGGATGTAGTGCCATTGAGGATTACTCATTGAATACGGTTTGCCAGCCAAATACAGATCCATCTGGTGGTAATATTGTCTATTCCAGCTTTTTCTAGCTTACCAAGGAGTAGGTTGTGGTCTACTTTATCAAATGCCTTACTGAAATCTAAGTATACTACATCCACAGCATTTCGCTAGCCTACTAGTTTAGTCACTTTATCAAAGAATGAAATGATTGAAAGCTACGTCCAACCTTTTCTGTATATTGTAGTGCAAATCTCACATGTGTGAATTATACTCAAGGAATGTGACTTTTGATTGCAAAGCTCCTTTGCAGAATCAGCACATTTATGGCCTCTTACCATCAACCTAAGGGCTATAACTTCCATATCTTATGCCAGAACGATCCTATAAACTAATATTTAAGTTGGATGGCATTATAGTATCTCTCTCTCTCTCTCTGACTTACAAACACACACACACATGGACAGAGACAGAGAGAGGAGAGAGGGAGGGAGGGAGGGAGGGAGGGAGGGAGAGAGAGAGAGAGAGAGAGAGAGAGAGAGTAAGTGACTTTTGTGGGTTGCAGGTGGGCCAGAATAAGCACATTGTACTCTCTGGTGAAACTCCATAATGTATTTTGAAATTGGCTTTTAAATCTAGACTTTATCTAAATCAGGATTTCTGATTCAAAAGTACTAACAAATTGGGACTCTAAAAGTTGGGACTCTAAAATCCTGCTTGGCCTTTCTCAGACAAGTAGAAACTGAATGTAGAGGGGAGCTCTGTCTGATATCCTGTTCATATTTGCCTATATATTGCTAAATCACAACATCAGGAATGGCATACATGCACTACATGGATAAAGCTAGATTTGGGTCCTAAAACCTTTGCATATGATGATAATATTTGGGCCAGTTCAGGCCAGTAGTCTGCCATTTTGAATATAGCAAGTTAAAAGTCATTCAACTTTAGGAGAGAAAAGTGCTGGAATTGTTTCCCATCATTGCCTCTAGTCTCCAAGTTGCCCTTCAGCCTCTAAAGAGTGAATACAAACTCTTACACCTTTCACTCTCTTATAATTTTTATAAACCATACATGCCACACTGCTGATTTTATCCCAATGTTTTCTGCTTCAGAAAAATATATACAGAAATTACAATGGATGATGGTAAATTGGACTGCAAAATCAAAATAGGTTTTGCACAAAAATCTCGTTAGGAAGAACAACAGGCTTCTGTGGTCTTTTGTAATATTTTCATTTCCCCTTTCTAAGGAAAAACCTGCATATGAGTGTGTTAGTACAATTAAAACCACAAGAGGGGGCTATTGTACAGGTTTATTATTCAAGGACCAGCAAGAAGGATATAGCATTTAACTTGATTTAATTTAGTTTAAAGAAGCAAACATAATTTGTTAATATGAACACACAAACATACAGAATTATACAGGTAGTCCCTGACTTGTGGCTAGTTGCTTAATGAGCATTTGAAGTTATGACAGACTAAATAAAAAGTAACTTATGACCTGTTACAACTGCTGCATCACCCCTGCAGTCATGTGATTTCATTTTGGGTGCTTAGTAGTTGATTTGCATTCGCAACTGGTTGCAGTATCCTACAATAATATGATCCCATTTTGCAATGTTTGTTGCCATTTTCTGGCAAAAAAATGTCCACTGGACATCTGGATTCAGGTTTACAATGATTAACAACCACATGATTTGCTTAATGACCATGTCATTATCATCAAAATTCTGGGCTCAGCTGTGATCATAAGTTGAGTAATGTTAGAAAGGGTCATTCAAGCCACTATACCCAATTCCTTAATCAATGTTCTTTGGCCAAGTTTTGGAGTCTGGCAATGGTGGGGAGCTTTCACAATGGCTTTGGCCACTGACCATGGTTTGCTTATTTTAAAGCGGTCATTGATATTTTATATGCTTGTAATTAGTTTTAAACTTGCTTTATTAGATTTTGTATAAACTGTTAAAAGTTACAATTTAGAGTTACAATTCTCAATACTATTTTGTAGGCTAAGATCCATTGGCACGCTAGGCATAGAAGGTAATGTCTAATCTGAGGAACTTCTAATTCTTTGCTCCAGTTACCTCTTAACATCCGTGTATCAAATTGACTCATTGAAACCAATAGAGTTAGTCCTTGATGTATGACCACAACTGAGCCCAAAATTTCTCTTGCTAAGTGAAACATTTGTTAAAATGAAGTTTTGTTCCATTTTACAATGTTTCTTGTCATAACTGTTAAGTGAAGCACTGCAGTTCTTAAGTTAGTAACATGGTTGTTAAGAGAATCTGAATTTCCCATTGACTTTGCTTGTCAGAAGATTGTAAAAAGTGATCACATGACCCTGAGACACTGCAATTGTCATAAATATGAGTCAGTTGCCAAGTGTCTGAATTTTGATCAGGTGACCCTGGGGATCCACAACGGTCATAAGTGTGAAAAAAAGGCATAAGTCACTTTTTTCAGTGCGGTTGTAACTTTGAACAATCATTAAACGAACTGTTGTAACTCAAGGATTACTTCTAGTAGGTTTTTTAGTTTTAAAAGATTTAACTAGCAGTTTTGTATCTTGGATGTCAGAGAAGCTGAAAATGTCACTAGTCTAAACAATGTTATTAACAGAGGTTTCTAGCTGTAAATATTGCCATTGGGTTACATCTGGTAAATGATAATTGTCTCTTAACACAGAGTATTATTATCATCTATTAATTGATCCAAGGTCAATATCCGAGGTTTCATCAAATTTTTCCATAGTGCCATTTTTTTTCCAATTTTTAATGTTGGATTTTCCCATAATGTCAATGTGGCATGGGAAAAAGAAACACTTTTTAAAAAGATATTACATTTCATAGCTTTCTAATTGACATAATTGTTTCCAGAGATACTGTGCTAGAGTTCTACTGTATTTAGATCCCAATACTGTCTATTAAACCAAAGGTGCTATCTATGTGTATTCCAAAGTTGTCCATGTCTGAAAATTAACATCAGTTATTGGCTTCCAGCATTTAATACTTGACAATAGATAAGCCTGAAGACAAATTTCCTGTTTCAGAAAACAGAATCTTCCCTCATTAATCAGTGATTGTATTTTCTATAAAAGGTATTCTCCGAATTGAAGAACCTTCCATACAAAATTTCTAAACTAAGATTTTATTTTCTGAAAATATCTTCCAGATGTTTGAATTTGAACAGGAATTTCTCTTGGAGTATAAATTAATTTGGGAACAATCTTCTTGGCCTTTTAGTTAAGATCAAGGCTAGTGTCTTATTGCTTTTTTTTTTTTAAATGACAAAGTTTACATTGATTTCTATTTCATCTGTTATTATCTACTCATTTTTTTTTAACTTTCAGGATTATTTTAATGTTATCTCTGTCTTTTAAGGTTTTTGCTATTTCATGCAGTTTGGTGTCACCTCTATTTACTTTGCGCTCCCAGTTATTTATTAAAAAATGACACACATGACCTTATTTCATTCTGTGCCTCCAAAATAGCTAAGTTAATGGTTATTTGAAGATACACAAAAGATCCAGGCTAAGCCAAGGTGAGCTCAATTTAATGACCTAGTGTGGGAGAGAGACAGACAGTGTAAACTCCTCCAACGAAATTGGAAAAAAAGATTTTATTTTAAGGTAGATTTATCTTTGATGGATTGCATCTGAACTGCTGGACCACGAGCTTCAATGAAGCAGATCTTACAGCTGGCCTAATGACTTTAATGGCTGTGAAAAACAACATACCTTTTCCTCTCTCATGTCTTTCTCTTCCTCTAATAGCGCTGTTAAATATTCAATTTTATCTGCTTGCTCATCAATGATTCTCCTTAACTTATCTATTTTTGCAGCTGACAAATCTACTTTACATTGTTCATCAACTTGTACATATTTCTGTCAAAACAAAAGGAGGAATAATGAGAGATCCTACTGTAGTTAGTTGTCCAGTTAGAGAATACAACAACAGGAGCAGCTTCAGGAGGCATATGGGCTATGAACGTATTTTACCATTCTTTTTGGTCTGATCTAAAGAAAAAAAATAAGAGTTTTTGTGTTTATTTTAATTATGAGGTGGCCAAAGAAGATGGGGAGAGGTCTGATGTTTTATGATACAGCAGTTTATGTCCCACCAACTTCCCAAACTTTAACCCACAAGGTAAAACATCATGAAGAAATTATTTTCCTGGGGGAGTGGGGTGGTTCAGATTAGGAAACAGTGGCAATCACTGCAGAACAGGAAAAAAATATTTATTTAATAAATTTATCTAGTACCCATCTCACTGACCATGACTCTGGGCCATGTAAAAGAACATCTCAACAGTTAAAAAAACCCCTATAAAATATAAATAAAAGCAATAATGCAGAAGGAGAACATCCATCTAAGCCCAATATGACCATCGTGTGGACTTCCCCATGAAACCCACGGCTGCTGGAAAAACCACATTTTCAGGGCCTTCCAAAAGACTAAGATAAATGGTGCTAACTCCCTCTCCTGAGGGGGCATGATGTTCCTGAGGGGGCATGATGTTCCTGAGGGGGCATGATGTTCTAGAGGGCAGAAGCCACAGCAGAAAAAAGCACACTGTCTGGGTCCCATCAGATAGAACTCTTTAGCAAACAGGACGTGCAACACACCCCTCCTGCTGGCTCTGATGGGATAGGCAGATGATATTTCCTCATATAGCCTGACTCCATGTTATGTAGGGCTTCAAAAGTCAAAACAAGCATCTTGAATTGCACCTGGAAGTAAACCAATTGCCAATGCAGCTCATAGAACAGAATATAATGAGTGCTATCCTAGAGGATAACTAACATAAAAAGGGAAAAAATGCAGTGGCTGTACTTCCAACTTACAACAGTTAAACTCCAAATCATCATCAATTTAACAGCTAAATTTGGGGTGGATAGGACTGGGCCTTAAATCCATGTAGTCAAGCACTGAAGGTCACAGTGGCCTGCTGGATGAGTCAGTGAAACGGTCAAATATAAATTAGAGTATGATAGCACCTTTCACTTTTAGCAGTCAGTGTGGAAAGGTTACAGCTTACAATTCAGAATGTAATGAACAGCTACCAGTATTTGTAGCCACTGACAGAATTAGCTTCCATAAACTAATACAATCTTCTTTAAAACGTTCAGGGTTTCTGTCATTACCATGCATATCTAATCTCTTTGAGTGTATTTCAATAGATGGAGTGGCAAAGTTCAGATAGGACTAAGGAAGCCAATGTATTCCAGTGATCCTGTTACTCTTATGTAAAAATTGTTTTACATAATGATTGGGCAGAATCACAGCATATACACAAGAGAACTACACATGTACCCACATTGGCCCATTAGACTTTTAGAATGTTTCACTTGTGTGTTATTTCATCAATTCAGGTTCTTAATCAGAAAGTTAAAACATTGTAAAAAAATTGCTTCAAATTCCAAATTTAATCTGGTAAACAGGAGTAAGCTATATCTCTCTACTTTTTTTTTGTTTAAATTTTACATGGCCTGACTCCAAATGACTCTGGCCGATTCACAAACACAGAAAAAATAGCAATAAAAGAATAGTACAATAAAGGCAAAGAAGGAAAAAGGTGGCAAAACCAGGTAACAATGAGAAACATAACATACTGTTCAGAAAAACTTTCAACCACTCTAATAAAAAATCAGAGCAAAAAACATATATTGTATTAGATGCCTCAAGTAAACATAGTAGCAACTCACTGAATAGTTCATTCTAAGAATAGCCAGTGCATCACTTAATTGTTGTTGGTAGCTATATCGTGTTTTGATTTCTTTCTGTAAAAAAGAAAAGATTCATATTTGTATGAATTATTGAATTAATAAAAATAACAAACTGAACAGTAGGTTACTATCCAAACAAATAATTCCCACTGTAGAAAAAAGTTCTTATCAAATTTCTCTTTTAAATTATTTTTTAAATTTTTTTAATTTTTAAAAAATATTAAAATTCAGAGCTATTCTGCAGTGTGAGCCGTAAATCAGTTTGTCTGGAGCTGTCTGCTTCAGGGTTCTTAGCAAAACCTTAAGAGTGCATACCAAATAATTTTAATCTAGCATATCTGGATGTCTCCTGATTAGGGAAGACATTACTGAATTTACTGGATCTGATTTTTGAGACTGCTGGTTGCCAGTCTTCGAAAGCCTGAATTATGAGATCCTGTACTAAATAATCAAGGAAGGAAAATCATGAAACATAAACATTCTTTTTCCACATACAGTATGAAGGGAACAGGGGAAAATAGGGGCTAATCTGTCTTTCTTCTCTGCTGTGTAGCAAGTTAGTGGTCAAGTTTGGGCATGGAAGAACAACTGAAGAAGAAATAATTTATAGGTAGTCCTCAACTTACGATCACAACGGAGCCCAAAATTTCTGTTGCTAAGTGATATAGTTAAGTGACTTTTGCCCCATTTTACAACTTTTCTTGCCACAATTGTTAAGTGAATCACTGCAATTGCTAAGGTAGTAACACTATTGTTAGGGAATCTGGCTTCCCCATTGATTTTGTTGGTCAGAAGTTCCCATAAGGTGATCACCTGACCTCGGGACAATGCAACCATTATAAATATCAACCAGTTGTCAAGCATCCCAATTCTGATCATGTGACCATGGGGATGCTGCAATGGTTGTGTGAAAAACTTTCATAAGCCACCTTTTTTCAGTGCTGTTGTAACTTCAAACAGTCATTTAAACAAAAGATTGTAAGTTGAGGACTACCTGTATATAGGGTTGCCAGGTCTGCTTCCAAAAAATAGCGGACAAGCGGGGGGGGGGAAGTAGTAAAAAAAGTAGACTGTACAGCTTTAGATTACGTACCATTTCATCATAAAGCTTTTGAATAAAAAAAATGTCCACTATTTTGTGAAAAAAAATAGTGAACATAATGTGAAAAAAGTGGACTGTCCACTCAAATAGTGGACACCTGGCAACCCTACCTGTATAGTCTATAGTGAGACAAGCTGCCCGAATTTTAGGACTGACTTACAAGACTAAATCTCCTGCTTTAAATAGCCATCCAATCATCTTCTCCTTCTCTTCTTCCTCCAACTTGAAGAAAAGTTCCGAAGAACTTAAATACTTGCACTCACTTTTATATTAATTTGATTGGTTTTTCCTAATTACCTACTTATTCTTTTATCAGCTATTTATAAACAGCACATAGACAATCATGCACTGGTGCAAAATGAAATGAAGGAGGTTAACTTCTACCTGCTTATAAAGTTTCTCAATGTCTTCCAGTCGGTCACTTATTTCTAGCCAGAGTTTAGATGCATATTCCTGTATTTTTTCCTCATACTGCATTTTCAGAATATTTTTATACATTGCAAAGTCATCACAGAGTGAGTATGTAAACTAAAAATGCAAAAAAGAGAACTGTTATATGAATTCATAATTTCTTTTGGAACTGTTCTGATTACAAAAAGTTGATACTGACCATGATGGTTTTTTTTTTACTTTGATTTCACTTTCTGCCTCAATGTTTTGTGGGTAGTTGAAAATAAAAAAGAAATAATAAGAAAGCTGATCAGAAATGCAAATGTAAATATCAGTGAATAAAAGATCTTGAAGTATAATGATGACACTATAGACATATGAATTCTATACAGATTTTATATGCGAACTAGCCCTCATATAAACAAGGGCAGTTAATCACATGGACTGCAACAATTCAATTCAATGCAATTTGTGTCTTCTCTAACTTCAAAATGACTCTGGAAGGCTTATAATAAAGCAAGGCAAGGTAAAAAGCACAATAAATATAAAAAGAGAGTATCTGAAAGATGGTCATTATAGTTACCTCTAGTAAATTTCTTGTCATTGTTGTAAACTGTTTCAGATCTCCTACTTCACTTATCTCAGTTTGAGTGGCATGATCAGAGATGGCAAAACCTATTTTTAGGTCCTCTGAAATGCAAGGCCTGCAGATTTTTTTTTAAAAAAGTAGTTACTTTAAACAGCAGAGATTCTTTGCCTAATAGAAATCAGCATTTCATTTTTCAAAATGACCCATTTCTGTTTCAGTTATATATCTACATAATTGGAATAGAATTAATTCCTATATATTTTCAAGCAAGACTATTTATAGTTCCTTGATTTTCAATACAGTGCTTTTGCCTGATTGATCTTGATCTTGTTTTTATTATTCTGCAATAGAATGTTATAATTCTCTCATTTGGGAGATGGTATAGTCAGATACTAAGAAAAGGTAAAGAGTCCTGTTTAACACAATCAGAAATCTTGTTCTTGATAGCAATATGAAGTGGCTTGCATTTCATTTTCTTCCTATTTTTTTTTTTCAGTTTCCCAATTTAGCCTCTGAGATTTCCTAAGCATTTTGGCCAAATGTTAACCAGATCTAATCCACTTTATCTTTTTGAAATTAGTCCAGGTTGGCTATGTGCTGCCACCTGACAGGCATTATATAGAGCAGAGGGACCAGGGACTAGTTCTGTGTGGAGAGGTTTTTCCACGGACTAGTGGGGGCGTGGTTTTGTGTGCTGCCTGCATCCCATAGACAGGGCACAGCCTGTTTTCTGGGAGGTTGGGGACCTCTGATATAGAGGAAATTCCAGATTTAATTCAGGGCATTTCTTGAAACAGCAGATGAAATGGAAAATCTGCACTTGAAATCTAGATAACTGCATCCAGTACAATTTGCACATCTAACCTATGCATGTCTAACTGTCTGACCAGGTAATTTACATA
Organism: Protobothrops mucrosquamatus; assembly: GCF_001527695.2. Lineage (NCBI taxonomy): Eukaryota > Metazoa > Chordata > Lepidosauria > Squamata > Viperidae > Protobothrops > Protobothrops mucrosquamatus. Next base: position 1,826,790 of record NW_015386427.1, read on the forward strand.
ATGCTCTGTTCCAATACCAACCCATTTCAAACAAACTGAGAGAAAAGATGTAACAAATAATTCAGCAAAGAACAGTGAACAAAGAACAGCAACAAAAAGCAGTGGCGCAGGATAAACTCGAAAACTTAGATTTAGTTCCTTTCATTCAAGATCAGCCCATAGCTCTTCCCCAAATGTGTAAGATTCACATACTCACATTTCAACATACCTATCTCATAATACCCATTCACCTCAAGAGAAACTCTTTCCTCTTATAAACTAGAGTTCCATCTTTCATGCATCTCTAACCTATCCTAATGTTCTCTGAACCCCATCCCCTTCCACCTTAGACTTCTTCTTTCTGGTCATGACCACACAACATGGTTTTCTAGTTGTAACTATTATGGTCTACTCATTTCAGTTTTCTGGGTTCCCAGTGAATGAATGAAGCTAAACCTAGAAGTCAGGATTGCCCAACATATTAGGCCAAAATGTGGTTGACTAATTCATGGTTCAGTGGGATTTGTAAACATAGATTCTATGTACATAACTAACCAGCCCTTTTAGCTATGTCAATGTGTCATCTTCAGCACTCCACTATTTTCTGTGTTGATGTCATATCTATTCATTGCCTGGTTTTTGTAAAAGCAGGCCATACAAACAAGCCAATACATAATAAATATTCTAGTTCTAGCATATTTGGAGTTCTACTTAGACATAAGCCCATATCAAAGAAGACTAAATATTTATCTAAGCATCAGTGTAAGATAACATGTGTATTATACATACAGGTCTTAAAATACAATATAATCATGACTAGTTTTCTTTCTTTCTGTCTATGATATGAGAGCCATATCATATACAGTACTGTAATTAAAATTCTTAACATTCTGTGAAACAGCTTGAGTGAAATAGTTGATTGCAGTCCCATGAGGTGACCCACAGAACTGTAGGTTTTAAAGGAAGAAACCTAAATCTGGAGAGATTCCACCTACTGTGGCTAGGTAAAAATGAGGGTAAAAACTTTCCTTTTCAACTATTTGTGAGTTGGGAGCTCTTTTGTGTTTTACATGGTTGGTCTTGTTCTGAATCCTGATTCCTGGTTAGCTGAATGATTAATTAGTCTTAATTTATAATTCCTGTCTCTTTCCATGCAGAGGTTTATGGCTCAGCCATAAAAATAAGTAATTTCTGCATATTATACATTTATGACTTTTGGTAGCCCTAGCATAGCAGGCTTTTAGATCAAAATATGCCTCATTTTGTAGCCATAGAGCCACACTACAAAATGTGGGGAAAGCTGGGATAATACCTAAAATTGAATTTAGTTCAGATTGATTGAACGCAGTTTATAATTGTTTCTTATGTACTTAGTAGCTTCCACTTTCAGTTACATTAGACTTTTTTCAAGTTGATAGAGAGACTTGTGGCCCATATGTAGCCTGAGACTGGATTGAGTAATTTAACTATCTTATGCCTTCAAGTGGTTCTCTAAAGAGTCTGCACTATAAGCTAACTGCGTATACATGATTCAGCATACTGACATTTTCAGCCTACAGTGGCATAAAACATTCTTCAGAAGTAGTTAGGAAAGGTTTTGTTTCCTTCCTTAATGCCCATTGTCAATTTATTTGAAAAGCCTGTTATTTTGCTTAGTGTGGTTTTGTGGGGACAGCTTGTAATGTCTAGATATCTTGGAGATGGAAACTATCCAAAGATTCACTGGCTTTGGCAGTTCTGACAAACAGATGCACACAGTGACTGCTTAGTCTTCTGACTGTCAAATCAGACTGAGTCAACACATACGTCACCCAAGCTAAACTTAGCTCATTCAGAGAGGGAACTCTTAATGCAGAACTATAATAAGACACACGATAATGCCATTCTTAAAACATCTTATGTGTTAAACAATTCCTTGCCATAATCGCTCCTAGTTTGTGTCATACAAGTGATTCCATGTGTGAATTTGTGCCATGTTTAAAACTCTTTCAATGGGAACCTGAAAATATTCATCTGAGGAGCAGGGAGAATAAAGAGCTTTCCTGGTTCTGAATGTGACCCCAAAGATGCAACTGAGTTTTAAGAGTCCATATGGACTGGGTGGCCTATGAATGTTGTATTGCCAATGAATAAATAAGCCAACCAGCAACCACATGTGAGAGTTATTTCTCATACTATTGGGAATTATATCTATTGAAACAGTAAATAGAAGCAGACAGCTTCTCATTCATAAAGAGGCAAGCTTCCAGTCCTGTACATAAAAAAGTAGGAAGAGGTGAAAGATTTAGCCACCCTAAATTGCATATATTGTACATTGGTATCTCATTCAGAAATAAAGTATTAACTGAAATTCTCATGTTGCAACCATTATCTTCCTTCTTGTAAGTGCTACTAAACAAAGTTTTTAGATACTTGTTCCTTGAATTAAATGTTAACTGTAGAGATTGCAAGAAAGGCAGGCTGGTACCATCCTCAACTGGGCACAATACACAACTGGACAAGTTAACTGTAGTGTATTTCCATCTACGTTTTTAGCATTGGTGGGCAAAGCTAATGACCCAACGCCACAATTTGTTTAGTTGCTCACAGAAGCCTTGCTGGGTACGGATAATGTAGTTAAGCATTCTCTTCTCACAGAAACCAAGCAAAGTCCTTTGGGCAGCTCCAGAGCAGGACATGAATATAAGAACTCCATCCTTCTTTCTAGCAATGGATATTCAATGATGTGTAGATTTTCTAGCATCTTTTAGTCAAGATTGCAGCGAAGTAACAAACCATATTATTTTAGTGACATCTGGTCACCGCGATGTAAAAAAGATGTTGAGACTTTAGAAAGAGTACAGAGAAGAGCAACAAAGATGATTAGGGGACTGGAGGCTAAAGCATATAAGGAACGGCTGCTGGAATTGGGTATGTCTAGTTTAATGAAGAGAAGGACGAGGGGGGACATGATAGCAGTGTTCCAATATCTCAGGGGCTGCCATAAAGAAGAGG
>NW_015386427.1:1829805-1832689 GCF_001527695.2 Protobothrops mucrosquamatus
GAGAAACTTCCTGACAGTGAGAACAATTAACCAGTGGAACAACCTGCCTCCAGAAGCGGTGAATGCTCCAACACTGGAAGTTTTTAAGAAGAGACTGGACAGCCATTTGTCCGAAATGGTATAGGGTTTCCTGCCTGAGCAGGGGGTTGGACTAGATGACCTTCAAGGTCCCTTCCAACTTTACTACTATTATTATTATCATGATCTAGGAAATTAGGAATACATCATAGGGCAAGGGGATGTTCAATGATATGTTTGCTTTGATTTTAGGAGTTTATAAGTCACCAAGACTAGCAGGGATCTGATCTAAATCTATTTTAACATAATCCACATTGGTCATGACATTGTGATAGTTTATTCCACAGATCAGGAGCCCTCAATCTTTTGTAAGTGGGGGGAGGGGGCTTCACAATATGCTTATATGGGACAAAAACTGTTACAAAGCACTGATTTACCAGAATATTACCTGCCTCTCCCTATAATATCCCCAATACAGGGTATTGTCTATTACCTTTACTTGACTTTGTTCTCTTTCTGGTTTAGGAGCACAATTCCAGACAAAACATTTTTGTTTATTTTTCCCCCAAGAACATTCTAGGGGGCCAAATTTATCTTTAATTCTAAGGCTCATGTAAAATAGAAGTGAGGGAAAGTAAAAAGCTGTTTCAAGCAAAATCAAAGTATTTTTCCAACTAACCCTGTTCTTTTTAATTTGAAACGCCTTCCCTGTATCCCATTCCTTATTACCTGATCTTTTAATTGAGAAATGCAAAAATTTCAATTCAGGGAGCTTACATATCCCAGGATGTGGTTTTCAATGATACCCTTCCCTCCTGGTCATCTTTAAGAGAATAATCTTTCTCCCTTGGAAGTAAACTATTTTTAAACAATAACAATTAAAAACAAAACAATATAAAAGTGTCTATGGAGATTGTAATCATCCAGATCATGGTTGTCTCAAAGCTAACTGAACTTTCTTTGTTTTTCCTTGAAGATGTTTCACTTCTCATCCAAAAAAATTCATCAGTTCTGACTGGATGGTGGTAGAGATGAAAGTATTTTATTTATTTATTTATTTATTTATTTATTAAATTTATATACCGCCCTATCTCCTCATGGTGAGACATCTGTCTGACAGAGAGCTTCTTCAAACAGAAAATAATGTTTTATCCAAAGGACTGAGTTTTGCAGTAATACCGGAACAGCTACCAATTGTAGATCTCATCAGAGCCACAGAGTCAGCCATAAGGAACAATAGACTGGCAGAACCAGAGGCAGAGCAATTAAGGATGAAGGTATCTGCAGCCCTCACCAATGCCAAAACACCCTCTCCAGCCTCATAATTCAAGAAAGAAGAGCAGTGACATCCCCAGGAAGAGACCCAAACATCACTATCTTGCCAGCTGATAAAGGAAGATGCACAGTTATTCTGAACACAGATGACTACAATGCCAAGGTGAACAGTTTTCTGAAGGACACTGCTATGTATGAGATTTTGAAGAGAGATACTACCAGCAGTTATAAGAAAACTATCAATTTCTTGCAACAACTACTGAAGGACAATGCCATTGAGAAGCCACAATACTATTGCCTTTACCCTGGGTAAGCGACTCCATACATATATACATTCCCCAAAATTCATAAAGACGGAACTCCATTCAGACAATTGTCAGCAACATCAACTCCGTCACCTACAACATTGTGAACCTAACCACCTTTTTGACTCCTCTGGTCAGCAACGGCACTCATCACGTCAACAATTGACAGGACTTTGTCAGCAAGGTTTGAAACTAAAACTAGATCCAAATGAGACTATGGTTTCTTATGATGTGACTTCACTTTTTACCTGCAACCCAACAACTGAAGTTGTCATGGTAGTGAAGAAACGACTGTTACAAGAAGGACACTAGGCAATAAAACTAATCTCAGCCCAGACCACATATGTGCCATATTGCACCTCTGCTTGACTACTACCTATTTTAAATATAGTGAAGGTTTCTACAGACAAAAACATGCCTGTGTCCCCCATTGTGGCCAATTTCTACATTGAAGAGAAGCCCTAATGTAGGAATATTCATGAGCAGGAAGAGTCATGTGGTAACTCAGTCAGCCAATGTGAAGAAAGTGCTACTGAGTCTGTGCAAAAGGTTATTGAGTTAGAACAGCGGTTCTAAACCATCCTAATGCCGCGACCCCATGCACCCACGTGACCACACGTGACCACACGCACGTACCCACGTGACCACACGCATGCACCCACGTGACAACATGTGACCCATACGCACGACCACACGTGACCCAGGAGCATAGAGATGGCTCTCCTGCTCGAGCTAGAGCGACCCCCTCAGCCAGCCGAAACTCGCCGCCGGGAGGGAGAAGAGAGAAAAGAATGGGAGAGGGGACAGGAGAGGGGGAGAAAGGGGGGTAGAATTTAGAAAATTAAAGGAAAGAAAAAGAAACTTTTGTGCGGAGCCGGCAATCGCGGAGCAAGACACCCGTTCGGTGCGGCGGCAGGCTGGCAAGCCCAGGCACTCCTGGGCGGCCATGGCAAGTGGCAGCGAGGACGCAGGCCGACCACCAGCTGGGCCACCAGCTGGCCCAGCCCAAGGGAGGTAAGTACCCGCTGGGCCCCACACGCGCCAGCAACCCTCCCTGTGCCCGCCTGGCCCCACGCATGCCAGCAACCCTCCCTGCGCCCGCCGCTGCTCCGCTAGCCTTACCTTGGCCACCGCACGTTCGGTGCGGTGGCAGGCCCAGGCGCTCCTGGGCGGCCATGGCAAGCGGCAGCGAGGACGCAGGCCGACCACCGGCTGGGCCACCAGCTGGCCCAGCCCAAGGGAGGTAAGTACCCGCCGGGCCCCACGCGCGCCAGCAACCCTCCCTG
>NW_015386427.1:1833342-1849151 GCF_001527695.2 Protobothrops mucrosquamatus
AACCCTCCCTGCGCACGCCTGGCCCCACGCGCGCCAGCAACCCTCCCTGCGCCCGCCTGGCCCCACGCGCGCCAGCAACCCTCCCTGCGCCCGCCGCTGTTCCACTAACCTTACCTTGGCCACCGCACGTTCGGTGCGGCGGCAGGCCCAGGCGCTCCTGGGCAGCCATGGCACGCGGCAGCGAGGGCGCAGGGCGACCACCGGCTGGGCCACCAGCTGGCCCAGCCCAAGGGAGGTAAGCACCCGCTGGGCCCCACGTGCGCCAGCAACCCTCCCTGCGCCCACCGGCCTCCCACCTCCCACCCCTGGCCCTCTTTTACTTACTTTTGGGAGTTGCTGAGCAGGGAGGGGTGGAAACGTCCAGAAAGCTCACCTTAGCTGCAGACAACTTGCAGCACCGTTTCCAGACTGGGACTTTTGCTGGGCTCAGCAGGGCAGAGACAGCCTGGACAATTCCTATTGGCTTTTGAAAGCCAATAGAATTAGACTCTATTCAAGAGAGTCTATTCTATTGGCTTTCGAAAGCCAATAGATTCTATTGGCTTTCGATCACCAATAGAATAGAGTCTCTTGAATAGAGTCTATTCTATTGGCTTTCAAAAGCCAATAGAATAAGAGGGAGTAGCACAGCTAAGGAAAAGGTAAAAAAAAATGGCGGACTGCGTTGAAAAGGGGGAAAAAAATGGCGGACTGCATTGTTTGGCGACCCCCGTGAAATGGTCGTTCGACCCCAAATGGGGTCACAACCCACAGGTTGAGAACCACTGAGTTAGAAGCTGGGTTTCAGTCTCAGGTCTCAGGCCTGTCTCTGATGTAAGAAGTCTTCATTTATGCTATGTTGCTATGAAGAAGAATATATGGTATTGTAAATAATTTTATATGAATATAAAGAGTTTATTTGAATCAGCTAAATGCAGTCAACTGTGAGAGCTTCTGATTTATTTTTACCAACAGAGAAATTAAAATTCTCTAACAGGTTATGGGCCCAGAGCTTACTAAGGACTGCATTGTAATTTAAAGCTGGAAGAAATTGCCTGTGTTTAGAAAAGTATAAGAACAAGGCAGAATTAGCAGAATGGCTGCAATGGAATTTAAAGAAAGCTCTGTGCCTCGTTTAGGGCAAAAGAATTACATTATCCTGGCAGCAAAAATGGAATGTTTGCTGAAAGCAAAAGAGCTGTGGTATATTGTAGAAAATCCCCCACAAGTGTTTGCAGCTGCTGATCAGAACAGCCATGATCAAGCCATGGCTTATCTCATCTTGAATTTAGATGATGAACAATTTCTAAACGTTGCAAATCTAAAGACTGCAAAGGAAATTTGGCTGAAGTTGAGAGCTGTGCACGTGAATGTTTCTGCATGCAATATAGTGCAATTGTCAAGAAAACTTTACAGAGCCTGTTTGCAACCAGGTGAATCTGTGGAACAGCATTTAAATAAAATGCAAAGTTTATTTTTGGACTTATTTTGGACTTAGAACAACGTGGGATTAAATTTCCTGAGTCACAGAAGGTTTTATTGGTGTTGAACAGTTTAGATAAAACCTGGGACACAGTTTCTTCTATATTTGAGTGCAAAGAAGAAAAGGACTTAAATTTTGAGGCTTTAAAGGCATGTTTGCTTAATGAAGAAGAAAAGCACAATTTCAGGAGTAGCCAGGAGGAGGAGAAATTCCTGAGGAGGGGGTCCAGACTGCAAGTCTCCGGAGGAGAAGGAACCAGCAGCATATGGGACCAAGTTGCAACAAAAGAGCGATTTTGCAGACAGAGAGCTTTGCAAGAAAAGAATTGCTACATTTGTAGAGCCAGGACACATCTGAAAAGGAACTGTTTGCAGAGGAATAATTTGCAGCAAAGGACTGCAAGCAAAGAAGACTAATTTGCAAAAGGAACATTTTGGTATTGCAAAAGTTTGCAATAGCAACAATAGAGACAAGTGGCTAATAGATAGTGGTGCAAGTCAAACAATTGTTAATTACTCTGAATTATTTTGCAGGTTTGTTCCAGTAGCACAAGAAGCTGTAGCTTTGGCAAATGGCCAGAAAGCAAAAGTCATTGGAAGAGGCGATCATTTTTAAGGTATAAACCTTAGTTTCAAATGGTTACACGAAACACATGGACTCTACCTTGTATTAAACAATTCACACAGATTAAATCTGTTTGTTCCAAAACTCTGTATTTTTGTAAATGGGAAGTGTCTCATCAAAAGGAATGGGAATATTTGTGCAGAAGGCATAAAGGAAGATAATCTATATGTATTGCAGGGACTCTGATTGGATGGAAATCCAGAAAACAAACAACTGTTGCTATTTCAACAGTGGAAGCAGAGTTTATTGCTTTATCTGAATTGTGTTCTGAAGTAACATGGTATGTACAGTTGTTGCAAGATTTAAATATTAATGTAAAAGAATCTGTAAAGGTATTTGAAGACAATGCTACCTGTATAAAAATGGCAACTGGTGATAGGGTGAAGAACAGAAGTAAACATGTAGACATTAAGTATTGTAATGTCAGGGAAGCTGTAAAAGGAAAATTGATTAGTTTACATCATTGTTCTTCTGAGGATAATTTGGCAGACATGATGAGTAAACCATTGGGTGGTATTCACTATGGAAAATGTATTAAGTCAATAGGTCTGATGTCTCTTCCTGCCATGAAGGGAGGAGTGTTGGAATATTCATGAGCAGGAAGAGTCATGTGGTAACTCAGTCAGCCAATGTGAAGAAAGTGCTACTGAGTCTGTGCAAAAGGTTATTGAGTTAGAAGCTGGGTTTCAGTCTCAGGTCTCAGGTCTGTCTCTGATGTAAGAAGTCTTCATTTATGCTATGTTGCTATGAAGAAGAATATATGGTATTGTAAATAATTTTATATGAATATAAAGAGTTTATTTGAATCAGCTAAATGCAGTCAACTGTGAGAGCTTCTGATTTATTTTTACCAACAGAGAAATTAAAATTCTCTAACACCTAAGCTCCTTCCCAGGAATTCCACCCACACACTGGTATAGATATGTGGACGATTTCTGGGTCAAGATTAAAACATAGGAAGTGGAAGCCTTCACCAAACACATCAACTCTGTGGACAGATACATTAAGTTCACATGGGAAGATGTTAAGGAAAACAGTCTGGCTTTTTTGGACTGTGCAGTGCACATTAAGGAAGACAGAAGCCTAAACACTGAAGTTTACAAAAACACCCCTCCCTACACACTCACAGATCAGTATTTATATTCTGATTCTCACCACTCACTGGAGCATAAAATGGGAGTGATCAGAACCCTACACCACTGGGTTGAAAGTTTGCTTATCAATAAAGAGGGAAAAGAAAAATAACTAAAACATATCCGAACTTGTGGCTTTCCCAGCTGGACCTTTATCAAATCCAGAAAGAGACCCAGCAGGAGTTCCTCCATAACAGATAAAGAAGAGAAGAAAAACGAAGCAATGTTGTCATTCCATATGTTGCAGGAATATCTGAAAAGACCAGGAGGATTTTCAATCAACAATACATACATGCATATTTTAAAACCAAGAATACACAAGGCAGAAGCTTGACCACCCCAAGAATACAACACCTAGACACAAACTGAGCAATGTGATATATGCAATACAGTGCAGTAAGAAATGTGCAGATCTGTACATTGAAAAAACAACCACTTCACAAATCCATGGCATAACATAGGAGAAAAAATCCTTCAGGACAAGATTCAGCAGTTCATATGCATTTGAAAGGCAAAGGTCACTCTTTTGAATATAGCGCTCCACATTGGTTTGAAAGGGGGGTAAAAGAGGCCATCTATGTTAGAACTGAACATAGAGGGGGAGGAATACAACACCACCAATCTCCTGTCTACAACACAGTCCTTTCAGTAGTTCCAAGAAGATTCCACTCCCATTTGCACTCTGATTCAGGTCACCCGGAGGGCACAGATAAACTCCCAAGTGGCCTCAATGGCTCTCAGAGAGAATACAAATGACCAGATGACTGCAAAGAAATATAGTCCTTCCATCCTCCCCCATAAAAATGTAAGACATGTACTTCCAAATTTCATTCATTTTGTGGAATCTAATGCAACTGGGCTGCCTTTTCCAAACCCAATTCTATCTGCATCTGAGTTAGTTGCATAACAGTAATGTTCATCTCCATTATTTAATAGCAAAAATTTGTTTTACTTCATAAATTATTACACAGGGCCTAACTATACAAAGTATATAATTGTTTAAATGTGGACTATGACATAATAGCATACAGTAACTGTATACTTTAAGTAAAATATTAAATATCTCTGTATATATAGTACATATACTGTATGGTTTATTCATGATAACCAAAGGCATGTGAGTTGGCTTTGTTTAAAAATGACTATTGTCCTTCAGGAGGGTGATGAAATGAAAATTATTAATGAGATCATGTTCTGATGACTCCATCACATACATGTAATTTGTAGATGCATTCTTTCTAAATGAACTGTCACTATCACATACCCTAAGCTATCTCATAAGGTTCTTACCCAGATAATTTGAATACATAAGAGCTGTATTATTTCTGAGCAGTTTCAATTAATTATTTCTAGATAGCTAATGAAGATTTTTACCAAGTTTGAGATTGGGCTTTTTAACCTTTATTCTGCTTTAGCTTTGCTGTTTCCTCTAACACTCCTGTTTTATTGGTTTCATGTTTTGGGCTTTTATACTGTCATTATATGATAATTGTTTTAAGCCATTGTAGGCATATCCCACACCAGGAGGATGGAGTGACAGAAATTTTAATTTAAAAAAATGATAAAGTAATTTGAAATGAAGTGTATCTATATACATCCCATCTGAAGAAGTCTTGAGTATCTAACCTATACCTTATACCTCCACCAGATGTTCTCCCTCCCTTTTACTCTTATACTTGATTATGAATCCTCCCAAAATGCTCCCTGCAGCTGGTTCAGCATTTTACCGGTAGTCATTTTCCAGTTCATCCAAACCACAAGGCAGAGTTAAAAGTTCTAGGATGTTTGGTGAGAGGGCCAGCCTCTGGGTTGAAAGCAAGGTAGAAGTCTGCTCAATAGTTTTAAGATCATTATATTCATTGGAGTGGTAGGCAGAAACAGAAAGTGTGTGGGCTTTGGCCATCTTTCTTCCTCTTCTAGAGTCTTGGAAAGATCATTAGTAAGGAACCAGTCATGGGTTACCATGGCAGCAATGTGGAAATTCTGTGTTTACTACTGTATTTCTATTCCTTCTTGAACAAAAATGTAATTCTAGCTGGACAAGACTCTGCTAGAGTGAACATTTCCAGTGAACTTAGAGGAGAAGAAGTTATGACTGCCTTTCACCTCCAGATCAGCAGAGTTTTCTACTAAAAATTTGAACACATATCCAATTTAGTTATTTGTTTGATTGGGGAAAGACAACAGAAAACTAAACTAAAGATGAATTAACTTCTTTCTCTGACAAGAACGAACATTCTCTCGCCAGTAAAGTGCACAGTTGAAGTTAGGCTGGATGTTGAAAACAAATAGAAGCTATATTACTGACTTACCATCAACACCATTGTCAGATTTATTTTTTCCAACTTGGATACTCAGATGTGTGGATTTCAGTTACCAGAATTTCCCAGCTGTCTTGACTACTGTAGATCAACTTCTATCACTTCTCCAGCATCCCAGAAGCTCTAACTAAGGTTTTCCCATTGGCTGAATAAACTATTACAGCACTGAGTGATAGCTCTGAGGATTTGGCTTTCTAAGGAAACTCAGTGTAGGAAATCAAAGAGGATTGATCAAGAATGGAAGCTGAGGTTGCAATACTTTGGTATATTGTTAAATACTAGGTATCACATATGTGTCCAAACCTCCTGGTTCAAAGGTAAGCAAACTGCAAAACTTTAACCACCTTTTTGTGACTTCTTATATCTCTCTGCTGGCACAGCTCAATGGGACATGATTGCTCAAAGTCAGAGATGTGATTTCCTGTTATTCTGAAGTGGGACATGAATGGGACTCTTTCTCTCTATGGCTATAAAACTCTAAAATCTTAAAACAGACAATAGTTTCTTAATGCAAAAATACTCCACTCTCAACAAAGTAAGAAAAAAGAAATATCTGTGTATGAGTAACCCTGCCTACGTGCCCCATCCTAGGCCCAATCCAGCCCCTCCCCCCACTTTCAATATAAAGTGCAACTTGGTCATCAACAAAGTCCCCAGCTCTGCTGGAGATGAATTTGTATATTGGAACTAGGTCTCATTATAACTAGCACTCTTGTGCTTCCTCTAAAAATCACATATGTTGTCCATCACATCCAAAGAACTAACCTAGAACTAAGGATAAACTTCTTATCAGTGAGAACAATTAACCAGTGGAACATCTGGCCTTCAGAAGTTGTAGGTGCGGTTGTAATTTTGAACAGTCACTAAGTGAATGGCTGTAAGTCAAAAACTACCTGTATAACTGAGAGCAGAGGGGAAAACGGCAAGCGTTGAAAATTCTATTATTAGACCCTACAAAAACAGAGTTCCAATTGTCCTTGAGTTTCTTTTCTGCATCCCTGAAGGTCAGACCGGAAGAAGGGGATTATTACATAGTGCGTTGAACAAAATCCTCTTGATCCCATCCCATAGATTGTACCACTATAAGTTGCTATAACCAAGAAGTTCTGGTGATGTTGTTTAGTCCAGAATTTGCTGGTCATATTCTATTTTATACTACTACTACTACTACTACTACTACTACTACTACTACTACTACTACTACTACTACTAATAATAATAATAATAATAATAATAATAATAATAATAATAACAATAAAGTTGGAAGGGACCTTGGAGGTCATCTAGTCAAACCCCCTGCTCAGGCAGGAAACCCTATGCCATTTCGGACAAATGGCTGTCCAATCTCTTCTTAAAAACTTCCAGTGTTGGAGAATTCACCGCTTCTGGAGGCAGGTTGTTCCACTGGTTAATTGTTCTAACTGTTAGGAAGTTTCTCCTTAGTTCTAGGTTGCTTCTCTCCTTGATTAGTTTCCATCAGTTGCTTCTTGTCCTGCCTTCAGATGCTTTGGAGAATAGCTTGACTTCCTCTTCTTTGTGGCAGCCCCTGAGATATTGGAACACTATTATGTCCCCCCTCGTCCTTCTCTTCATTAAACTAGACATATCTATAATTATTTATGAATAGAGCAATCTGGAAAGTGATTCTTAAGTCAAAATAGCTTACTCAGTAATATGTTATTCTAAACCTTGATTGCAATGACCAAGTAATGGTGAAATAGTATACTATTGATATTAATGATTGAAATGAAAATTTAGGAGTATATATTAGTCTGAAATGAACCATTTTCCTCTACAATCAAGTATATTATTCATGATGGACATGCTTTTTTTAAAAAAAGCATAAGATAAAACTATATTAAGCTGCTATTTATAAATATAAATGTTAGTCTTGTTTGTAAATATATCACTTCATTGTTAAAAAGCTCTGTTTTCAGACTTTGAGAATAGAATGTAGTTCTTGGTGAAGCACACCAAAATATTATTTATTATAGGATTATGTTTCTAGTATGTAATTGGACACATTTTTGCTAGAGGCCTTATTGTACTGTTCCAGCATAGACATTTATTTGCCTAGGCAATTGAGAAATTGTATAATGAGGAAGATAATTTTACATTTGACCTTTGTTTATTCTGACAGAGCTTCAACTGTGTTCAGTTCAGTTTATACTCAAGTAAGTGTTTTAGGACTGTTAAAATTGCAGCCTATCAAATTATATGTATGCTTTCTCCTAAATAATTTGGTCAACAGTTGCACTCTATGTCTACAATCTTAAAACACATATTAGAAGTAAGCCATATTGCATACTAGGCTTTTTATCTCACTAAATCTGTAGAAATTTTATTCTAAGACTTTCTAATGATTTGGCTTTATAACAATTTTGTTTAGGATTATAATTTATGTTTACAGTCTTAAACACTTACTACCAATAATGTATCATGAATATAAGTGAGCTTTTCATCTCAGTAAATCTGTAGAATTTTACTTTTTTCTGTAAAGTAAATCATGAACTAGAAATAATATGGATTAAGAAATAAAACATCTATCTATCTATCTATCTATCTATCTATCTATCTATCTATCTATCTATCTATCTATCTATCTATCTATCTATCTATCTATCTATCTATCTATCTATCTATCTAGTCTTGAAAAAGAGATAAGAAACAGATAAGCCTCTGTATTGTTTTATATTTAGAAACCATACCTTTTATTTGTATACACATTTATAGAATGATCATATTTCTACTTGATGATCATACTTCTGCTTGCCACCATTCACCAACCTTTCTACATTGGCCACTAGGTGCTACCATGGTGAGGGTTTCCTATGGGATGATTAATGGGTTCATTGTCAGTACAGCTCCTTCAATATGTTATCTGACAAGTGTGAAATGATGGCATAGAACTAAAAGCAATTGTTTTTAGTGGACAGAGAAGTTACTGGCAGCAGAGTTCCAGTAAATTCCAAACGTTTAACCAAGAGCTAAACTAGGCAGTGACGTAAAATATCTCTTATCAGATTTCAGTTTAAATGCTTTAAAAAGAATTATGGGTAGTTTCACATTTAAAGCAGCAGCATCATGAGAAAAGGATTTTACTCTTTCTCTCTGAACTATTCCCTAGTAAAACACCCTCTCCCTGAAATTACTGTGTCTCCTATTGACAAAATTTACAGACTCACAAAATAGTTGTCTTTTCCTCCTAGTTAAACTAGTAATATTTTTGGAGGGGAGAAATGATTACAAAGAAAGATTTAATATGTTCCTTATCACAGTAAGTATTGAACAACAAGAGTCAGGTAGCCATTCTCTAATTTGAGCCATATGTGATTTGGCCCTTAATCTTTCCTAATAAAAACAAGTGTCTATGATGTACTTTTAATTTAAATGGTCTAAAAGACAAATATTATTTCAGTTCAATTTCTCCGGTTCTCACAATAAAGAAGCTTTTCCCCAATAATTAAAGCATTTCTTCTTCCACTGTAACCCAGCATCTTGTTTTTAGTGCTAATAGTTAATAAATTCTCTGCCAGTTCTGCAATGGTTAGCTAGAAGTAAAAGAGGATATAGCTAATACTGGCTTATTAACTGCACTGAGAAGAGAATTCAACGGAAAGGGGAAATTTGTTTATATATGTAATTCTTGGATTATGACCACTCGTTCAATGACCATTTGAAAATTGGCAATACCAAATGACCCATACTTATGATCAGTCTCTAAGGTTCCAGTCATTATAACATCCCTAAGGTCACTTGATTGTGATTTGGGCACTTGGCAACTAGTTTGCACTTATGATAGTTACAGTATCCCACAATCAAGAAATTTACAACCTTCCCTGCCAAGTTCCCATAAACACAGGTGGGGAAGCCAGCACGGAAGGTAGCAAGTCAGTCCCATAAGCTGGTCCATCATTTTTTATCCTAGGAAGTTCCACTACAGAGTACAAGATCCCATGGATCTGTGGCCACCAGGCCCAGATTTATTTAGATAAATAAAATGCAGTACATTCTTCCAAGTCATCCTCCATGAGCTCAATGGGGGCTCACTTTTCATCAAGTACGAATGTAGAGACTTCCTGTATGGATTTTTTTAAAAAAAATATATGCATAAGTAACCAGTGTTACTAAGATTAATAACATTGTGCCTGAAAACATTCAAGTGGCCACTAGACTACAGCTCAGTTAGACTTCCATTTCTCATTGCTAGTCTTGATTTTTTTTTTTTTTGAAAGCCAGCACTAATAGTTTGGGTTCTATCAATATAAATGAAATCTTTTGCTGTTGTTGAAATTAATAAGACTGAAGTGTTATAAAATCAGGATTTTACTAAGAAAGTCAGCATGTTATTTTTTAAAATTAAATTTCCACAAGTAATAAAGTACAGAAAATTAGTAGATAAAAGGAATGTGATGTGTTTGTAAACTCGGTGATTAATGATAGCTTAGAATTGTTTACCATTAATGAAGTAATAATTTACTTAGGCTTAATTATGTATCTGGCTTGTGTTGTTCTTGTTACTTAGTACCAGCAAGTATCTTTGACTTAAATATCCACTGTGATATAAACCAGTATTTTTCAATTTTAGCAAGTGTGGACTACGATTCCCAGAATTCCCCAGCCCAGCATGTGTCACAAGATCTCCTGGAAAAAAGAGAATAACTTATTGCTAAAAAAAAAAGTGTTGCTCTTTAGGCTGGGACACTCTGTTCTATGTCATTTTGTTGTCATAGTACTTGTCTCATAATCTCTTCATTTACTCCTTTAATATCACCCTTTTCTAGTCTGAGAAGACGTTTATATAAGTGTTGACCCCAATGGCCACTAGAATATTATACATGTCCAACCTGTTAAACTGAAGGTGAAGAGATTAAGCTTGGCAGAAATGACTAATATCTAACTTTTTTTTTGTAAGAATGGGAAATACATGTTTGGAGGTTTCCTCTCTTCTACTTAATAATAAATGAAATATTGTAATGTTATAAAACACCCATACACTTTAACCACACTCCTTGTAAAGGAGCTTTTTCTATAAAAAAAACTACCCCTATATTTTTCTAATTGTAGGAGAAGGAGAGATAGTAAAATTAAGATTATGTCTTATGAAGCCATAAGGTGCTTTTTTTGGATCTGGATTAGTGTGTTTGTGAATTTAGTAATTGTGGGTTTGCAGATATTTTATCTTTTTTGACTGGGGGAACTCATTGTAATTTTGATAGTATGTTGTAGGCACTATGGCTACCAGGAGTGTGTTTATGGCTTGCCTGTTCACAGAATGGCTGGCATTGTAGTGTGTGGTGGAAATTAGCAAGTCAATAAGCAGCCTCAAGGCCACCAGGTGAGGATCATGTAGGTCACTCCTCCAAGAGGACCACACTGAAAACCTCAGGTCTGAGGCTTTAGTGATAAGCGAAAGTAACATATTATGTCTTTAAATCATAGTTAAAACAAATATTGACTTGCCACAATGAAGCAACTCAGCCATTACTTTGTAATATGAGGTACTGTTGCTCTTTACTACAGTACTATGACTACTACTTATTATAGAGCTGATATGTACAAGGTATTTACAAAATACAGTGATACCTCTACTAACAAGATTGTTAATAGATAATAGGTGTAAAAACTGAGATAGGAACATGAAAGTTAGAAAAAACAGAGGGCAAATAAAGCATATTTTTTCTTGTCTAACTGTAGATTCAATTTGTTACATTTTTAGAATTTGTTAGTGACAGAAAAGCAATCTTAATGCAGGCTGACATCACTGGATATGAATGTTTTGCCACTGGCTTTGTACACAGTGCTGGTTTAATTCCCATATAATCTATGCAGCTCTCTAAATTCTACCCATGAATCAGTTCTTACTATGCCACTAGTAGAAACATAATTGTAGGATACATTTTTTTCTTGATTAGCGAGACTAAACTATGCTTAAGTGTGTAGTAATGCTTTCTTTTGTAATTCCAACAGAGGAGTAAATTTTTTTTTGCATAAATTGCAGAGTAGGAGAAAAAAGCTGACATACACAAAGACAGCAATTTTCATACAAACACTTTACTTTTGCTCTATTCTGCTAAATGTAATGTCTAATCAAGCTATAGTATGGCATTTTACTGGCATGGCACCCATTGCATTCCTTTTGACTGCCATTTTGCAAGGACATCCCTTTTTATTCAGTAATTTAACTCTTAATATCAGAACTCTAGAACAAAAATGAAATTAATTTACAGTTCAGTAAATGCAAATACAATATACAAAATAAAATATACTTTTTCACATTCCTGTAATCATGTTTAATGTTTTATCTTTCTTTAAACCTGCCTTGACTGTATTAGTTTGCAACAATTATACGTGCTATAAAGACTCAAATCCACCCAGTCTGCCAAAAGCAAAATAATTTTTATATTTTTAGTGCTACTTGGCAAACATACTGAAAAATTGTAAGCCTGTTTCTTTAAACAGCAAGTTTGCTTCTACTTTGCCTGATGTGCTGTGATGTCACTGTCACTCATTCTGAAAGTATTGCTTTCCTAGAGATACCAAACCTGCCAGGCTAGTTGCTAGGATACAAGGGAATGTTACGGATTACTTTTACACTGAATCATTCAAACGGATTACTTGAGAGAGAACATAATGTCATAGCACATTGTCAGTGAAGTCACATCAAGAATTACTTCACATTCTTTAAATATGATGTTCTCTAATTGTGAAAATTTTATAGAAAAATAAGTAGTCTTTTATTTTATACTACAAATAACTAATAATTTTAAAGGAAGTTATGAACTTTGAAATAGTACCAAACACTGGGAAGAAGGCACAATGTAAGTATTACGGAGTTCTGAGAATCACTCATTGTTAGCATTCCAATGCATAGATTTCAAAGCCATCAGCTAGTCACTTGGTAAAAAATGATTACATATTTATGTGATATTTATGACCACATGAAGGTAACTGGAATTGTTACATTGTTATGCCCAAATCAACTAATATTTAAATAACAAAGGATAAAGTACTTGCTCTTAACTTGTGATTTAACATCTTAACGCAGTATTTCTCAACCTTGGCAACTTTAAGATGGGCAGATTTCAACTTCCAGCAAGCCTGGCTGGAGAATTCTTAGAGTTGAAGTCCTGCCATCTTAAAGTTGCCAAGATTGAGAAACATTGTCTTAGTGGAATAGATAATAGTCACATGATTCAGTCCCATGTCATCTCTTCATTAGGAGGAGGAAGGGAAAGGGAAAGGACAGGGCCAGTTCTTCATTTTCGTAGACTCCAGTACTCCAGTTTCATTTTGCCACAGCAAAAGATGGCATGTACTAGGAATGAAGGGCAAGTACTATGTGGTGACCAAGAATAGATCTACAGTGCATCTGATGCCCCTCAACATTCTTTCTACTGTATTTGCATGCTTCCTGTTGCCTTTTCCCTTATGTCACTATGTTAGAGCATTAAAAGGCCAGATGCCTGAGAAAAGTTATTGGCAGCCATGTTCCCACTTGCACTTAACTATGGCACTGTACCCCCAGTGTTCCTCCACTCCTCTACTCTCAGCTCTTGCAAGTGTTGTTAGTTTATTAAAGTAGTATTTCTCTCCTATTTGACACTATCCAAAGGCAGCCTCAAAATCTTTAAAGTCCATTAGTTTTTATCACACTGGAAGAAACTCTTGGAACTGACAGCAACTGGGAACAGAAGGAGAGGAGTCAAAATAGTGATCTGCAATGAGGACATGAAACCTTATGCACGTAGTTTTGTTCCAACTTGAGAATGGGTGGTGAACATTGTACCCCACTTGTAGAAAAAGGCCAAGAGTTAACAGAAAAAGTATTCATGCAGCTGTTTAAGCAATAATTGATATTATTAAAATTAATACTCATGATAAAGGAAGAAGAAAAGCCTGAAATATTATAGATTTTGCTTTGTGTACATCTCAGGGAATGTTCAATAAGAGTTGGCTGTACCTGCCTTTTCTGAAGATATGGCTCAGGAGTTGAAACATTAATTTCTATTATCTTGATGTGTCCTCTTATTGGACTGAAATCAACAGGATTATTCACATGGCTTGATTGTGATAATTTAAAGATGCATTTGTTCTTCTTAGCTATATTCCTACTATTTAAAATTTCAGCACATTAATACCTATAGACTTTTGGAGCAAGAGAGCTAACAAAAATAATTATTCTACAACATAGGAAAAAATCTTCACAAAGAAATTGTTGTTATATGTTTAGATTTGTATTTATACTTAGATGAGCAAAGAACAAGGCTTTTGAATAATGGTCAGTTGAGCAAAAAACAAAACATGCTATCTTTATATCTCTTTGCAGTGTTGGGTCCTTACCCCACTCCACCCCATCCAGCAAAATGGCAGCACCTAACTGAACTTAGCTGATACCCCCAAATCAAGCAGAGTCATCTAGATAGTACTTGAATAGAAAATCATAAAAAAAAGCAATCACCGGACTGAGGACTGCCCCCAAGATGGTTGCTGAACAGTGGGAATGTTTTCCTTTTCTGCTGACAATCTGCTGATTTTGCTGCTAGAGATGGTTCTCCGAAAGTGCAGCTCCCTGGATTTGAATGGGAGCACTTAGGAATAACCCAGATGACTTTTGGATGGCTGGGGATCCATCTAGCAAGGGGAGTCTTGAAGATTCCAATTCCTTTGGGTGTGGTCGAAAAGCCAGGGCATCCACCTTCCTTTCAGCATTTCATTTTCTAACCATACCTGAATATTAACTTTCATTTTTGAATTTATTGTTTTACTTTGCTTTTTGTCTTTAAAAGTTGACTGGTTGGTTGAATGCTAACCTATTTTAACCCCTTGCTGGATTTTATCTGTTTTTTTTCTCTTCCTTTTGTTTTGTGTTGTTGTTTTGAATAATTTTTGCTTTTCTGTATAGAAACACAAAGTGTCCTTGGATGGTGAAGGGCTTCTATTTGATTTACATCATATTAGACTTTCACCATAGGGTTTTTGTACTTTATTAACTTGCAAAATATTTGGAGCTTATTTTTTAAATTTTTCTTTTAATTTTGGATTAATATCTTTCCTATTTCTTTAATTTATTTCTTCACTTTGCTTTAATGTTTTTTGTTTCCTGGCTAACTTATACAGACCAACAATGGATTGAATTAAAACAAACAGACTGGCTGAAAATGTTTGATGAAATGATAATGGCCGTTGAAAATATACAGAGGCATGTTGTTCTGGAATTAGAGTCACAAAAGGAATGTGATTTGGAACTAGTTACTTTGTTGAAAAGAAATTGGGATTGTATAGTCCTAAAATTAAGTGAGTTGATGGCATACATTTCTTTGAAGTTCAAGCCTACAGTCTTTTACAACAGCAGAAATTACATTGAGTGGAGAAGTAAATCAGCTTTCCCCTGTAGAATCAAAGGAGATGAGGGAATGGATTTATCACAGTTAATCGGGAATCAATTTTATCTGGAAAATAGACCAACTTTGGAAATTGAACTTATTATATTTTATCAAACAGCAATTGATAAGAAATGGCATTAAGAAACAAACATGAATATTTGATCCAGGACAAATTACTATTAACCCTTGGGATGATTTGGGATAGATAAGATGCTATGGAAAATTTTCTATGAGTTGTTCACAATAATAGTTTGTTAACATAGGGTTCTAAAAGTTTAATCTTGTCTTTATTACTATTGTACTTCCTGTTAACTATTTTGTCATCAATATAGTATATAGATGATAGGTTAGCAACTTGCAAATTGTTTAAAATCTTTTGGGCTTGTTTTCCAAGGGGTGAGAAATTAATTTTGTAATTTTTGTAGTAGGGGGAATAATATGTATATATATGTTAGTTTTCTCTCTCTCTCTCTCAATGCACTTGTTTAATGTCTTGCTTGTTTTGTGTTGGAAGTTAAATCCGTCCATTCCAAACTGGGAGACAAATGCAGGCAGAGGAAAAATTTGAGGCAAGCTGCAGTTGGAAAGGAGGTTTATTGGCCCAGTAACAGCAGTGATAGCAGCAAGTGTTTCTGGGGGCAGCTTGCAAACTGGAGTTATGAGTTATTGAGCTTTTATATAGTTTGGACCTTTGTGATTTATATGTCATCATCTATATGAAAATGTGTTCTTTTTGGGTTTGTTTGTGTTCTAATTGCTGTTGTGAAATTTCTTTTGTGATGTGCGGGGTCATGACTGGCCAAGAGGTGAGGGGAGATGCAAATCTTACGGTGTTTTGTTGTCTTGATTTAATCTTGTTTTTTTTTTTTTTTTAAGAAATTTT
>NW_015386427.1:1850866-1878153 GCF_001527695.2 Protobothrops mucrosquamatus
ATTCTATTAAATAGTATTTTTAAAGGTTGAATCATTTCATCTGACAAAGACTTATAATAGATTGCTGTCAAACCATCTGTACCAGGGGCTTTACCAGCTTTCAATTGTTTAATTGCATTTAAAATTTCATCTGCAGTAATCTCTTCATCCATAAGTTTCTGTTGATCTAATGTAAGTTTATATATAGATGAAGATTGTAAATATTTATCAATATCCTCAGTTTTTATAGTCCCAGAAGCATATAAGTATGAGTAGAACTCTGTAAATGCTTTTTTAATCAATTCTTGTTGATATACCTCACGACCCTTAACCACAACTTTAGATATAAGTCTGGCTTTTTGTCTTTTACGTAATTGGTAAGCCAACCATCTCCCTGGTTTATTTGCATTAGCAAATCTATTATGTTTAATATACTTCAAGTTGGCGGCCACCTGATCAGCAATTAACATATTAAATTGATCTTTAAGCATTTTAATAGAAGCCTTCAAGTTGATATCCGTTGGTCGCTGAGATAATAATTTTTCTTTGATCCCAATTGATTTAATCTTGTTGACCTAATCCGTTTCAGTTCCTGATCTATTCTGCTGTCTATTTGGAGATCTCTTTAGCCCAGTCAGATTTTATAACATATACATTGTTTTATGAATAAAACTTAGTTTCTTTAAGCTTTGCCTACAGGTTGTTTTAGTGGAGGAAAGAGTGGGGCTGCTTTCTGCCTTTGTTAAGGAGATTTTTCTCCTCTTCTCCTTTAGGGAAAATATTCTATTATGCTTCTTATTTTATTCTGGGGGGAATCCTTCCTACATTTGAGTTTTTGGTTTGTTTTCTTCTATTCTTTAATTTTTTGGGCTTTTTGCATTTTAATCTTTTTTTGAATAAAATAAAATTTTCAATTAAAAAAATCACTGGATATACAGTATACTCCTGATTGTTCCAAACTACCAATTTCTTGAATATTATGTCGTTATAATAGATTGTATTAAAAGACAAGGCACAGTTGTAACTGATTATATGGCTATTTTAATCCTGTAATTTGAAATTAGCCCTTATTATGTCTTCTCATGAGTTCCATATCTTGAGAATGTAGTTGCCAGAATTCCTATGGCCACATGGACTGAAAATTCTTGGGGTTTCAATCCTAACACATCAGAAAATCTTCAGGTTACAGTAAAATATGCAAATCATTTGAATGAGACATTACATAAGCACATTTCAGAAAATAGGTGGGGCTAGACCTAAAATAGAATTTGCTTTGCTTTAAAATTAAAGCGTTTTCAATGTAATTTTCAAATTAGCAATATTATTACATAGTACCTGGTGCAATTTGGGATAATATTCAATATGTTAAAAAGCCACTATTTGTGCTTTTTGGCTGAAATGGCTGAGAAGGGGAAGCATTGTAATATATTTTAATGCCTTAAGTTAAAATTTGATTAATTCTTATTGAGGAGTTCCATTGAACTTTGGAATTTTTCAATAACATAATGCACAGTGTTATTTTATAAAAAATATCAATTTGGATATTGAACAATTTGAACAATCTGACCTAGAATGTTCCATCACTAGAGATTTTGAAGTAAAGACTGGACAACCATTTGTCTGAATGGTATGAGGTTTCGTATTTGGGATTGGACTAGAATTCCAAGATCCTTTCCAATTCTTGGATTTTACAAAAAGCAGTATAAGACAATAGTGAATTTCAGTTCACTTTTTGAACTAAGAGTTCACAAATTGCATGTTAAAGGACAACATACTTGTACCAATATCTAGTTCTAATTGACAATTAGGAGGTTTAAATATGCCAATAAGCAAAGAAAATAACTGGTCTTTTGGTTTATGCTACAACAGAATCAGAATGTATGACAGTATTTCTGATTAATTTTAGATAAATATCTATTTATATATCTCTATATTAAAAACTGTAAACTTGATTCATGAAGAAAGAAACATCCTGCTATGAATCATTAACACTGGAACCTAACTTTTCAATTTCACTTCCATATAATCACTGGAATAGGATTATAAGAATAAGAAAGCAGGTACCATTTTGTAGTCAATTTGTCAAGTAATCAAGATGCTTGCTCATAGCAACTTCTAGATGCTTTGGATAAAAACCAAAACCAAAAGGTGTCCTCCAAGCAGACTTTAGCCATGAACTAGCAACTTCTAGATGTTTTGTTTTTTTCAAAAAGGAAGATAAAAAGTGCCCTTCAAGTTTTCCTTGACAAAAATTTTAAAACAATTTGGTATGCAGCTGTGGTTTCTTCTGAGTTGTTTTTCAACTTCTTAGCTACCTTCTCATAGTTTCCCATCAAAGAATTTATGTCTGAGCTTCTAAACTCTAACAAGATCAATCAAATACAGAGTAATTCCACCTGATCAGGCACAGCACTACAGATATATTAAGCTATAATTTTCACCTTCCATGAAATTATAGGGATATATATTTCTGTTTAGAGATATATTTATTCCTAAAATAGTTGTAAAACACACTAATATTTCCTGCATATTTTTGAGTGGGAGATAGAAATGTCTATAGGAACAATATGGATTATATTGACAAATGTAAATTACTTCCTTAGTTTTGCTGCCCAACCAAGAGCCTAAATTGCAAAGTCAAAGGAAAGCAACTCTTGCTGTAATTCACCATCACCCTATCCCTAGTTTTCTTCTGTTACATATAACCTATTTGAATTTTCCAGATGTTTCATTCCAGACTACTATAGGTAACATCTTCAGTGCTAAAAAGGAGTGGTGTTTGCTCCTGTTTTTATATATTTGCTGGTCCAGTCCGTGTTGGTGGGGGGGTTGTTTTCACCTTGATAGTTCCTCAGTTAGGCTACTTGATTGCTTGTCTGAGTTGGTAATTCTTTCATTAGGTTATTGTTTATTGCTTATGTTAATTGTGGTATTTTCTATTTATCTAAGTGTTGATTGTAGGGAAAGTGTTCTGGTATTTTTGTTTCTTTTCTAGCTTTTTTATTGTCTTTTGAATCCATGTGTAAATGTGCTTTATCTATATGTACCTATTAAGGGCTGATCGGTCTTTTGGTTTACTTAACATGTTTTGAAATTATGGGTTTCCTGATGTATAGTTGCCTATATTGCCTATGTTGTATAGGCAGTTTATCTCCTTTCTCTGGTGTTCTGCAGTGTGTTTGTGCTTGTCTGAATAATGTTCTTACACAGCTCCTCTTGGAGGAAGTTGGGTTGTTACTTTGGAAGTGGAACACTTGATTAGTTTTTGATAGACTTGTGTTTCAAATATGCCATTTCTTTTGCTGATGTGGATCTAGATAAGTTAGGGTTGCTTTCTTCTTCCTTGTGAATATCATTCCTTTGAAGATGTCATTTTGTTCTTTTTTATTATGACAAAGGTGTTGTCTACATAAGATCCATACTTTTGGTTGTATGTACGTGAGTACTGTAGTTTCTAGTCATTGCATTACAGTCTCTGCTACAGTCCCTGAGAGAGGGGATTGGCAGAGCTTGATGAAATCTGTGATACTGGGCATTTTGATTTTGATATATTTGATTAGATCTGGTGTGTTGTACAGTACTGCTGCCATGAACCACATTTCACTAGTTCTGGGTCTATAGATGTAAACAGTGACATTGAATGAAACCAAATGAAATATCTTAATTTGCAAAAAAAACAACAACCCTCAAGATTAATCTATAAAGCAATACCTGTATTTTTTTCTCCATGCTGTGAAAGACTGGGTAGGTATAACTCTTAAATATATATAGACATAGCAGAGTTGCAGCCAAACAGCAACGTCAAAGAGCAAATAGTACACAAAAATGAAAACATGCACTAGGGGAATCTTTAAATCTAATCAACTGGGGAGAAAATTTATTTGGTATTCTGCAGTTCCCTGGGTACTCAATACTATTTGCTTATTTGATGAATCTGTCTGTCTGTCCTCTCTCTCACACACACATCTTTTAAGTAGCAGCTGCTTTAAAAAAAAGTAAAATAACATAGCACAAGATGCGGAAGAAGGGCAGTATAACTTCTTTCTTCATTCCTTCGGCATTGTGCACATGCTCAGAGGCATTTTCTCACTGCATTTAACAGGAGCCGGATTCTTGTTGCTGTCCCCACCTGACTCTTTGTGCCTATTATCCGCCAGCGGACTCTCCTCTTTCCTTCGCTCCTTCTACCTTGTGGAGCCCCGTAAGGCACCTTAAGAGGATTCCGGGCGCTCGGAAAGCTTACTCTTACTGCTTACTGCACTTCCTCGTGGCATTAAAAGCGAACCCCGTGGGTCTCCAAAGCAAGTAATTCCTATTTGCCCCCCCCTCCTTCTTGAGGCAGCAGAGGCAGCGAACCAAATGTGTGTGTGCGCGCGCGTGTGCGTTTTTGAGGCCAACGTCCATGGCCAACCGGCCGTGGCAGGAGGGGAATTCGGCCAACCTCTGCCGGAAGCCCTGTCAAACACCCCAGCGGGGGACGTGGCCCTGGGAGCGACCGCTCGGCCCGGAGCCAGGCTCCTCCCACCTTGGCGACGTGTGTCTCGCAACGTGCTGAAGGGCGGGAAGTAAACAAGGCCCGGCCTTTCCTGGCCGCTCCCCCTCTGCCGGGCCTCCAGTGGCTTCCAGGAGGGCCTAGGCCTACGAAAGGGAGGAGGAAGCTTCCCAGAGCTGTGGCGCAGCAGGAATTCCCGCTCCAGCGCGGGCCGAGGAAAACGGGAGGGCGAAGGGGGGCGCTGTTTCTGCGGACCCGCCTCCCCGCCCGCATGAGGAACTGAGGAGGGGGCGGAAGCGGTCTCAGGACGGCGACGCCGGGGGGGCGGGGATGCCAGCGGCTATTTTTACTCGCTCGTCTCATCCTTTCTGGCTATTTGCTCGGAGGGGCGGCGGCAAAGCAGTGGCCGCAGTGTTTGCTCCCTAGCCCGGCCCCTGCAGCCTTCCTGGGTTGCTGTGAGCGCCGCTACCGCAACAGCCTATAAAGAGCCGAGGATGCAGCTCTACAGCACTAGCGTCACTCATTATCCGGCCGCGGCAGCAGCAGCAGCGGCGGCGGCGGCGGGAAGCGGCGCGTCCAGCGGGCCCGGTGTCGTTTTCAAAGTCTCTCCTTCGCCAGAGCCCGCGGGACAAAGCCCGGTAGGAATCGAGAGCGACGTCGGAGGTGGCGGAGGAGGGACCCCGAGTGCCGTCACAGCGGGAACAGCCACCACCATGCCGGCCTTCTCTTGCCTGGAACTGCTGCCTCCGGCCGGGCCCGTCCAGAGGAAGCCGCCGCAACAGCACCAGCAGCCGCAGTTATTTGACTCCACGGCACAAATGGCCCGCCGCCGGCACCTGGAGAGAATCATGCCCATCCGACTGCGGCAGCACTCGGAGTCCGTCGGAGCGGTGGGGGAGTTGGACCCGCAGAGTTCTACGAATGACCACCCGTGGCTGTTGCTGGAGAGCAGCGGGAGCGAAGTCGCGGCCGCCGCCCAGCCAACCTTGCAGCCGGAGCCTAGCAATCGCGGGCTCCGCTTCAACGAGCATTGCCAGGCCTTGCAAGCGGCGGCGGCAGCCGGCTCTTACTCGGGACTCGGAGTTGAGTCTCAGCCCGCCACCACGTTGAAAGTTGCCGAGGAGGCGAGCCCCAGCCAGTTGCGTCAGACGGAGCGGAGCGAAAAGCTGGCGCTGTACCTGGCCGAGGTGGAGAAGCAAGACAAGTACCTGCGGCACAAAGGTCGCTTCCGCTTCCATGTCATTCCCGACGGCAACTGTTTGTACCGCGCCGTCTGCAAAGCCATCAATGGGGACCAGCGGCTGCACAGGGACCTTCGCGAACAGACAGTGCACTACATCGCCGACCACCTGGAGCACTTCGCACCCATCATCGAAGGTGACGTGGGAGAGTTCCTCATCAACGCATCCCAGGACGGCGCCTGGGCTGGCTATCCTGAGCTTCTGGCCATGGGGCAAATGCTGAACGTCAATATCCACCTCACCACCGGAGGCAGATCCGAGAGCCCTACCATCTCCACCATGACCCATTACCTGGGCCCCGAGGATCCGAGCCGGGGCAGCATTTGGTTGAGCTGGCTTAGCAACGGCCACTATGATGCTGTGCTAGATCGTCAGTGTCCCAATCCAGAATATGAGGAGTGGTGCAGGAAGACTCAGGTGCAGCGCAGGAGGGATGAGGAGCTGGCCAAAACCATGGCAATGTCCTTGTCCAAGATGTACATTGAGCAGAATGCCTGTTCCTGAGAGAGGCATTGCATCCCTTGCCTGCTGTTCTGGTGCCTTAATTGTTCTCCATTTCTTTCTCTAGCAGTTGTAATTCGTACATGGAGCAAAAACCTGTAGAGAAGGAAGGGAGAGTGAGATTTAAAATGAATGCTTATCTATAGATTATCAGATACTAGTTATTTTCCTATCTTTTGTGTATATAATGTTTCTTTTATTTCTGTACACTCTGTTCTTTAAGAGAGGATATTTTTTCTTTTTGCACTTTTTCTAGTCTTTGTTTGCCACCAAAATAAAGTTTAATTTCATCCTTTGTTTGCCTACAGGTTTTTTTTCCTGGCCTATATGGCTGATAGCATAACAGTTATTTTATATTAATATCTGACACATTCACAGTATCATTCTTTCAATGAACAACTACATTGCTAGCCCACATTTTTGTCTTTCCTTGGTAGATGAAAATAAATTTTCGTTACCCTTTAAAAATATAATTTTAATACAAAATATTTACCTAGCAACTCTCAGAAAAAGTAACTGCTTCAGAGCAGGATTTCTTGAGATAATGTGGCTTCTTAGCAAAGGTTGAGAGCAGTTGGGCTTCTGGTTTCAGGTGGAGTAAGCTGGGTTTTCAGTTTGATTGATCTTTTTTGTTTGTTAATCACACAAACAATGTGGTTTTAACTTGCTCTTTTAGGAGTATAAATGCCTCCTGTCTGCCCCTTGGTAGTCCATCAGCAGGTTTATCACATTCTTTTGTTTCTAATTGGCTTAAGATGGTATTATGTACAAATATATTTATACTAAGTTTGTATGGTTTGCTGGGTCAAACATTCAAGGTAGAAACTACCCTCTTCAATTTTGAATGAACTGAAATGGTTAGATATATTTATTTAATGGAGTTTGTACTTTTTTATTTTGTGACTTTGGAATTTATACTGTATTTGTATAATAGCAATATTCTTAGCATTCTGGAATAAATGTATAGTTTTGCTTGGATCTGTGACATGTATCTGTGTGGGTGAAAACATCTGTCTTAAACTCAAGGTTTCTGGGTAGGCTGCAGAAAGGAAACAAAAACTCTTGGCAAAGCCTGATTTCTTCTCTGTACTTTGGCACTAGGCTTGCTACCTGATCCACATGAGGAATAGTGAATGGGAAAGAGCACATGAGGGTCAAGTGTGATGAAGATAGAGGTTGGAGTATCTCCATGATGCTTCTACTTTTTGAATAGTGGGGAAGGGGTTGAGAAGTCAAGACTTTATATGAACCATTTAATATATAACCAAGCTCCAAGGTCATAAACTGGTTAGAAGATAACATTACTCTTACATATGTTCATGGAAAAGTAACCTCTTGGTAGCAAGGGACCATATTTTTGGTGAAGGCAATGATGCAAAATCAACAGAGCTGGGATTTTTTATTTTTCTTCTAGGGGAAGAGGTGTTCACATAATTAAACTGAATTCAATTTATTTGAGCTTTACATTTTAGTGTGTTTTCCATTTCAAAATAATGTACTAATGATTGTAATTGCAGGACCTGCCTGTGGTGGTGGTGGGAGCAGAATGAATTACATATTGAGGCTATGTTAGATACCTAATACATATAGTGGAAGAGAAGTTTGGACCACAAAGTGGTAAAGATATAACTTTTTTACTACATATTGCAGGCCAGAAGACTCCCTTCCCATCATTCCCAAAGGCAACAGTTTACACATTTAATAGAACTTTTCTTGGTACTTCGAATTACAATATGATGCTGTAGTTCGTTGATCGCATACATAGAAATCAACTATTAAAATCAATCAAACATATTGAATAAGCATGGACAGGTAAGAACATGTTATAGACTAATCAGGAATTCCAGTAAAACAAATCTGGTTGTGCACTAATCAAATTGCAGAAACAACTTTTTATATGAAGTGTCATGATTAGTGGAATTAACTTGACATCAGGCTGCTCTGAATCAAATCCTATAAACTGATGTCCTAAAAATGAATAGAATTTGCCCAAGAATATGGAAGTGGAGTCTGCTTGTTCTACTAGGAACAATAAAGGTGTTCCTCTGTCAATCCAATCATAAAATGAGAGTTTTGCTACATAAGAGATTTTCAAGCCTGTTTCCTTGCAACATTAATGAATGCTCCTTCAACTTCAATATGTCCAGGGTTGCATTTGTGGAAAAATAAACAAAGCTCTCATTTTAAATTGAATGTAGCATACAGAATTTTGTGCCAGAGTTCATTTTGATTAACATCAATTTATAAACCAGACTAGTCCTGTTTGGAAGTGGGAATCACCAGCGGAAACCATGATTTGGATAATGAAGTGTCATTTAGTAGCTATCCACCCACAAAATAGGTGTGTGCTTTGTCCATGTTCTTGCCAAAGTTATTTAATACTTTTATAAACATGAATCCATTTATTAAAAAGTTGTAGATACAAACATAACTTTTAAAAAAGGATTTTTAAAAACGTTTTGGTGAGAGTCTATTCTCTTTGGAAAATGGCAGGTGAAAATTTTCAAAGAAACAAGTGTCAAGGTTAAGTCCTTGGAGGCAAGCTTTCTGATAACCGCCATTTATTGTAAGGCCTGAATAAGCTGGTTTGGCTATTAGACATAAAGTGAAGCTGATAATTTCAGACACCATGTGTTTCATTTTTTTGTTAGGAGTGAAACCCAACATCTTTTAATGCTACATTTAAGAAAATGGGGTGGTATCATCTGAATTTTCCATCGCAGTGTATTGAGCTATGCTTTGAATTAAATAATTTTGGCTGTTGGACTTTGCAAATCTAATTTGGTGATGTTCACTCTAGGCTCTGTTTGATGCCAACTTCATTTTCCGAGCTTCCCTAATACCCTCTGATGCAATGCAATTGCATTTTCACAATTCCTATGGTCATTATGTCTGCAAATTCTGGGAATTCCCAACACATCTACAGGACACCAAATTAAGGAGTTTTGTAGATTAAATTAAAAGTCCCATTTAAGGACTTACCTAGTGGCGATAAGAGCGGCGAAATGAAACTATTTCTCCGCTCTTATCACGTCTGCAGGTAACCGATCCGCCGCCCTGTTTAGGGTGTCCCGCTCCATCAGAGGGTATGGGACGCCCCTTTGCAGGGTCGGGCGGAGGAATTTGCGTGTTACCTGCATGACAAAATCGATCAGATCCGGACCGGGTTAGCCTTCGATTGGACTAGTTCAGACGGGCCAATGGAGGCAGGTCTTGAGTCCACTTTTTGGGAAGAGTTTGATCCTGTGACTCCCGAGGACATGGACAGGATGCTGGGACGGCTGAACACCACCACATGTCTACTGGACCCGTGTCCCTCCTGGCTGGTACTGGCCTCCCGGGAGGTTACACGAGGCTGGCTCCAGGGAATCGTCAACGCTTCTTTGAGTGAGGGGCTCTTGCCGGCCGCCTTGAAAGAGGCGGTGGTGAGGCCCCTCCTCAAGAAGCCTTCCCTGGACCCGGCTGTTTTGGTCAACTACCGTCCCGTCTCCAACCTTCGCTTTCTTGCGAAGGTTGTTGAGAGTGTTGTGGCACGACAGCTCCCTCAGCACCTGGAAGAAACTGTCTATCTAGACTCACACCAGTCCGGCTTCTGGCCTGGGCACAGCATGGAAACGGCATTGGTCGCGTTGGTTGATGATCTCTGGAGGGCTCGGGATAGAGGCTGTTCCTCTATCCTGGTCCTGTTAGACCTCTCAGCGGCTTTTGATACTATCGACCATGGTATCTTGTTGCACCTGTTAGGGGGGTTGGGATTGGGGGACACTGTTTTACGGTGGTTCTCCTACCTCTCGGACCAGTCGCAATTTGTGTTGGCAGGGGGGCAGAGGTCGACCTCGAGGCGCCTCACTTGTGGGGTACCACAGGGGTTGGTCCTCTCGCCTCTCCTGTTCAACATCTATATGAAGCCACTGGGTGAGATCATCCGTGGTTTCGGGGTGGAGTTTCATCAGTACGCAGATGACACCCAGCTGTACATCTCCAGCCCGGACCACCCCAACGATGCCGCGGAAGTGATGTCCCGGTGTCTGGAGGCCGTGCGAGTCTGGATGGGGAGGAACAGGCTTTGACTCAACCTGTCCAAGACCGAGTGGCTGTGGTTTCCGGCGTCACGACATAGCCAGTTGGCTCCATCTCTGGATATCGGGGGCGAGTCATTAGCCCCTGCGGAGAGGGCCCGCAACCTGGGCGTCCTCCTGGATGCTCGGCTGTCTTTAGACGATCATGTGACGGCCGTGGCCAGGGGGGCTTTTCATCAGGTTCGCCTGATACGCCAGTTGCGCCCCTTTCTGGATTGTGACGCTCTACGCACGGTCACTCAAGCCCTCGTTTCCCACCTGGACTATTGCAACGCTCTCTACATGGGGCTCCCCTTGAGGTGCACCTGGAGGCTCCAGCTAGTTCAGAATGCGGCCGCGTGGGGGATTTTGGGGGCCTCTAGATACTCCCATGTAACACCTCTCCTGCGCGAGCTGCACTGGCTGTCTGTGGCCTTCCGGGTGCGCTTCAAGGTGTTAGTAACAACCTTTAAAGCGCTCCATGGCAATGGACCTAGGTATTTGCAAGACCGCCTCCTACCAAATACGTCCCTTCGACCAGTCCGCTCCCACAGAGAGGGCCTCCTTAGGGTGCTGTCAGCCAGTCAATGCCGGCTGGCGACCCCCAGGGGGAGAGCCTTCTCTGTGGCAGCTCCTGCCCTCTGGAATGACCTACCCCCCGACCTACGTACAACTGCGGACCTGCGTCTCTTTCGCCGAGCCTTGAAAACCCATCTATTCCATGCGGCCGGCCTGGCGTAGTTTTAATTGTGTTTTGTAGGGTTTTTATAGGGGGTATTTTAGAGCAGGCTTTTTATTTAATATTTATTGTGATTTTTATTATTGCCTGTTCACCGCCCTGAGTCCCGTAAGGGAGATAGGGCGGTATATAAATTTAAATAATAAATAAATAAAATAAATAAATGAGCTAGCAGAAAACTTTAAAGCATTATAAATTCAAAGGTCTGATTTTCCACATTGAGTAGTTGCTGTGGGAAAGTATGTATTCTGTATCAGGAAGTGACTGGTCATAAGCTCAATTGTAGTCATCTGAGAACTACCTGTATTCTCAATCATTTATTTCAAAGTTATTAACAAGTCAATGGAACATAAAAGATCTACTGGTTGAAGCAGAAGGCCAGGCAAACCTTCTGTCACCTGGTAGCCTGCCAGAAACACTAACTGTCAATATTTTATTTGATATACATTATTATATAGTATATATTCACAGACTAACAGGATCAATAATGAAGAAAATGTTCCCCTAGCCTCCAAAGTTCCTTACAAGAGGTTTAGGACTAGTAAAAAGAAATGCTTTTCCCCACAATGTATAGCTACACTTTGGAATTCTCATATCCTCAGTATGTAGACTCTTACACAAGGGTGTGTGTATATTGTCTACATGGTGACTTTGATCTAGGATGCTATAAATTATGTCAATCATTCAAGGAATGAGTAACATTAAATACTTATTTTCTGTATCCTTTTTGGGGGGGGTCTTCTTTTCATAAATTGCAAGATATTATTATAAAAATCCACCATGCAAAAACATATTAAGATAGTCCTTGACTTACAACAGTTTATTTAGTGACCGTTCAAAGTTATAACATCAATGAAAAAAGTGACCTATGATCTTTTTCACCACTTAGAACCATTGTAACTTCTCCGTGGTCACATGATCAAAATTTAGACTCTTGGCAACTGACTCACGTTTATGACAGTTGCAGTGTCCCGGGGTCATGTGATCACCTTTAATGATCTTGTGACAAGCAAAATCAGTGGGGAAGCCAGATTCTTAACAACTGTATTACTAATTTAACAACTGTAGTGATTCACTTAACAGCTATGTCAATAAAGCCGTTAAATGAGGCAAAACTCACTTAACAAATGGCTCACTTAATAAGAAATTATTGGGGTTCAATTGTGGTTGTAAGTCGAGGACTACCTGTGCAATGGGGAAGTCCTGTTTAAAGATTTAAAGTTTTCTAGGTTCTGTTAATTCCATTTTCTCCATCTACTTGTTTTATTCCTCCATTCCTCATCTCCACTTCTCTGCAATAGTTCTTTGCCCTAATTGGGCTGATCTGTACTTTCTCTTTTTTTTAAATTTTATTTTAATTTCTTTTTGAGATTTTTTTTAATGTGCTGGTTACTACCTTTTTATGTAGGACTATTTCAACTGTATCAGGGTCTACCATTTGTATATATAGAGTTCCTGAATAAATTTTGAAGTTCTTCCGTTTGATCAAAAAGAAAAACACTATAATTTGAGCCCAAGTGAGAATAAGCTATTATTCTCTTTAATAACCTGGATGTACTGAGTGTATAGAGTCTATGGTTTTGGATTCATAATGATGTAGTTTGAATGGGATAACGGTGTACTGTGAATGTACTCTGAGCTTGCCATTATAAAAACATAAGCTGGTGGAAAAAAAAGAGCAATTCTCTAGTCAATAAAATGGAGAAAAAGATGGTTGGCTGCATAATTTTATCAGCATTAGATAGTTAACCCACTGAAATCTTGTGAGCAATTTTCAAGCCCTCTTAAAAAGTCTAAGCTAAGTGACTTTGAGCCAGTCACTCTTTCTCAACCCAACTCACTTCATAGGATCGTTGTTGTGGGTACAATAGGAGGAAGGTGTATTAGACATGTTTGCCGCCTATTATTTGTAAAAGTAATAAAAGTGGGATACAAATAAAAAAAATCTCATCTATGAATGACAGTATTAAAATTGTTATCCTCCTTTATTTAACAATATGTTGTGGGACCAGTAATCCAATGGATGAAGAAATGAAATACTTCCTTTAACCATAAAAATGCCTCTTCGTTTCAGCAAAATGAATGGCTATAACAGCTACAGGTACAGGTAGTCCTCGACTTACAACAGTTCACTTAGTGTCCATTCAAAGTTACAATGGCCCTGAAAAAAAGTAACTTATGACCATTTTTCACACTAATGATCATTGCCACATCCCCATGATCACATGATCAAAATTTAGATGCTTGGCAAGTGGCTCATATTTATGACAATTACAGTGTCCAAGGATCATGTGATCCACCTTTTGTGATCTTCTGACAAGCAAAGTCAATGGGAAAGCCAGATTCACATAACAATCGTGTTACTAACTTAACAACTGCAGTGATTCACTTAACAACTGTGGCAGGAAAAATTGTAAAATGGGGCAAAATTCACTTAACAAATTTCTCACTTAACATTCATCCTGAGCTCAATTGTGGTCATAAGTTGAGGACTACCTGTATTCTCAATCATTTATTTCAAAGTTATTAACAAGTCTTGAGGGAATGCGAGGAAATGGGAAAAACAGGTGTAGATTTGGAATGAAGAATGGCAGAAAAGATACCAAATTGTAATTTTTAATGTAACACTAAAATGATGCTAGAATGTTAAAAGAAATCCCAGAAAAAAGTATTTTAATGACAAACAGTTTCAATAACTTTGGGAAACTAAGTTCATGGATAAAATTACATGGAGTCATCTCAAGGGACAGTTTTGTATGTTAGGCAGAATTATTAAATGCTAATAACTGATTTTTTATTAATTAGATTTAAAATTAACTATAAAATTAAATCCAACTACTTTTTGTTTTGAGGATGCGAAGAGTTGGACCAACTTAGAGACAACTTAGAGAACAAGGAAAACAATCTTTTCTTTTTGCCCGGACTCATCCTAGTTTAGTATGGGCCCTATCTCTGGCAGGCCACCCTGTCATCTAAGCACTACTCTTTGGCCTAAAGATCATTTTACCTCCTGTGTTCAGGGTTTCTTCAGAGAAATGTTTTGGAACAATTGGCTCCAGATCAGGCAAGGATATCTAAAGAATTTCAAGGAAAGCAAAAGGACAGACTTTCTGATGTTTTTGTTTTCTCCTTCTCTCCTCTTCTTTTCCTTTTAAGCTAATACTAGCGCAGCTTGCTTCATTGAATCTGGTTGTTTTCTAATGCTATGTTCACCTTTAAGTTTTCAATCAGCTCAGGAGGATGTGTCTAGAATTTTCTTTTTAGTCTCCTTTTTGCTTATGCAACGTAAGAAATTGCATACTGTTTTTTTGTCCAGCATGGCAGGCAGAACTTAAATGGAAAGCAAAAGCATACTTAAATACCTGAAGTATTTTCTTCCAGAACGATGGCATGGCATAACAATTATATTCCTGACATGGTTACTACCTGTTTTTGTAACTGACTCATCCACACCCTGGACTTCAACAGATAGGTTTTATTTACAGTTCTAACAGGCTTTGCTTCATCAAATACTTAGCATACCTTTCTTGGGCAAGTAATATCACTTATATAAGAACTGGTCCTAATGCTTGAGCAAATAATGTGGTGATTTTCTATTTATTCTCCTCTGTCCCTGTTAAAATGATATTCTTTCTCGAGGAGCTAGGGAATCTAGCAAAAAATTAAATCCCTTTTACCCAGTGTTGCATTAATAGCTCTGCAGAGTCTCTTTGTGTGTGTGTGGGTGGGTAAACTGTGGGGCACTCAAAACTGTGTCTTCACTATTTTATAAACCAATTGCAGTTTCCAGATGGTCTTCAAGGGCAGCCCCATGTAGACCACCTTACAGTAATCCAAACAGGAGGTGACTGTGAGCAAGGCTTCCCAGTTCAGGAATGGATACAATTGGCACATCAAATAGATTATTTTAACCAGTTACTTGATCAGCCAGTTTGGTCTGGTGCAGGGGTCGGCAACCTTAAGCACTCAATGAGCCACTTGGACCCATTTCCCAGAGAAAAGAAAACACTGGGAGCCGCAAAACTTGTGTACGCGTGCAAGGGGGAAGCTTGATTGAAGAGTTTAATTAAAAAGAAATAGAGGCTGCTATGTATGAGTTCTCTCTCTCTCTCTCTCTCTCTCTCTCTCTCTCTCTCTCTCTCTCTCTCTCTCTCTCTCTCTCTTTGTCTCGCTCCCTCTCTCTCTCCTTCCCCTCTCTCTCCCTCTCTCCAATCTTCTGCTCACGTGGCAAGCTGTCTTCACGCTGTTCTCCGACAATCTGACACACATTCTTATTGGACTGGCTCTCTCCTGTCCTTGGTCTGCCACTCCTTGTTCCCTACTCTGTGTGTGTGTGTGTGTGTGTGTGTGTGAGAGAGAGAGAGAGAGAGAGAGAGCGAGCTGCTTGCTGCTTTCTGCTACTTCCTGCTTCCTGAGACGCAGCAAAGGCAGGAGCCCTGCCCAATAAGCTTGTCAGCTTGTCCGAGAACAGCGTGAGGCCACTCTCTTTTTTACACACACACACACACACACACACACACACACACACACACACACACACACACAGAGAGAGAGAGAGAGAGAGAGAGAGAGAGAGAGACAGAGACAGAGACAGAGACAGAGAGAGGCACTTGCGCTTCCCTTCTCTCTGTCTGTCTGTCTGTCTCTCTCTCTCTCTCTGCAAATGGCGGAGGAGGCTGGGAGCCGCAGGAGAAGGCTCAAAGAGCCACATGCGGCTCTGGAGCTGTGGGTTGCCAACCCGTAGTCTAGCGGTTAAGGCACCAGGCTAGAAAGCAGGTCACTGTGACTTCAAGTCCTGCCTTAGCCATGAAAGCCAGTTGGATGACTTTGGTCATCACTGTCTCTCAGCCCAACCCTCTTCAGAAAATTGTGAGGAAAATTGGATATATTTATTGGATATATTATTTGTTTGTTTATATTTCTTATTTCATAACCACCCATCTCCCCCAGAGAGGGGCATTGGTGGTATACAATGTAATCATTATATAAACAACATATACCAGTGGTGGTGAACCTATGGCACACGTGCCAGAGGTGGCACTCGGCGCCTCTCTGTGGGCACACGTGCCGTTGCCCCAGCCTTGCCTCCCTCTGTGACTCCCTCCTCACCAGCAGCCCCCCTGGAGGAGAGTCGCCCACGAGCATGGCCCATGAGGAGCAGCACAGCCAAGGACATGGCAGCCAGGCAGTGTAGACAAGACTCTGCCCTCACACCCCATCGTGCACAGTTGATGCTGCGGGGCACGGGCAGAGGGTGTGGCCACCATGGTGCTGCTGGGCTGCCTGGACGATCTGTGACAGGCTCTGGAGATGGTGAATGGCCCTGCAGGCGGGGTGGGGGTGGGCAGGGGGTGGAGCGGGGGTAGGGCTAGTTTTTGGGCACTCGGTCTCTAAAAGGTTCACCATCACTGACATACACAATTAACATTAAAAAATTAAAATACATTTAATTTTTTAAAAAATATATATAAAACATAATATGACATTTCAAAAGAGTAAAGAAAATCCAAGATGAGCATTAAGCAATAGACAATATAGATGGGGGGGGAGGGTTTCATGGGCCAGCCACTATTGCATGATTACATGTGCCCTCCACACAAGGCTGCACAACCAAGTTTCAATACCTTTGCAGAAGGCCAGGAGAGTAGGGGCACACATCACATTGGGGGCAATATATTCCCTATATGCGAGAGCAATGAGAGAGAGAGGACTCTTTTCCTAGACACTGCCAGTCAAAAGTCTTTGATTGACAGGGTCTACAGCACACCTTCCTGCCTGATCAAGTGGGACCGGCTGATGTAACGGGACAAAGCCAATTCCTTAGATAGCCTAGCCCTATGCCATGTAGAGATTTATAGGTGATAGCCAACACTTTGAATTGGACCCAGAAGCAAAATGGCATCAGTGCAATTCACAGATCAAAGATGTTATATTTGCTCTTCTTTGAAGCATCCAATATGGATCATACATCTCAATTCTGCATCAGCTGAAACTTCCAAATATTTTTCAAGGAAAATCTCATTTTGAGCACATTGCAATAGTCTAAACAGGAGATGACCAGGGCATCAGTGACCAAATGGAGAACCTTCTGGTTGAGGAAGGGACATAACTGGTGCACAATGTGAAGTTGATGGAAGGCTCTCCTGGCTATGGCTGCCCCTTGCTCTTCAAGCAGGAGCCATGAATCCATGAGGACCCCCAAGTTAGCTCCAGATCTGTTTGCAGTAGTGCAATCCATCCAGAACCAAAAATGATAAACTCCTGGATACAGTGGGGCCAACCCACAGCTACTCCATCTTATCAGGGTTCAGTTGAAGTCTGTTGTTCTCCATCCAGATCCCCAAAGCTTCCTGGCACTCATTTCACCTGGGATGGAAATATATAGCTGAGTATCATCAGCATATTGGTAATATCACATCCCATAGTGATGGATATTTTCACCAGCACAATGAGGATGTTAAAAAGGAGCAGGGAGAGCCTCAGTCCTCTGGCACCCCACACAGAAGGGATTGTGAGTCGGACCTCTCATTCCCAATTGGGTCCAGCCTTGGAGGAACAAAGTGAACCAGTCCAAAATTGTGCTGCCAGCCCCTGACTCCCTAAGTTGGCCCCCCAGTACTATGGTCAATGGTATTAAAAGTCTTTGAGAAGTCAAGGAGAGCAAACATGGATGCAGCACATCCCACATTTGCCAGAAGTCATCCATGAGCACAACCAATGCAATTTTGGTCCCATGTCAAAGCCTGAAACCTGACTTGAAAAGAGTCCAGATAATCTGTTTCCTCCAGGGTCCCCTGAGTTGCAGCATTATCACCTTCTCAACCACCTTTTCTAGAAAGGGGAAGTTGGAGACTGGGGAAAAATTGTTCAACATGGTAGGATCCAACAATGGCTTCTTGAGTAAGGGGCACATCAATGCCTCTTTAAAGGAAACTGGAAATACTCCCTTCAAAAAGGATGAATTCACCATTGATTGGATCCACCCACCTGCCACCTCCTGGGCAGCTTTAACTAGCTAGGAAGGGGCATGAATCTAATATGCAGATTATGGTGTTTGCATTCTTCAGGATCCTACCCACTTCCTCACATCCAACAGAATCAAAACATTCCTAGATGACTAGGTAAGTCCGTTCTCTTAAGCAACTCCATAGGAGTTGTACCATGCTTAGATTCCAACTGCAAATGATATGTTTGCTACCTTATGTTTGTAAAAATACTGAAGGCATAATACTAAATAAACAAGTAAGTAAATATTCTTCTTTACTCTGATCATTCTGAATTTTACTGTAATGCTTACTGATAAGTGCAAGGGATTGCTCCATGGCTCTTTGTTTTTGCTTTCCATTATTGTTTCCTTATGTTATCATTTGCAAATGGGCAGACCATTATTTTTTAAAACTGGTTTGGTTTAGAAATATTAGAATTTAAGAACTTTGTTTTGGTAGAACAGGAGGGAAGAGTTGATGAATTATATATGCCATAATTGTATCTATAGGTGATATTTATGTCTTGCTCAGTAGGTTGAAACCCCTTCAGTCATTTGGAGAAAGAAAACATGAAGGAAACAATGTAATGAGAAGAGCTGTCTATGGTAGCAAAAAATCAGAATCTGGTAGCATCTTTTCAGAAAGTTTTAGTTATAGATTTAGAGGCTGCCCAACTCCAGATGACCTTGGGTAGCTTAGTAAATGATAAAGAAAAAAAATCTAACATGACTAGACAACCGTATCCCACATAACATAAAACTGACAGAGCTCCACAGCCACCCTACCCTAAACTCCAGGAGGGCAGCCATATTTGTAAAGACCTCTAGACAAGCATGATTATGGGAACTATATGGATTTCTTGGGACAGGGAATATCATTACAGAAAGCAGGTGCTGTGCAGACAAGGGCAAGCTTCCTGTGTGGATAGGTGGCATAGTTTGATTGAAGGAATCTGAAGTAGAACAGTTTTGTCTGAAATTATTGGATGGGCAGAAATCATGGAGACAGTCTCTCAAATAATTTGGCTCTGTGTTATGAAAAGCTTCATAAATACCAATCAGGATCTTGAATTGCACATAAATGTTTATCATCAACTTAAACAGCCCATAGCACAGTGGGTACATTGATATACCAAGGCACATTCAACCCTGTCCATGCTGATGCATTCTGGATTACTGGTAACTTCCAAGTGGTCTTCAAGGTAGCCCACATAGAGTGTATTGCAGTAATCCAGACATGAAGTGAGTAGGGCATGAGTAATTGTCTGAGGTGTTTCCTTTTCCCAGAACAGGAATAACAGGTATACCAGATGAAGCTGTGCAAAACTGATCTTGGCCACAGTTGCTACCTATTCTTTAAGTAGGAACTGTGAGTCCAAGACAATCCCCAGGTTTTACCAGTCTTGAATGAAAGACTGCAACCCTATGCAAATCTAAAGATGGGAAATCACCAGATTTGAAAGGGCTAAAAAAAGTGCAGCTATTTGTCTTGGCAGGATTGAGCTTTGGTCTGTCTTTCAGGCATTAGGATAGGAAATGGACTGCATACTGTCTGGAAACCTAACTGAAACAGATCCAGAAAATTAGTTTCCTCCAGGATCCTCTGCAATTGCAGCTTTCTCAAGAAGGGAAGATTGGAGACAGGACAATAATTGTCCAGGACTTTAGGATTTAAGGACAACTTAAGACACCAACTTAAAACACCTCCCAGGCAGCCTTAATAACTCGTGAAGGTTTGAATTTAATAATAATTTAATAAGCAGGTGGCCAAATTCACTGTCCACTTCATTGGGAGTCACAAATATCACACTCAACTCAGATCATCCAATAGAACTGTGCTCCAGGTACCTCAAGTAGATGTGATCCAGTTAAAATTCATCCATCCATCCATCCATCCATCCATCCATCCATCCATCCATCCATTCAATCAATCAATTAAATAGAGGATCATTGTCAACTTCACCAAGTAGACTGGATGAGAAAATCAACACAGAAAGGCTATAACTATTTCAGTTGACATTGACTACAATAACAGAGTCTTGCAAAAAGGATTGTACTATATCTCCTCCTCCTCCTTGTACTGTACAGTATTGAATTAGGGAGGTGTTTGCTTTTGAATGTTCTCAGCACTGTGAAATTAAAATATATTTTAGCCTATTTTGCTTAGTAATGGTTCTTGAATATTTTCATCAAGATTATCTTCCTTACTTTTTACACACATCAAGTTATTTGCATCAACAATTCATATCTCAATAGTCATCTGCCCTCTTCCTGAGGCTGAGGCAAAACCCTAACCTAGGCAGGCAAAGTTCCAAGAGGAGAATATCCTCCTTCTGATCCTATCCTGGTTTCAATTGTACATGGATCTTATCAGTTTCCATACATCTCATTAAAAGTCACAAGCTTTCATAACATCCAGCTTCATCAGATAGAGGGGACATAAATTTCAATTGTGTTTGAGCTCCCCATGGTTGACACAGAAGATCTTAAATCAATGAGGTGTTCACACTTACAGTTGAAGAACTCTGTATATTATTAGTTACATCTCACTTTCCCATGTTGTTATTCTTCTAATGAAATGTTATTCTTCATGTTGTTATTCTTCTAATGAAATGTGTAATTGAAAAATTATTGCAATAACAGACCAATAGCTGTGATGAAGGAAGACCCAAAGCGTGCTAATAGGTTACATCGGATTTGACTTATGACATTGAATTACACAGGCAACACAGTGTGCAAGACAAAAGAACAGTTGCCTGAACTGATGCCACATGCTTCCTTGGTTCCCATTTTTGTTTTTTATTGATAGTGGAGTGAAAGTCATTTTTCAAAGTACGAGAATAACGGTATCAGAAGTATGTCAGTAGGCTACAAGAAATGCTGAAGGTGGCTTTAGAAGAATGCCCAACCTTCAAAAACTGATAAAGCAACTGTCAGCTCTCTCTAAATGAATATGCTGCTTCTCTGCCAAAAGAAAATGAGCAGATTGCATCCTTTTATTTCATGTTTTTTCCCATCCACTATTCCATTTTTCCCCTTCTATTGTATTCTGCTGGGGAACCTCTTGAAATTGTTTTGCATTACTGAATATGTATTTGCACATAACACTATGCAATTCAGTACTTCCGTTTTCAGAAAGCAGCAAAATGCAATTGTTAGCACAATATGGCAGTTTTGGAGAAAGACATATGGACAATGAAAAAGTTATATAATTAACATGCATTTATTGTGCATAATAATGACCATGAATATGGAAAATTGTGGGATGTTTCTATTGCAGGTTTTTAATTTAATATGGCTAAAGCTTTTCCAAAACAAAGTTTCAGTGATCATGACATAGGGGTGTTTGCTGGCTGCATATGTGTGTCAAAAAAGAGGCTAACTGTGACTTTGTGATCAACCTCTGAGATAATGTCTGTGAAGATTCTCAGTCATCCAGGTTATAGTTGTCTCAAAGGTGCTTTTTTCTTCAAAAAGCAACTGGATTGTTTTTTCCTTGAGGAAGAAGAAGAAAATATTTTGCTTCCCATCCAAGAAACTTCATCAGTTCTGACGGTGGGAGGATGACAGGATAGATAATGACAGTTGAGACTGAATAGTGTGGGGAGGGGAATAGAAGGATAGGTTCTGATAGGATGGTGGTGGTGGGAGAATGAAAGGATTGTATTTTTTTGCAGTCATCTGATTGTTAGTACTCTCTGAGAGCTGTTGAGGTCACTTGAAGGCCACTTGAAGGGCACACATTAGAGATTGAGATGCACATTACATTTAAAAAAGGAGTGAGGCCTTGATTACACTCTCATCTTGACTTTTTTGACCTCTCCCATGCATATTCCTGTAATGACACATTAAAGAAAATTCTTAGACAATGAATGTAATTCTAATTGCTCCCCACACACCACATTTCCCCAACATTCAGATTCATTGTCTGGTGTGACTTCAAAAAGGCTGTTTTCAGAGGCATTTGCAGAATCAGCAGCTTTGTCAAAATTTTGATGCAAGCACTACCCTTTCTGTATAAATATTTGACACCCATTCAAGAGTAACAGAAATTGCACCACTATAATGTAATGCTTGACCTTCCTATAGATTCCTCTGACATTTTGGAACTCAGTTTTTGAGCACATTAAACCAGGTATCATACTTTGTGTTAATTTCTGCATCTGGGCTAAAGGGAACAAAGAGGTTGGCAATTTTCCATGTCTATCAGTGATTGCTTTTGAAAATAACATTTTAAAGTGGATCTCTCCTGACTTTTAAGGATTTTTGTATACTTATTTGATTGTTTAATTGATTCTCTTTGTTACGAAGAGTGAATATAATTCCTAGTCATTGGCTCTACTGATTTAAAGGCTGAGAGTTGCAATCCGAACACATTTGGAGGGCATATGGTTGAGAAATGATCATGTAAGGACCTGCCTCAATCAGTCCTCCCAAGAAAGCAGAACTCTTGAAATGGACATCATTTCAAAAGGAACTTTTATTGGAAGGTGTTGAAGGCAGTAGTAGAAGACAGGATCTGAGGATTTCCCATGCAAATCAATAAGTCAAGAGTCAATGAAAATCCCACCCCCACTCTCCATCCGGGCTGTTCAAATGGGCCAATCCACAGGTGTGAAAATGTTGTGGAAACAGACTGATAAGGCACCACTTCCAAGGCTGTTAGGTCTCCATGCCTCTTCTTCTGCACCTGGATATAAGGCTGATCTCAGCGCTCTTCATGGCAGTCTCCCTGGGTCATTGCAGAGTGTTCCCAGGCTTCTCCCCACTGGATCGGTCGGGTTTGCGCAAAGGAGTCTTCAAACAGCATTCTGCAGCCCGATGCCACTCTTTACCACACTTGAAGCAAGCCATTGAACGTGGT
This sequence comes from Protobothrops mucrosquamatus, assembly GCF_001527695.2. Classification (NCBI taxonomy): domain Eukaryota; kingdom Metazoa; phylum Chordata; class Lepidosauria; order Squamata; family Viperidae; genus Protobothrops; species Protobothrops mucrosquamatus. The sequence continues at coordinate 1,873,726 of NW_015386427.1, forward strand.
GCTGCAGTGGGGTTTTTCGTCACCTCTCATTTTCCCTTGGGGGGGAGTGTCTCCAGGTTCATCCCAGGCATCGCTGACTTCGGGCTTGGTCAATCTCGGCTTTCTTGGCCAGGATAAACCAGTTGTGGAGGCAGTCCAGATCTCTCCAGCTGATGCATGCATGGTACAGATCATCGTTCAGCCCATCTTTGAAATGACCACTAGGGCTTCCTCTGGCCAATTGGCATGGCATACCAGGTCCTCCATATACTCAGCCACCTGGCAACGACCTTGCATCACTGTTTTAATGCGTTCTCTGGTCTTCCGGTCAGCTAATGGGTCCTTGAATCTCCTCCTCAGAGCAGCCATGAATTGGTTGAAGTTTCAGAGTTCGGGGGTGTCGGCGTTATGCAGGGTCACCATCCAGTAAGCTGCTGCTACCTCCAGGACCATGGTCACCACTCTCACCCGTCCTTTGTCTTCTAAGGCTATTATGTCTCCATGCATTTTCTTCTGCACCCAGAGATAAGGCAGATGGCCGGAGGCACATTCCATTCTCATCCCGAGAAAGAAACACTGAAGAAGATAGAATAAGGAACAAAGTAAAGGAAATACACTGCAGCACCCCAAGCTGCAGCACCCCAAGCTGCCCATCCCCCCAGAAGAATGGCAGAACCCAAAAAAGAACAAGAAGCTCTATGCCCATAGAAAGACAGGGTTCTGACAGATCAGCTTGTTGGAACCAAAGAGGGTGTCCTGAGTTTGGAACTTAATTCAGCCAGACTTATTCATTTTTGACAAATTAATAATTCCATGATATCTAGGAGAATCTGCAAGCTTCGCTTAAGATAAGTCATGAACCTTCAGGGCTTAATCACCCTTTCCTAACTGGGCCATTCTCCAGATGCTTGTAGAATCTTAGCAAGGCCCATTGTTGGGAATTCTAGGAAATAAAGCCCTTCTTGTGAAGAGTACCAAGATTAAGGGAAGGCTGATCTAGAACAAGTGGCAGTAGAAAGGAAGTTAGTTAAATATTTGTTATCCAACTTAATATTCCATAATGAAATAATTAGTTTGAAAAACAATAAGTCCCATTTCTTGTTGCTAATATTGGAGTGGTGCTGCATCATTGATTGATTGTGTGCCATCAAATCATTATCAACTCCTCGTGACCACATGGATAGATGTTCTCCATGATAATCTGTCCCTAACCTTGTCTTTCAAGTCTTCCAATAAATGCATTCATCACCATTGTAACTGAATCTATCCAACTTGTTGCTGGTTGTTGTCTTTTCTTTCCTTCCACCTTTCTCAGCATTAGACCCTTCTCCAGAGAGCTAGGTCTTCGTATAATGTATCTGAAGTAGGATAATTTGAGCCTGATCATTTGTGCCTCAAATGAAAACTGTGTTTAAACATCCATCATTTTGTTTTCTTAGCTGTAAAAAGCAGAGATAAATAATACCATTTGCCAGAAAGCCACTTTGGAGTAGCACAGGGAACAAAGTTGTTGGACTCTTGTCAAAAAAGAGTCTAGTTTGAAATTTCTTGGTACCTTATATAATTTTACCCAAATTGCAGGATTGTTGAAAGGAAAAAGTAAGCTAACGGAAAGAGAAACACATAGTACCAGGATCAATGAGGAAAGGAGATGGAGAAATAATATCAATAATGTTATGAGAAGCAAGAACAATTAAACAATTAAAGCATGAGAGGAAGTCTGAATGACAGTCTCAGCGTTCTTAACCATTGGCCATGCTGGTCATGCATGCATCTAGCAAAATTTACAAAACTTTTGCAATGTCACTGCTGCATTTTTAAGATAATGCATTCCAATCATGCTGAATTTATAGAGCAACTAATATGAATATTTTATGCATTGGCAAATGATGCCAGTTCTTCTGTAAAGAAAGGGCTTGCTTGGAAAATATTCAGTATCATCTAAAAATGCAAAAAACCAAAGAGCAGACTTGAGTGCATGTATATATCAAAGAATGTAATCTGTCAATAAGTAATATTCAGGTAAATAATAGTTTATTGTGTAAGATGTAATAGAAAGTTAGACAAAGCCATAAAATATTGTTAGTCATAAATATGGTTATATGCTACAGGAAAAAAAAGTTCTACAAATGATTTCTTAAAGCAAATTGAGTATTTTGTTCAGGTAAAAATCAAAGTTCTATTTCTTATCCACTAGTTATTTTTCATGGTTAGTCATATTTATCTCATAAAGGTAATATCAACCAGCCAAGCATTTGTAATATCCAAGGGCTATGGTATATCTAAGATCTGCCTCAAAGAAACCATAACTTAAAAAATATATTCCAGAGACTTGTCAATTAACAACATATTTTTTAAAAAAAATAACATTATATGGAAAATAAATACAATTTTACAAACAAACTATCCAAATAATTTAGATCAGATACTCACCTTTTTTTCCACTCATATGATTTTGTGCCACCTAGTGGTATTGAATGAAACATGATTTCATTTAAAAATGTATTGTACTATTCTACTTCATAAAGAAACATCCAACCAGAGGGGGTGGGGTGTCTATGGGGGTGTGAATGTGCTGTGCGTACAAATTCAAGAAAATGGCCACAACTATCAGATTAAAGCCCTGCCTTTTATGTGTGTCACAATGTACATAATGTACATACAGTCTTTGATTGCATGATTGTGGCTTCCATCTTTACTTTTTTGACTGCCCTATCCCAAGCCTAGCCTGCATCCATCCGTTCTTCTGTAGCAGCTCAAGAGAGAAAGCTTAGCATGATTTTCAGTGTAAGATGGGACAAAATTAAAAGAGGAAATATGTGGCCTTCCAGATATCAGAGAACTATAGTACTCAGGGAGAGCCAGTTTGGTGTAGTGGCATCAGGCTAGAAACAGGAAACTATGAGTTCAAGTCCTACCTTAGGTATAAGGCCAGCTGGGTGACCTTGGGCCAGTCACATTCCCTCAGCCCTAGGAAGGAGTCAATGGCAAGTTGCAACTTCCAAAAGAACTTGCCAAGAAAACTGCAGATTCTAATCTCAGGCAGTTGCCAGAAGTCAAAAACTAGCTTGAAGGCATCAAAGCAAGCAAGCAAACAAACAAGCCCCCCCAGTGGCTCTGCTGGCTGGATATCCTGGTTACTGGTTCCCTCACCACCTCCTTTTGGAACCAGATGATTTAGTTTTCTGAAATACGACAAGTCTGCATTGACTCAGCAAGGAGAGGAAAAAGCTATCTCTTTAAAAGGATCAAAGTAAAAGAGACAACCATGGACCAATGCCCTGCCCTTTTCTACTATGAACATGCAAAAGGGTGGGACTATGATCTGTATTTGCACTTATCATTTTGGCTCCTTTGATCTTCCCCATGACAATATCCCTATCTCTTTCCCTTTGGGGACCACATAACTAGGATATCCAACTCCTACACCCTGAATAGGGATGTAGGAGTTGGGTATCTATTTGGCTGAAGATTATACTTTTTCTCTTAATCACTTCATCACTGATCAACAGTAGCTTTTAATAGTTTTCTTTAACTTTCACTGTCTAAACTCTAGACTAAACTCTTATTTGTGACAGTGTTCCTGGAGAATTTTATTACTTCCTAGTGTCAAGGTTCCGATCAATGAGACCAAGTAAATCAGAATTCCAAGGCAGGAAAATTCCTCAAACAACATGTTTATTGGAATCATAATATCGGCATGAACAAAAGTGAAACCAGATCTAAACTTTCCCTCCAAGAATCAAAATAATACAATGTAACAATTCCCACCCCTCTACTCATGCTGTCTAATAGAACAACTTGGTGAGCTTTCTGAATAAACAATCCTCCTTCCCTCCTTCAGTATGAGAATGACCTTGGTCCCCACAAGATTTGCTCATGTTTAAACTACCAGAAATAGCTTTCCCCCTCCCTTTCCTGTGGCAACCTAGAATGAAAAAAAATGGCTGCAGCCAGGTTCATTGTAGAGTTGACAGTCAGACCCCCCTAAAGAGAAAGCAAGTCCTGCGAAAGAAGCAGAAGCACAAGTTAGGAATCCCCCCTAGGCTTTTGAGGATGCTTATCATAAAATTTCTGTATTAACCTCTCTGCCTTTACATCCCCACTCTTCACCCAGGTAGCTTCCAATAAAGGATACCCTTTCCACTGCACCAAGTGTTGCAATTTCCCTTTATATAAGCTAGAATCAAGAATGCATTTTATTTCATAATGAGTCTCACCCTCCACCCTAATGGGACCTGGTGCTTTTTTTGGAATTGGTCTCAATGTGGACCCTAAGACTGACTTTAACAAACTGCAATGAAGATGGGGTGAACCTTTCTTAACAGTTATGGGAGTTTCAATTCAACCGTGACATTATTAATAATTTTGATTATAGGGAAAGGTCCAAGGAACTTAACTTCAATTTCAGATTCTTAGTAAATAGATAGATGGTGGCAATCAGCAGCC
>NW_015386427.1:1878368-1949390 GCF_001527695.2 Protobothrops mucrosquamatus
CACACCTCCAGCACTTGGATTCATAGTTCTCATAAATGCGAGACATAGTTGCAGGATCCATGTGCCATCTGTAAAACATCTTGTAAAAATTCTCGCGTAAATTTTGTGCCTGCGTAAATTTCACATTTCTCACCCATATCAACTCCCAGGTATCCATAGATATTATTTCTCCTATATTTTGAGCCCATTTAATCATACAACAATCAGCAGCCTATTGACCCTGCTGTCCATACCTGAAGCACTTGATGGGAGCTCCAGCAGGCGTTCAAGTAGCACTGCTTGCAGGAGCAGTTGATGGTCAACCCAAATATGCGCTTTTCCTAGCCCTGTTGTGGTTTTGGTTCCATGGCACTGGGCTTTCTACAGCTGGCCAACTCAATGTCCAGGGTCATGGCTATGAGATACCATTCATGGAGTTGATCAGGAATTCCCCTGGAGGTGCACACCTGGAATAAATCACGATCCAGCCCCTCCTTGAAATAATTCTCCCTCTAGGTTTGCTGCTATCACATTCACCATCACAGAATCATCAGGGTATGTGGGAGCATAGTGATTCAGGTAAGCCTACACCTGGTTTAAGAATAAAGGTAACCTCTCCGGATCACCATCAAATGTGGGTTTGATGGGAGATGGATTCATGGGATGCTGTCTGCAGTATGCAGGATGTAAGGCAGGTTGTCAGTACTGTGGCTGTGGCTGTGCCACCCTCTGGATTCCCCTCAATTAAGCCCTTGAGTTTGCGGGCCTCTGATTTTGCATGAGACTTCGCCCGAGCATCAGACTTGATGTTGAGGCTGGTCTGGGTCACGGTGAAGCTGCACCAGCTGTTGCGATCAGACTTGGACTCTGACGAGGGGGAGGGAGCATTGGTGACCTCCTGGCTTATTGTCCTGCCAAAATTACGTATCGGGTGACTGGGGCCACCTCCTTTACATTGAGCCATTCAAACTTCTCCTTCAATCTTTCAACCAAATGGCTATTGATTGCCGTCAGGTACTTCCATTCCCCAGATTTGTCCCATCCTGCCGGCCTCTTCTTCTTTCTCGGTGCAGGTGACAGAAGGCTATTGGACAAAATTAGCAGAAATTCAGCTTCAGCGGCTTGGGAGTACTCCTGTGCTTGGGGGGCTGCCTCAGCCCAACCGAGATCTCCCAGGGTTAGAATCCCTTCTTGCTTTCCCAATTTCTCAGGTTGGGTCACCTGGGTCTTTGGCCTAGCCCCTGCCACCGGTGTTCCACTTTCCGTCTTGGCAATAGCCTACGCTCCAACAGCTGGAGTCACACTGGGTTTGGGGGTTGCCTCCTCTTTCTTCTCCATCCCAGATTCATCCTCCCAAAGACAGTGGGTAGACAACTGGGGCTCAGGACCCTGAAGAAAAAGGTTTTAGGAAATCTTGTTTAATGCCAAGGTTCCGATCAATGAGAACTCCGAGGCAGGAAAATTCCTGAAAGAACATATTTATTTGATACATAATATTGGCATGAACAAAAGTGAAACCAGATCTAAACTTTCCCTCCAAGAATCAAAGTAATACAATGTAACAATTCCCACCCCTCTACTCATGCTGTCCAATAGAACAACTTGGTGGGCTTTTTGACTAAACGATTCTTCTTCGCTTCTTCGCTATGGGAATGACCTTGGTTCCCACAAGATTTGCTCATGTTTAGACTACCAGAAAAACATTTCCTCCCCCTTTCTTGTGGCAACCTAGCACGAAAAAAATGGCTGCAGCCAGTTTCATTGTAGAGTTAGATTGCTTTTAGATTCAGATCCATAATAGAAGCCACTCTTAAATAACTGCCCTCTTTCTTCTGCAAAATCATTGTACATGCAAATGATTTAGGGAGCCCCAGAAAGAGATGCTGCCTAGGGAATGATCAGGTAATGGAAGGTATACCCTGCAGCTGCATAATGAGAAGAGAAAGAGACTTAGAAAAGTACCTCCCTAACTTTTCATCCTGTAAAAGAGACAGGAGCAGATTTGTACATCAGACTTGCAAGATTCTGTTCATGTAGCCCTATAATAAAGTAGAATTAGCTCATGTTGTTGTATTTCCTATCTGGTCTACCTGGAAAGACTGACATCAATCTTGCAAGCCTGATAACACAAATTTCCTACCCGCTTCCAGCATGTCACCCATTAGTGATGATACATTTACCAGATGGGTCATTGCAGAAGAAATGGATGGGGGTCTATCTTTAGGATTCTGCATGAGATTCTCCAGTTTTTCTGCCCCTCTTCCCCTACCCAGTTTATGCAGCTCTCAGTTAAAAATATATTTAGAAACACAGGAGAAGGAGTTGGGGTTTACATAATTCCCATGAGAAAGGAACATAACCTGCTATAACTATGCAATAGAAAGTGGCTAGTTGCTGGGCAATCTCATCTCTTACCTTAAAGATGACAGGCAGGAACGCCATTGAAAGTCACCAATATTAGGAAACTGTGAAAAAGAAAAAAAAGAGAAAACAGGAAGAACAATTTAAAATATTGAACATTAATATTTTCTTGGACACTGCAAAGACAAAAAGAAATGTTGCTGCATAAAAAGATACAGATGCCTAGTGACACTATTTAAAGTGTCATTAAAATAAAATTGCAGTATAGGGCTTCTTCTTCTCCCCAAACAAAGTAGTTGAGAAATTGGAGAGGAACTGATGTTAAAAATAGAGGTAATGGTGGAAGGTGGATGGTACTGAAGGAACCCAGCAGACAAAATGCTTATGGGGTGGGGGATAAAATGCTTGGAAGGAAATTGCTACTCTATTGAGTAGAGCAACTGAGGTGCCCACATACCAACACTCCCAAACACAATTCCAGCTGCACCTGCAATAGGACACTTGACCTTGCTTTCAAGATGAGATATTTATGCATCTTGAAGATATTGTAGCAGTGTTTCTCAACCTTAGCAACTTTAGGACATGTGGAGTTCAACTCCCAGAGTACTGGGAGTTGATGTCCACATATCTTCAAGTTGCTGAGGTTGAGAAACACTGTACTTTAGAGTGGGACATTATTACTTTAACAAGGGAAAGGAGAATCTTTCTCTTATACAAGTATATTTATAGATGACTTCAGGCTGTTTCAACTATGTACTTGTGAAACAATTTTATCTTAGGAATTCACAGGTGCCTTTCCTGTAGTATATTTTAAGCTCCCGTTATAATCCGCTGTTCCTGGGATTCAAGATCTAGAATATACTATGATGATGATCAGGGTGGATAAGCTTATCCATTCCCCTGTTCAGAGCAGGCTACAGCTGCAGCATCGCTGACAGGTGATCTTAAGGCTCCTTCTTTAATGCCATCCCTAAAGACCAGAGTCTATTCCATCATTCATTTGTTGACACTGTTAGGAATTTCTTCAAATAGCTCATATTTCTTTTTCAATTATTTCTACTCCTTGGCTATTGATCTGCTCTCTACAATAAGCTTCCATTTCTAATTAGGAACCTCAGAATTTTGTACTAATACTATCTCAAAATTCTTGTCTAGTTTCTAATTCCTTTTTGGCATAAATATTCATTGAAATGAATATCAAATAAGTATCTTAAAGTTTTGCACATGAGAAAGAAAAATAGCAACGACTCCCCTTCCTAGATATTAACATAAGGAGACAGGATAATGGCAAACTAACAAACTGCGTATACCGAAAATCCACGCACACAAACTAAATTCTAAATTTCACAAGCAGCCATCCCACTGCACACAAGAGGATCTGCATCCAGACCCTTTTCAAAAAAGCCAAAACACACTGCAGCACTGAATTATTAAAAGCAGAAGAGAAACACCTTTTCAGTGTTTTCCTCCACATTGGCTATCCCCAAAATTTCACAATACAATGCTTACCATCCAAGCCCTGACAAAATACACAGCCAGCCACAACACAAAAACAAGCCCTGCTGTACATCAAAGGAACATCCGAAATGGCTTCTAAAATACTGCAACCCCTAGGAATAATAAATAATAGCTCACAAACCCACAGAAAAGAGCTATCTAAAGTCAAAGAGAAAATATAGAAGGAAGACAACAGCAACATAGAATACAAAATCAATTGCAACAATTGTAACCAATTCTACAGGGGACAAACAGGAAGGCGATTGAAAACAAGGCTTCATGAACATGAACTATCAGTTAAACGGCATGACCAAAAATCCCTGATCTCAAACCATATTGATAACAAACGACACCAATTTGACTGGGAAGAAACAAGAATCATTCATTGGGCATGCCAACACCTGCCACACACGTGAATTTATTGAAGCCTGGTATTCTACCAAAGAAGCAATAAACAAGCATATTGATCTAGATCCAGCCTATGAATATGTAAGAAACCAGACCATTCAAACTACCAATCAACAAGAGAACCAATCAGCTGCTCAGAATTTAAATGTAGCTCCAAACGAACAACCAATCGCATGACCAACTGACCACACTAGCACAAGATCTTTATAACCTAAGGAGAATAGGACAAGAAAATCCTGCTGATGATGTTATCTAGTTTGGTAATGAAATGTTCAGAAACTACATTGAAACAAGCTTGGAGAGCAAACCACTGCCAAAATCTAAAGCCAGAACTACAAGTATTTTCTATTATTTTAAAGGTGTCTTAAAGCAGGGGTCCCCAACCTGTGAGCCGTGGCCCGGTAGTGGGCCATGGCCTGCTGGCCACCGGGCCATGGGACAGGCTGGCCAGTGCATGTACGTGTGCATGCACACACCCTCACTCACACTAAAGCTGCGGTATACGAAAATAGGACACCGCGGTTCAGCGTGCAAAAATGGGCTGCCACCGCACCTTGGGGCATGGAAACACGGCAGTGCAGCACGCAAGAATGGGGCAGAACTAGTGAGTATCATGTGGGCACTAGCCCCGCCCTGTTTGCATCATGCATGTGAATGCTTCCCCCACCCTTTCCCTTCAGTCTGCCAACCGAAAAAGGTTGGTGACCTCTGTCTTAAAGGCCTACAAAATAAACTTTTGATTACTTGTAATTGTTAATTGCTAAGTTTTACTGATAAACCTGAATACATTGAATACATTTTTGTTTCAGCTAGGGAAAGGAGTCAAGTGATTAAAATATTTCTTTCTAACTAGGTGAACAGGAAAAAATATTTGATAGGAGTTGGGAGAATAATACTGGGCTCCATTTTATGAACTGTTGTTCTTTGTTTCTTTTTTATCACAAGCTTGTCTGGTGAAAGTTTATCTGTAGTTCATAAGAGGTTTAAAAGTTTTCGATATTGAGGATACTTAACAGCAAACACCCTGTTGTCCAGCAAGTACCTAAATTCAGTATAAAAGAGTGTCAGCTCAGCCACATTTAACTAAAGCAGGCATCATCAGTAGATGCTTCCTAATGTATATATTTGGCAAAACAAACCATTTTCTTAATATATGCAGTTTACAGTGATAATTTATTTGGTAATAACATTAAGTCCCTCTACTTATCTATTCAGAAGCAATTTGCCAAGAGATAAAAGCACATGACTTCCTTTGAAGTAAACGATAATTGCATGTATGTAAAGGAAAGGCCTCTAATCTTTACAATTAGCACACTTACCCAGCATTTTCTTGATATTTGTAGTATTTCCTTTGCATTTCTTATGCTAAATAAAGCAATGAAGCATTCCAAAACCAGCATCCCCCAGTTTATTTAAACAAATTTTATGTAAAATTTTATGTATTTTATGTTCTGCAGTCACATAGACTTTAATCCATGAATATATGCTTACTTTAAACCATGGTGTTCTGGTGGCACAGTGGTTAGATAGCAGTATTGCAGGAAAACTCTATCCACAGCCTGGATTTTGATTCTGATGGGGTTCAAGATTGACTTAGCCTCCATCCTTCCGAATTTGGTAAAATGAGGACCAAGATTGCTGGGGGAAATATGCTGATGCTGTAAACTGGCCAGAGAGTGCTATGGGACAGTATATAAATCTAAGTGCTATTGCTATTAAAGGCAATCAGTCTTCTGATTTTTTAAAAAGATATTTCACTTCTCATACAAGAAATAAAAGCCTGTTTTAGGATCTGTTAAAAATAACCTGACAGGCAATCAGCTTTGCCTACGATCTTGCTAAAAATTTGTTTTTCCAAAACGTTTCTCATTTAAGCTACTTTCTTGAGGAGCCTCTATCTGCATTGAAATACATAGTTGATATAAATGTGAACTGCACTAAAATGTTTCAGTATGAAGCATACTGTTCAGAGTTATAGGCAGCTACTTGTAACTTCATGAAAACTTTTGTCCTAAGAAGTCTTGGAAATTTCACTAATTAAATCTCAAAATTTTAAGTAAGAACATTGAATAATCATGAATTTTAGCAAAATGTTGACCATTAAAAAAGTGTCAGCATTTTTATTTAATTTTGGTTCCAAGTATTCATTTCAGGATACTGTATTGCTGATACAGATTCTAAGTATGCCCTACATCTAAAAGTACAGATTTCCTCCTTCATACCTAATACATATATAAATACTTATATTTATATGTTACTTACATGTAAGAGTGTAGGTCTATACATATGTTGTATATAGTATGTTTAAATGTGTGTTATGTATGTGTTCACTTTGAGAGCAAGCAACTTCATTTCATTTTTAAGGTGTGCCCTTGTGCCCACAGTAAAAAATGAAAATAAAGGTAATCTAATCTAATCTAATCTAATCTAATCTAATCTAATCTAATCTAATCTAATCTAATCTACTAAAATACAACAAAGCTGCTTTTGCTTTCAATTGTTTAATCTATTATTTGAATGGCTATACATATTTTTAAACAAATGAGCAGTATTCTGATATAGAAAAATAGTGGATAGTATTTAAATGTTAGGAAAGAACTCTGGATAAACAGAAGCAAGAGGTGGCACATTCTCTGGAAGAAATGTTCATGCAGGCCATATTTATTTAAGAGACTGAAGGACCATACTTATTTAGGGGACCAAAGGCTAAAACATATAAAGAACAGTTGCAAGAATCGGGTATATCTAGTTTAATGAAAACAAGGAGTAGGGGTGACATAATAGCAGTGTTCCAATATCTAAGGGGCTGACACAAAGAAGAGGGGGCCCAAAGCACCAGAAGGGAGAACAAGAAACAATGGATGGAAACTAATCAAGGAAAGAAGCAACCTAGAACTAAGAAATTTCCTGACAGCTAGAACAATTAATCAGAGGAATCATTTGCCTCTAGAAGTTGAGAGTGCTCCAACACTGAAGGTTTTTAAAGAAGAGATTGGACAATTATTTGTCTGAAATAGTACATGGTTTCCTGCTTGAGCAGGGAGCAGGGAGTTGTATTAGAAGATCTCCAAGGTCCCTCCCAACTCTGTTATTCTGTTATTCTGTTATTTTAATTTTTGGATTCATAATTCTTGCTTTTTATGTCATGTATAAATTCCCAACAAATGGCCACCCATACTTTGTTTAAACACCTCCAGTGAAGAGAGTATGTTCCTTTATTGAACAACTTATATTTTTTCCCTGATGTCCATCTGAAATTTACTCCATTATAATTGAAATCTATTTGTTTTTCCTATCTTCTGAACAATTCTGATGATGTCAGCTCTTCAAATACCAGCAAACACCTATCACATCTCTCCACTCTCTTTTTTCTTCACACTAATCATTCTGATTGCTTTCAACTATTCCTCATGTTTTTCCTTGCAGGTTCCTTATCTTTCTTCCAGGAAAGATACCTTGCACTTGATGTCCTTCCTAAAATATGGTTCCCAATATGAGGTACAATATTCTAAACACACTGGCCAACACAGAGTGAAAAGGAATGATGGTTTTCCTTGGTTATGACATATATTTTCTGTCAGTGCATCTTAAGTTTGCATTCTTTCTTTCTTTCTTTCTTTCTTTCTTTCTTTCTTTCTTTCTTTCTTTCTTTCTTTCTTTCTTTCTTTCTTTCTTTCTTTCTTTTCCTTCTTTCCTTCCTTCCTTCCTTCCTTCCTTCCTTCTTTTCTCTTTTCTTTTCTTTTCTTTTCTTTTCTGTTCTTTTTTTTTCTTTAGGTGCATTTCTCTGTTGACTCATATTCAGCTTGTGACTCTCCAAGACCTAAGATCCTTTATATATATATGCTTAGATGGTTCTTGCACATCCCTCCTCAAATTTTACTCATGCTTTTGATTTTTTCTACCAAAACATACTGTAAGCATTTGCATTTTTGGAGAAGCAGAATAGGACTTTGTTTTATTTTTTCTTTTTCTCTAACATATGCATCAATAACCTAGTATTTTGTCATTTATGATTCAGATTCTATTCCTAGCAAAATGTTATCTAAGGAAATACAGGATAGCCCCATGTCTCCTGTATTTCATCCTTCATCCTTCCTGTGACTCAAACACTATTTCCATTTTTAACAGTCTTAATACTGATCTCTACGTGTTTGCTGATTAAATGGAAGAACATAATAGAAGAGGTCAGCTTACTGATTGTCTTTCTGCTACTGAAACAGAAATGTCAGAATTATAAAAATGTCTTGAGCTCAATCAAATGTTTATTAGCGGGCTGAATGTTCTTTTTAATTAAGCAAAATGCTTATTTTGCCTTGGAAGAGGGATGTACTTTGAAATCAGAATAGAACTGTGACCTTATCCCAACATTTTTATGTGACAATTTTTCTATAAAGCAAAATGTCTCATGCAGGTCAAAACATAATTTCAGAATGTATCTTCAACATATAACAGACCAATTTCAATAACCTGTATCTTTTTTCTATCTAAATACACAAGCTTAGAAGTATTTCCTTAATATGAAAATTTGTTTTTATATTTTAAACTGCAGAACTGTAAACATATGCTGACGGTTATGCTCTGAACAAATGTCAGTTAGATATCCACACAAAACAAAATCAAGGTTGGACGGAAATGATCCAGGGTCAATCTGGTTATTTCCAATAGTTTGCAGTGCTCCAGAGGACACTGTGACATTATGAACAGTGTGCAAATCTCATGTTATTTTGTTTTTCTGGACCCAAGGACCAATTTTCTCCTTTCCCATTTTTTCTGTCTTCCAAAAGTGCTGATTTGGCATCATTGTTAGGTTTTTATCTTCTTTATATTTATCTTCTTTAGTATTTTTTTTTTTTGCTAAACCTGACCATGACCAAATCTGTTTGCATTCTGGGAAGTCAAATTAGTTCTGCTTCAGCAAGAAAGTGTCAATGTGTCAGACTTCTAGTCTCCAGAGTGCATAGATTTTATGGCGACAGAGGCCTACTTCTTTGGTATGGCAGAAACATACCAAATTGATTCCTCAGTCTAAAATTATTTCTGGTTACAGGAGAGGACAGAGAAGGCCTAGTGTATCTCGAATTCTCAGTATGTTCTAGGATACCCCTCATTCCCTCTACTCTCATACCAAATCTAAGGCCTTTTCAAAATGAGTTTCCCAGTAGTGGAAAGAGCCAGACTCACAAGCTAGCAGGAGAATGAAATGGAGAAGTTGACATCAAGAGCTTTTTTTTGAGAATGGAGTCTTATTGCTAATCTCAAAGTAGGGAAAATGAAGCACTGATCTGACCTTTTTTCTTTCTTCAATTATAGCTTTTAATTTTTTTTAAAAAAATATCAAATGATTACTTTTATTGTAATTTGCTGTGAGACAGCAGATTTTTCCCCGATATTTTTAATAGAGAGAAATATAATAGTAATAATAATAATAATAATAATAATAATAATAATAATAATAATAATAATAATAATAATAATAATAATAGTAATAAAGTTGGAAGGGACCTTGGAGGTCATCGAGTCCAACCCCCTGCTCAGGCAGGAAACCCTATACCATTTCGGACAGATGGCTGTCCAGTCTCTTCTTAAAAACTTCCAGTGTTGGAGCATTCACCGCTTCTGGAGGCAGGTTGTTCCACTGGTTAATTGTTCTAACTGTCAGGAAGTTTCTCCTTAGTTCTAGGTTGCTTCTCTCCTTGATTCTATGGCATCTCAAAGCAACTCACAATAAGAATAATCATTCTTGAAATATAATTATAATAAATACAAAATAGTATAAGGCAGGAGTCTTCAAACTTGATCCTTTTTGACTTGTGGATTTCAACTCCCAGAATCCCTCAACCAACGTTGCTGGCTGACGAATTCTGGGAGTTGAAGTCCACAAGTCATAAAAGGGCCAAGTTTGAAGACCCATGATATAAAGTATGGTGAAAAACTAATAGGAAAAATGTGAATTTCCTCTTCTCATTATTCCAACAAATCATTGTGAGTTTGTAGACCAGGCATCCCCAGTTTGGACACTTCCGGAGGTATGGATTTCAATTTCCAAAACTCCCCAATTAGTATGGCCAGACCAGAGAAGTCCACATACCTAGAGAGTACACAATTTGGGAAAGACTATTATGAATATTCAGAACACTGCCTGATCTGTTTTAATAGCTTTAAATTCATTCCAGCTAAACACATAATCTCAGAAAACCCTTTTTGTGCAGGGCAGTCATTTTCCATGTTTTATGAATTAAGTTGCAACACTTAAGTAGCCAAAATATCATCCATCTACAACAATGAGGTATGATGCCTCGTGACCTTTCATTTGGACTACTGCCACACACTCTACATGGGGCTGCCCTTGAAGAGCATTTGGAAGCTTCAGCTGGTACAGAATGCTGCTACATGAGTCATAAATGGTGTTAGTTATTTGGTACATGATAACCACATTGCATTGGGGGCTGCATTGGTTGCCAGAGTGTTTCTGGGTACAATTCAATGTGCTGGTTATTACTTTTAATGGTCTTCATAACATGGAGCTGGGTTAACTGAGGATTCTCCTCTTCTAGTGTTTTCACCTATCCACAGACTAGGCATATTCTAAGTCCCATCAGCCAAGAAATGTCAGCTGGTGGGGACCAGGAAGCATTCCTTTTCTGCCATAGTACCTGCCCCCGCAACATCTTCCTCCTGAGATTAGGATGGCCCAGACCCTGCTAGCTTTTTGGAAGGCCTTGAAGACCCGACTATGTGCCTGTCTTGGGGCCCTGAGACTATAAAGGGCCTTATTTTCTGGTTAGTTTGATACCAACAAGTTTATAATATGGATAGAAGTAAATATTTGTAGGGTTGAACAGTGAGGTTGTTGGTGCTCTCTGAGCTTAGCTGTTTACTTGCAGACATTTTATTACCAAACTAGGTAATATCATCAGTGCTCCTGATCAGCACTGCATGGATTATAGTAATTTGTAGCTGCTGTTCGTATTTAATTTATTTTTTTTATGTTAGGTTTAAAATGTGTTCATTGTTTTTATGATTGATTACTACCCAGAGTGACTGGTTTGAGATGGACAGGTATATAAATTGAATAAATAAAATGAAATTACCAGATTTAATCCAATCCAAAGATTTGAAAAAATATACATAAAAACCTCAAAGAAAGCAACCTTTCATTTTTTCTTAAAACATCTGGAATTGATCAGGTCCATCTTTTATGAGTCACTTGAAACTAAGATCTACTTTAATCATTCCAAAGTTTCCTCAAACTGCTAGAAGAAGAAAATTGGAACCGAAAAAAAGGGGGAAACAGGAATGTCTAGGAGCACAATTTAGATTCTGTTATAATTGTCTATAACTTATAAAATTTCACAGTTTAAAAAGATTATAATAAGCCACCAATCTTAAATGATAAGACAGATACTACTACTACTACTACTATTACTACTACTACTACTACTACAACTACTACAACTACTACTACTACTACTACTGCTGCTGCTGCTGCTATTGCTGCTGCTGCATTATATGCCAGCTCCCTCCCAGTAATTCTGAAATTCCCAGAAGGCAAAATTTCATTAATAAAAAATAGGATAAATATATCTATTGGATGTTCATTTATGATGACAGGAATGACTTATCATAAACGTTGCCATATGCCTTGCTTAGCAATAGCCCAATGTCATTAGAAAAGAATCAGCCTGAGACACGATGGTTCATAAATCAAAAGCAAATAGTTCTGATTTGTCTTGTCTCACAAATTTGAGACAAGTATCTGTGAACTTACTGTTGTCTGAGGTAAGAATGGTGATGTAATGTTAACTATCATTTCTGTTTTTTGTAATTCTTTAGATTTATTCTACAAAATAAATCTTTGGGAGAGTTATTGTTTGTTATGATTCCCACATTAGATTAACTTAAGCCATCTATAAAATAGAATATACTGTTTGGTTTAATTTAATTGAAGGATCAAACCACACAAAATAAGGGAAATTTACAAGTGGTTCTCCCAATTTTTCAGAGCAGGAGAGGGGAAATTTCTGCTCTTTTAAAGAATAATCCTAATGGATCAGACCAAAGAACTATTTAGCTCAGCATCATAATTCTAATAACAGCCATCTACTGTACATAGGAAACACATGAGCAAGATACCAAAGCAATAATCCTTAATATTCATGCAACTGTGATCAAATCACTTAATATGGTAACTATAAAGGTTCCATAAAAACCAGTATAGTCGTGCTCTTTTGCATTTGGTTAATCTCTCAGGTTTATCTCCTTTTTTAATCTTGACATCTGGAGGTTGTGGATATTGTCTCAGGTATATGGAAGAAAAGGATAACATCTGGGCCTAATCCATGCTGTAGAATAATTTAAAGTACCGTAATGTTATAAAATAATACTTTTGTAGATAAATACATATCAGAATCCTTTTCCCAGAATTAGATCCAGGAAGAAATATGCATGGGTTGATGCAATACTAGCGACACCAATTTATTATCAGCAGTGTCCATGAGAAAGAGCCAAGAACAGCTGTCCTAGAGGTCATATTGTACTTTAATGTGACCTATTATAATATATTTTTTTTTGCATCCTATTATACTCAAGAGTGACACTTACTGGAGAGGATGAGAATCTGTTCAGATGCATCTGGTACGAAGCAGATTAGGGAAGGTTACCTTGCAACCAGAACTGGCCTTAGATGGTGAAAGCACAGAGTTCTCAGTTGCTTTTCAAAGGGGAAAAAAGGATAGTCTCAACACATTTGTTTTTTATTAAACCAGACAAAGGAATTTGCCTCAATCACTGTTATTCTGCAACAGTGTCAGAATGAATAGCTTTAAAATGTACTTTTTATGCTTCAGCAGTTTCTCACACTTCTGGTTACTCATTCACCCATAAAGCAAGTCTTCACCATGAATTCTGTGTTGTTTTTTTACTTCCTCTACCTTCCCAAATAGATTGCATTGTCATTTATGACTGCTTTTTCTTAATGGTAACATTTATGCATGAATATATGTGGTTGCAACATTTAAAGAATGACTTCTAACTGAAAAGAGTTGTTCTCAAAGCTGTAGACAAAGATTTAAAAGATGCATACAAAAGCAAACAAGATCTCCGCTGTTCAACTCTGAGCCACACATATTCTCTATTATGTACATCTTTCCAGTAAGTCTGCCATGTGTGATAAAATGTCCCTTTTCTTTTTTGGTATTTCCAACATTTATTACTGTATGATTTATTAATCTTGAAGATTATTGATGGAATTGTGTAGCATCTGTAAAACATTTTGTACCAATTTGCTTTTAGCCCGTAGCTTAGAGTAAATTTTATGGATTTGGTCCATAATTCTTTCCGTTGCTGTGTTGTGACTGTTTCTTTAAAGTTTTATATCCATCTAGCTATATACTACTAAAACTCTTGTACCTGTTTGTAATGTCTAGTTGAGTGGATTTGGAAAATATAGGGCAACAATCATTGAATGAAATAAAATGGGCTAATTTACAGAATTCTGGGATCCATGATTCCTGAGGAATGAAATTTAGGAAAGTTGTGGCCACTTCAGCATCATCATGTTCTTCCATCTACACTTCCTAGGCATACAGAGTTGTGTGACAAAAGGATCATAATTCCACCTTCTTTCTACCTTCCTTTGGGCTCTGAGCCCAGTTGGCTGGTGGCAAGGCCCTACAGCTGAGTGACCACTGACTGCTTTGGAATCAAGGCCAACATTTGAAATCTCTTAATGGTGGTGGCCAGTTAGGAGAGGATGAGCAAGCTATTTGGATGCCTGCTAGGAAGATAGGGCTAGCAGGCAGGCACAGGAAGTCGACAGATAACCCTCTTCCTATCTAGAGGGAGGGGACTCTTGCGGACATGCCAGAATAGGGGGTGGGGATATAATTTTCCTTGTGGTTTGTGACTTCTGTTGTTCCCCCTCCCCCAAACAAAGTGACCTGAGGGTCATGAGGGGAGAGAAATGGCACAATCTATATTATATGTGAAAGAAGAATGACCCAACAGGTTGCAGGTTCTAGTATTTTATTAAAACTCATGTTTGTTTATTTGTAACCTTCAGTTGGGTGAAATGGTGCATTACATTATAACAATTTTTAAATAATCCTACCTCAAACAGGCTAATTTATAGAATAAGAGTTCTGTCTCCTCTAGGCATTGAGGAATCTGGTAAAAGAAATAGCTCTCAAAAGATAACTCAGTGGGTCACAAGGATTTTTAATATATATTTAAAATTAAATTTAACATAAAGATTTAAGTCCATTGTTACTTTAGCTGCTCAGGGGGGGAAGCATCAGGAAATTTTACTTCTAGATAAAACATTGAAATATAATCACCCACATTGCTTTTTCTAAAAGTGCTAATGTAGGCCAGGGAAAATAACAGTGACAGAGGCTGGAACTCTTATGTTGCAGCTCAAATTTTTGCTTTCATAATTTATTTATACATCAAAATTGGACCCTTTGGTGGATGTCTATAGAACTCTGGTTGCCAGTCCCTGGCTTAAATGTAGCTAAATTGTAGTTCAAATGTAGAAGGTTAACCCAACCTCACCTCTTTACTTCTCTTTTGTTTTTTATTTCAACCCACACAAATTCAGTCTCTTCCATCTTTCTATTCATAAAAGGTGTACTGGTGAAAATTGTACTGTTCTGGTACAGTTTTGGAAGAAGGCTTTAATAGCAGTAAATGAGTTGTTTTTTAAATGGAGCCTATCATGATGATTGCATGTTTTATTTATACAATTATGGTCTCATATGACCTGACAAACAGGGTACTGCTTAAACTGCTTATAAAATAACATTTACAATTTGATATGTGGCAACTAAGTGAGAACATTTCTCATACACTGAATTCAAAACTTCTGAAAAATGTTTTAAATTGGTTTGTGATTGATATAGTATATAAGGAAAGAAAGATGTTTAGATCTAAAGACTCCTTGATAGTATTAATATATTTTATACTGAATGAAGTCAAATATACATGTCCCAGGATAATGTTGCAGATCCAATCTGGGTCAACCCTGAAGTGCTAAATATAAAGTAATAATAATTAATTGTATTTAAACAAACTCTTGTAAATATGGTGCTAACTTAATAACAACAACAACAACAACAACAACAACAACAACAATAATAATAATAATAATAATAATAATAATAAAGTTGGAAGGGACTTTGGAGGTCATCTAGTCCAACCTCCTGCTCTGGCAGGAAACCCTATACCATTTCAGACAAATGGCTGTCCAGTCTGTTCTTAAAAACCTCCAGTGTTGGAGCATTCACTGCTTCTGGAGGCAGGTTGTTCCACTGGTTAATTGTTCTAACTGTCAGGAAGTTTCTCCTTAGTTCTAGGTTGCTTCTCTCTTTGGTTAGTTTCCTTCCATTGCTTCTTGTCCTGCCTTCAGGCGCTTTGGAAAATAGCTTGACTCCCTCTTCTTTGTGGCAGCCCCTTAATCTTGAAGTAGCTAATCAAATCCCTTAAGAATATAGAAAAACTATAGCTAAAGTAAAATAACTAAAATAAAATGTACTTATTCATCAGTCTTACTGAACATTTCTAAAGTATACAAAAAAATCATTAAAACATTGGCTCTTATAATAGATTGCTGGCTATTACAATAGAAATAACAAAGATAAATTAATTAGATATGGTCTAAGTGGCTTTATAAAGTTTAATGCATTTGCATTTTGATTGTCATGTAAGACAATCAAAATATAAACTTTTTATTTTTTTAATTAATTTTAATTTTTGATTCAAGTAAAAAAACTAGGGCTAATTTAGCTCTGGACTAGATATTTTACAGAAAGATCATGATGATTTTTTAAGATCAATTCTTGAACACTGAACAGCTCAAAAGTGAGAAATTCTTTAATGATATGGAATTAGAAAGAATCCTTTTAGAAAACAAAGATTTTAAAGAAGAATTTGGGGGGGGGGAGGGAGGGGAGAAATGTTTAGATAGCAAACCTAATTTTCTCTTTCAGATTTTCATATTAACTTCACTTTAGCTCCCTCCCCTGGACATACATTGTACAATATTCTGGATTTAATTATATTGCCTGGAACAAAGTTGGGTGAAAAATAAGAGATGACTCCTTTCAACTTATTCAAAACATTCTGGATCTCCAACCATTTCCAGCTCCCTTTATTTAATGGAAACATTTCAGTTAGGCCTTGTCCCTAAAAGACTTTCAATTCCAGAGATGTTCTGTTTGATTAAAGCAACAGCAAAATAACAGAAATGAGCACTGGGTCTGAGATGGGTACCAGAATCATGAATGTCTTCACAGGAATATTCATGGCCAAATGATCTATAATTCAGGAGAACTATAGTTGTACTTCATAACTACTACTTTGCTGTTCATTAATCTCAGCACCCTGCTTCTCTTTCTTGTTCATTTCAACCCACATAAATTCCATCTTTCTATTCATATGGTAAGAAAAGTGATGAAAATTGTACTTTTCTGGTAAAGTTTTGGCAGAAAAGGTGGGAATAGCAATAGTTGGACTTGCTTTTTAAATAAAGTCTCTCAGGATGATCACATATTTTATTTAAACAATTGTGACCTCATATGACCTCACAAACAATGTACTGCCCAAGCTGCTTATAAAGCAGCTTGTTGGGCTACCTTTACAGTTTGTCTTTTGGAAATCAAGAGAGAATTTTTCCCATATACTGTATGCCAAACTTTACTTTGCTTTTGAAAATTATTTTTACTTGGCTCACTCCTGTTGTGGTATGTAAGAGAAAAAAGTGTTCTAGATCTAAAGAGTTTTGGTAATATTAATATATAATACTAAATACAGAAGTAAAATCATTAACTTGTACTTCAATAAACTCTTTTGAATATAAAATGCTAACCTTAATCCTGAAGTAGTTAGTCAAATCCCTTAAGAATATAATGGACCACAGCTAGAGTCCAGGAAGATTTACTCATTCATCAATTTTACTGAGCATTTCTAAAGTTCCCAATAAAATAACTAATGCATTGGTTCTTGTAAAAAGAGATTTCAGTCCTAGACAATGGAACTCCTCCAGTGGCTGCATTTGGCTATCACTCTCTTTATCTTTATAAAACACATAAAAATGTTCATTTCTAGTCAGATCTTTTAGGGGTCAGTGGTTTTATTGCTTAGATTTTTTATTAATGTGGCTATTCCTCTAGTTTAAATTATTTTTAGGACAGGAACACCATTTATTTGCTTATATTTTATTGCTACAAATTATATATTATCCTGGCTGTTCAGCAGTTGTCTTCAAGGATCATTCAGACTAGAGAAAAATACAGTTCAGATAAGTGTTCAGATGGTCCTTGACTTAAGATGGCAATTGAGACTGGAATTTCTATCGCTAAGCTTGAAATGTGCAACAACATCGTTTAACAATAGCAAATCCTGCTATCCCAGTTGTCATTGTTAATTGAAATCCACAGTTGTTAGGTAATAGGAAAGTAGTAGGAAGTCACAAGTACCAGCCTGGCAGATAGGCAATGTATCTGCCAGGCTGGGGAGGGGGAGAAGGGAACAAGGGGGAGAAGGGAACAAGAGTATGTGGATGTTCAGAGGACAATTAGCGAGGATGTGCAAGAGATGCTGCATGGGACAGGGAGGGTGCATGAAGATGCAAGCAGGTGTGTGAGGGCTGCCACATAGATCAGAGAGGATGCATGTTGGTGTGAGAGACAGGGAGGATGTGTGAAGGTACAAGGGGATGCTAGAGAAGCACCACAAGGGAGGGTGCATGAGAAGTGCCACAGGGGGTTGCATAGAAGTGCACATTTCTGGGGAAGTCAGCAAGGAAGGTTGTAAATGACAATTGCATGATGATGGGGTGCTGACAATTGGTTGTAAGCGTGAATAGGTTGGCCAAGCACTGGATCAACATAACATGAATGCAAAGATGCTGGGAAAGCCAGAACTTGGAGACCAGTCATAAGCACTATTAGTTCAATGGTATGGTAATTTCAAAAAATCGTTGAATGAATGGTCCTAAGTCAAAGATGGCCTATAATTCAATGTATATTAGTGTAAAAATGCAGGCAGTCCTCAACTTACAAAAGTTTGTTTAGTGATCATTTGAAGTTACAACAGCACCGAAAAAAGTGACTTATGACCATTTTTTACACTTATGAACATTGCAGCATCCCCATGGTCATGTGATCAAAATTCAGATACTTGGGGACTGACTCATATTTATGACGGCTGCACTATCATGAGATCACCTTTTGTGATTTCTGACAAGCAAAGTCAATGAGGAAGCCAGATTCATTTAACAACCATGTTACTAACTTAACAACTGAAATGATTCACTTAGCAACTGTTGCAAGAAAGGTCATAAATTCCCTTAACAACTGTCTCAGTTAACAACAGCAATTTTGGGCTCAATTGTGGTTGTAAGTTGAGGACTACTATACATTGATGGGCCTAAGGAAGTAATTGATAATTATAGAATATTCTTTGGAGGTATGGTAGGTAACTCAGTAAAATAACCCAGAGGCATCTGCTGTGAAAAGAATTTAGTCTATAAAAAGGATCAAAGGAAAAAAAAATCCAAATCTGTTAATGTCAAATGTGCACATTTACAGAGCATAAACATTTGGAATATTATGTGCTGTTCTGGATACTGTCTCTCAAAACCTATATTCTGACTTTCCTAAAAAATGTTAATGCTATTTTGCATTGTTATCTACTATTTTATTTTCTATTTATCTCCAATATTCACATTGTATGCAAACGTTAGATGAAATGGAGATGGAAAATGGGATCAAGAAATCAAAGATAATAAAGTATAATCAAGACAAGATATGACGAAACATTTTGTTCATGAGTCACTTTAAATGCTATAGTCTTAGGATTTCAGGTGACTGTCTTTTGTGAGGCTACCCTACAGAGAAGCATGTAATATATTTGGTGCAAAGTCAATTCACCCATCAACACGCATAGTCATTTTTATCTCACCTTTTTTCCTTATATAACCTTTTTTCCATATATCTCAAGACAGTTAATATAACAATATGGAGGCCCAGCAACAATATGTTGCTGAATGCCAGGTTGGTTAACAACAAGGCTTATTTGTGACATCATAGGGGAAGAGTAAGCCAACCTAGCATGCATCACCAAGACCTGGCTGACTCTGGACTCCCCCTTCCAGAGATGCCTTCAGCCTGGTTTAATATTTTGCACTAGCCAAGACAAGATGGCAGTTATCTTCTGGGAATCTCCCTAAGCATCTAGTTGTGAGAGTTTTCCTGAAGTTGGGCTTGTGGGATAAGTTGTACTTGTTGCAACTGTACTGCCTCCCTTCTGTGCAGCAACTTCCCTGCCTAAACTGCTAGAGCCCATCTCATGGTTGGCACTGGAATTTCCCATCCCTATGGTCTTGTGGGAATTCAATCTTCCATCCTTGGACTTGGCCTAGAAGCAACCTGGGAGTTCATGACCTCCATGGTTGCTGTGGTCCTAACCTAGGTCATCCATGGCTTCTCTTGGGACAGCGGCCAGAATCTGGAGTTTCTTGTAAGAGCAATGGCAATATAATCTTGTGGGGGATGTGTCTTTAGCCTTTCAGTCATGGTCAGATCATGTCTTGGTCTTCTTGACATTCTCTTATGCTGTTCCCTTCCACAGGGAGGTTTGACCCACATGAGCATCCCTGATGACTGATGGACTCAAATGGGTTCCAAAGGGAACTGGGGGATATCTTGTGGCTTTTGCTGCACTATCCTGCTGAAGCTCTGATCATGACCTGGAATAAAAGGGTGGTGGAAGCTTTGGACAGGATTGTACCCATGTGGCCTCTCTTGACTTGTACCGTAGTTTCCAAAGCTTCTCATGCTTCATG
The DNA here is from genome assembly GCF_001527695.2 of Protobothrops mucrosquamatus. NCBI lineage: Eukaryota > Metazoa > Chordata > Lepidosauria > Squamata > Viperidae > Protobothrops > Protobothrops mucrosquamatus. The sequence continues at coordinate 1,898,455 of NW_015386427.1, forward strand.
GAGAAACTTTTCAATTAAAAGGTACTGGAACAAATGGGAATTATCAGTAAAAATAGGAGTCCATGCTAGTTTTAGGCTAGCTTCTTGTTTGCCACATCAGCTAGGTTCGGATAACATATAGCAATAGGATATATAAGTAAAATTTAGCTGGTTCCCATTTTTGTGTGACCCACCCTGATTTGCGTTTTCTAAAAAAACCCATTAAGTAAAATGTTATCAACTTTTACCTTTTGCATTTTTCTGAATTTTTTGATAAAATCTTTTGTTCAAACATTTAATAGAAAGCATGCACAGTATTGGAAGAACATACAAAAATGCATTGTGTAGGGAAAATAGATAAATTATGACTAGGCATATAAAATATTCACAATGTGAGAAAAAATAATGAAACTCATTTATCCTTGAAAAAACAAATATTCTAGTCATTCAGTAATCACCATAACTCTATCTAGTCTCAATGTTTAAATGAGAAAAACTTTTCTACTCTAATTTCAAACTAATTTCAAACACTCCCCAAATACCTACAATTCATTTTACATAGTGTGTCAATACTATTTCAGCAAATTTAACTAAGAGGTTTAACACAGAATAGATTGAGTTGATCTGATCTCAAATCTGTTCAGCTATTGTTTGATGCCACCTTTGATGTCGCTTACTCAGAGAGGGTAGAATCTACTTACAAAAGCTGAACATTTTGGTATATTTTATAGCATATTGTATTAATCCTTACTATTTTAATTGCTTTTAAGTTACATATTTCTAGATCAGGCAACTGGCAGTTTGTCAGGCATCAGAAATGTATAACAACATTTGTGGTTCATCAGATGGGGGATGGCATGATTCAGGTATCATCTGAACAATATTTTGAGTATACATTACCAAGAAATGCAAAGGTATTTCATATGGGACTGATCCACAAAAGACATTTTAATAGCTTACAAGCTTAAATCTTATAATTTCTTCACTTCAGCTTTAGTCCAGAATTGGCTCCAAAATATATGGTTAATAATCCAGTTTGGAGTTGGGGTGATATAGGGATTCACAGTCCAGTTTAACCATAAATTTATTGCATAGCCCTAAAATGTTATTTTCACTTTGAATATTTTTTTTCTATTGCTAATAGGATGGAAATAATGCTTTCCTCTACTTTAAGACACTCTCGGTTTGAAGGGCTCCTTAAGACAATCCCAATTTAAAGAAAAGAACCTTAAAAGAGAGAACAGGAACTGGAGACATGGGTCACAGACTTCTTCAGAACTGTGAAATTACTGCATTTTTACTGAGATTGTAATGATAGGATCTAACTTTGCATGCATACAAATTACTATCTATAGGTATTATCCAGACTATGTTCTTTTTTTGTCAATAGTTTCATTTCTGGCAACGCTAACTGGCTATTTCTGGGCGGTGGGGTAGGGTAATTTGAATCTGATCACCAAAGATTGTCTGCCTGATCAGGTAAACGTGGCACATGAGTAGATAAGCTATCTATTTTATTGTTAGACTGCATTAACAGAAACTTGCAAGCCTGAAAGAATACAGTTCTCCTGCTATCTCCTTTATAGTCTGAAAAGTCAGGGAGGGTCTCTTCTGAGCCTCTTGCTCTCCTGGCTATGCAGCTGCAGATTATGATGCCTCTCATCTAACTGCTTCCTAGGCAGCGTCCCTTTGCCTCGTCCCCCAAGGTATTTCTCACAGACTGCAGAAATAATAATACTATTGCTTGAAAGAATTAACAACTTACTCTATACAGAATCCAGAGTTCTATTTCTTTTTGAAGTAAATTGGGTAGGATCTATCCTTGTATTCATGTGGCCAATTATGCTTTGGAAACCTGCTTTAAAACCCAGTATGAGCTACTAATCTGTACCGTAAATTGTGTTATGCTACTTATGCAATTAATGTTCACATTATCATTTTCACATATGGCTGAACCGAGCTGAGGAATCAGTTCTCTCACATAACAAATTCCTTTGCATAAAAAGCCATTATGTTTCAATCATGATAGATAATAGCCTGAAAAATATTTTATTTCATAATAAGAGGTGAAGAACTCCAGTGTGTATGGTGTGTGTGTGTGTGTGTGAGTGAGTGAGCGAGCTGATATATAAATATATTTCTCACTTGTAATTTATTTTGACTTTTCCAGATTCTTCAGATAAAAATAAATTGCCTGGAAATGAAGTTCAAAAAAACTAAGTGACAGGATACTTGATACATCTTGGCATAGTTGAAAATACCTTTATGTGGTGCACTTTCATATTGGAAAAATACACCTTTTTTGTGTCGCATTGCTTCATCCAGCAAATAACAAGGTTTACCTTATGGCAGTCCTTAATAGCATGATAACTAGATTATGTCCAACCCAAATAGCATTATTTATAGAACATAGAATAACAGTTGGAAGAGACCAACCCGCTGCTCAAGCAGGAGACTCTATATCAGTGGTGGCGAACTTATAGCATGGGTGCCAGAGGCGGCACTCAGAGCCCTCTCTGTGGGCACGCACACCATCACCCCAGTCCTAGGCCTTCAGCTGGATTTTATAAAACTTTTTCGCTTTAGGCCTCTGCCGCCGTGTGCAAAAAAAAAAGGTTCAATCAGTCAATTTCAACTTCTCGTGGGAAAAAAAAGATCTTGCAAAGTTGGAATTGATTGATTGAACTTTTTAGTCCCACCCAGTCTGCCGTTACCACTGCAGCCACGCCCACCCAATGGGCCATGCCCACCCGGCACCCGACGATGCATAAGTGGGTTTTGGGTTGCAGTTTGGGCACTCGGTCTCTAAAAGGTTCGCCATCACTGCTCTATATCATTTCAGACAAGTGGCTATGCAGTTTCTTCTTAAAAGCCTCCAGCGATGGGACACCCACAACAGCTGAAGGCAAAATATTCCACTGATTAATTATTTTCACTGTTAGGAAATTGTGCTTTCATTAAAAGAATAATACATTTCCTGTGTAACATATAGGATATTGAAAAATAATTTAGGACTCCTAGAATCCTATCAATTGGAAAATAAATATTTAATTAAAACAAAAAAGGAAAAGGAAAACTTCTAAACAGGGATGGGCGACCTGATGCTGTTCAGAAACTGTGAACTATGTCTCCCATTGGTTATTTATTTATTTATTTAAATTTATATGCTACCTGTCTCACTGTTGGAGCAACTTTTGCTAGCTTAGTTGTGTTACATCACTATTCTTACTGTATCATTTTATAAGATTTTAAAAAAGGTTTGTGTGTGAGATTCATATCAGATTTCCTTTTCATTGTTAAAAATCAATATAAATGATATCCTGTTTCTATTCTATTATATTCTGTTCTGTTCTTTATAGAATAATAAACAAAAATGAAACTTGGCGTCCACAGCATAATAAGCTGTTATCACCAGCTAATAGAAAAGTTAACTGTCTTCTTTCATATTACTAAACACTGGGCAGCATTCTGAAGTTGATTACTACAATGGATTAACAACAACAACAACAACAACTTTATTGTCACTTTGAATGTACCCCAATTGGCATACATCAAAATGAAAATTTCGTTGCATAGAGCTCTCAAAGGGTCACCATCTCCAATATAGACTCCTTGTTTGTGGCCAACTCAAGTTTCAGAATGTCCATTTTAGTCTCTAAGGAGCGAACGATGGCAAACAGGACAGATGGAAATGGAGCTCCATGTGGATTAGCCCTCAAATTAGCTTGTATTCCTGCACAACAACCTCGCCTCCTTTCCTTTTTCTGATCCTATCTCTTCCACCTTTTCCTTAAAGAGGCCTTGCTTTTTTTTGCCCCTAGAGCATGTTTCCGTCACCACCAACTCCTCCAAAAGCCTCTCTCCCTTCCTCTGGGCCTGCTGACAGCCTCATCCAGTTCCTTCGCTCCATAAGCCTCGGGACCTCTCCTCCTCCGCCTCCTTCGGAAACAGCCCTGATTTGCAATCAAATCTATTGCTGGGCCAGCAGTCAGATCTTGCTGCTGGCAGAACAAATTCAAACAGCGCCACAACTTTTAACGGTCTCACCAACAGTTCCGAAACAGCTAGAAACTCGCCATGCCAGCAAAGATTGTCGGTCGTATGTTACCTTAGTTCCACCATGTTGCTCAAACACATTAAAACCTTCCCGATCATGTGTCTATATTCCTTATATCCCTCCCAAAAACTTTTCACCTTTGAGAGCCAATGCAGCCGCAGCCGATCCAGGTGCTGCCATCTTAGAATAAGATTAAACACAAGTTTCCATAAGCCAGAGCCTTAAAATCAATCACTTCTGGATCCCACTTTTGAATAGTTACTACTGCATGTTATTGCACTAGAAATACCCATTATACTGCAAAACATAAAAAAAACCCAAAAGAATATAAATTTCTATAATGACATTGATACCATTGTCTCTAGATACATATTATTAAATATAAATACCATTGTATACCATTTAAAAGACAATTACAATAGATGTTTAAGGACAATTAAACTAATTATTTTATTAGCTGAATGTTACATGTAATATTCTTCAATAATTGACCAATTGGAAGTAATATTCCCTCACCCTGGCAAAAACAAGAAAGAAAAGGGAATTAAAACATTATGGGCCACTACAGTTGCAATCCTATATATACAAATCTAGGAGAAAGTATCATGGAAATGGATGTGATTTTTCAATAGTTATATATAGGAAAGTTATTTTAAACTCTCCATCTCTCAAAAAATGTTTATATGCTTTGGAGTGAGAGTTTCATGACATCAAAAAGCTTCTAATTATAGCTAACTAGATATTATATATATATATATATAAAACCTGATTTTTATAGGCAGAGAGAGTTGAGGAAAGACTATTGTACTCAGGCTTGACTTAAAATAATCTGAGAAAAAGTTTCTTAATGTTTCAATAAAATTTGTAGTGGTAAAATGAGGCAAGTATTCTTGAAAATAAAACTAGATTAAGCATCAGTCTAAATGAGGAGTGTCAAGCCCGATCGCATCATGGACTGTACCATACATATAGGGATGTTTTATGCCCTTGTGGGGCTAGAATGGGTGGGCCACGTGTTGGACATGCCTGGTCTAAGTCCTAGGATTCTCAGTATGATTGGTTATTGGTACATTGCTACTGTAAATAAGACTGAAATTTCAGAGATATTCATGGGGAGGAGACTTGATGCTCTCTGAGCTTGGTTGTTTTCTTGCAGACCTTTCATTGATGAAACTAGGTAACATAATCAATGCACTGATGATGTTACTTACTGTAGTTTGGATAATGAAAAGTCTTCAAGAAAATAACCATGTTCAGAGAGCACCAAGGACGCTCAATTTTATCCTTGAGCTATAAATATTCCCCTTTAGAGCAGAGGTCCCCAACCTGGGCCTGGGCCCGTTTGGAACTGGGCTGCGGAAATGGCAGGTGAGGGTGCGCACAGCTCCACTTGCTGAAGCATGTGTGCCACTCTCCTGCCACTTGTGTGCAACCATTCCTTCTCCCTCCTCCTCCTCCTGTCAATCCGCAAAGCTGGAAAGGCTGGGGATCACTACTGTAGAGATATATGCATAAATGTTTTCTTAATGTAAGTATTGTATTTTAAGAAGTGATAAGTTTATGTGAAGTTCTTTATAGGTTCTAAATTATTTTCTGCTAAATAATGAGTAGAAATTAAAGCTTTAGGTTTTGTGTCGTGGAGAGATGGACGCAGGAAGGCAGGGTTCTACCTTCCGTGCCTAATTTCACCTTACTGGGGGCCCTAAAAAAGGCCTAGAGAGTCACCCCAAAGAGGCGATGAAGAAGGAGGGGTGTCTCGTCGATCACAGAGAGATGGCAGTCTTTCTGTTCAATCCAAGGAAATCCCTCCAAATCGGCAGGGAAAAGACTGGTTACATTCCTGTGGCCGGCCATTAGCTGCTGACAACCGAAGAAGAATTAACACATCATAAACAGCATGTTTGGAACTGGGTGAGAATATTGATCCTTTCTTTACTATTTTACAACTGAATTTCCTGGGAAAGGCTCCCAAGAAACTAAAAGTCTCCGAATGTGAATCGAAGTGGCACTTTAATTTCAATGGGGGACAGAAATACACAATATTGAAGTGGAATTAACATAAAGCTATAGTTTCAAAATTTAAGAACTGAGATAATTTTTTTCTCTTTGAAAAAAAACATTGAGGTGAAACATAAGAAATCAATCCTTTGTTTTAAGAGTGGAAAATGGATTTTGAATGACATCTAGTAGTGGATCTGAGTACAGCACTATAACTAGCTTCCTGCTTGCTTGGTGATTCCTAGCCTAAGGGAGAACAGCTGGCAATAAAGGAAAATATTTTGGCATACTTATCACCCTGACCTTCTTGGACTATAAACACCCACTGACCTTGGATTTTAATCTCAAGAGCTAGTAGAAGAGAAAGAAAAACTTGACCTTTGATTATGTCTGGCTGGGGAAGACGTTTGAGCTGTTTTCAGGGAGGTTGAATACTTTGAACACTTTGAACATTGTGGATTATAACTTTGCCTGACCGAAAATTTTTGGATGCCTGAGACAAAGGATCATTATAAAATATTGCCTTTGGGACTGGACCTGTATTTTAAAATCTATTGGATTATAAAGGCTGGATATAAAGACCAGAAAGCTAGAGGAAATTTTGTTCTACTCTTATTGAGACTGGTGATATTAGAAGATCTCCAGGAATGATGCCTCAAGAAAAAACAAAAACCTTTCAGAAGGAAATATACTCTATGCTACAATTAATTCACCAAACAATTATTGTATACAAAGAGGACATAAAATGAAACCAGAATGAGACTAAAATAATTTAGATAATATAAATGAGCAAATCTCCAAATTAAATCTACAACTAGAAAGTTCCCAGACAACGACTACAAAGTATGAACAAATAAACCAGAGATTGGAAGATGAAGCAGAGGAAATGGAACTTGATGCAGAAGAGATGAAAGAAGAGACATATAAACTACCATACACAAATAAAATACTACAAGACTTACCCATAACAATGAAAATTTAAAAGACCCTTTACCCCTTAGGTATGCAAAATATACCTGATGACAAGGAAGAAGATTTTAAAAAATGGAACGTAGAGCTGTCAGGGGAAATGTTACAATTTGGGAGAGAAAAGATGAGGGGAAAAATTGAGGGAGAAGGAAGGTGGGAGTTGTTTAAGGAACATAAATAGGTAAAATTCCCCCTCAAATATACCCTACCTAAATTGTCTTCCTCATGCCAAGCAACTTTCATAAAAATAGAAAGAAAATTCCTGGGCGATTTAATTGCATTGGCTTGGAAAGCTACTTGGCAAAGAAAGAAAGAGTTAGATTTAAAAAATAGAAAATTTGACCTATTAGAGGGGACATTATATGTTTAAGTACTTGTTTGAATATGGTTAAAAGAATGGATGACCCTTAGATATAATTAGACTTTTATAATGAAAGATATGATTTAGAATTAAAGTAGCATTTTTCCTCTTCTTTTGATATGGGAAATATGAAAATAAGAGGAGGATTGGTATGAATAAAACTTTTAGTTATATAAATGTAATTAATATTGAGAAAATTATAACTGACAAAGATACTTTAAATATTGATGGGAAATCAAACCTTAACAAGAGCACGAAAAACAGAATATTGATTAATGAATTGATATTATTGTTATTTGTATAACATTAGTAAAATATGATGAATATGTTTATATCTAACTCTGTATACATCAATAGTACCAAGAGTTCTAACTGAATAGTGAGGGGAAAATGGAAAAAATATGGGAAAGAAAGGAAAATCAGGGAAAAAATACTGGATTTTCCAGTACTGAATAGACTTATATTGAAAAAGTTAATGTGAACTCAGACAACATACTGTTTACTAAGCTCTAAAGCTCTAAAGATTGTAATTCTTAAAAATTAATAAAACTTTTTTAAAAAAAGAATTTGTAGCTCTAATTCTTAATTGCTGTAATCAATTTCTGAATGGAGCCACAAAAAAGACTAGGAGCTATACAGTGCCCACCTCAGTTTTTTTTAATGCTGTAAGCCATTATTCAGTTATCTGTTTTCTGATCAGCTTCATACTTCTCAGTTCTTTTTATTTTTCCACAGATGTAGCTGGCATCCAAAACAACCTCTCTGAACTTTTGTTCTTGTATACTAGTTGATTCTTTGTATACTATTATCCTTTCCCAGGTAGTTTAATTTTAATTTGCCACATTCACTCAAGACTGGCAAGTGATTTCTACATACTTCAAAATTTGAACAGACTTGCCAATTTAAATGACAGGTAAGCAATGTTTCCCCTAAAATTCTTGTGTAATACTTTAATTATTTGGGGGAGAGAGGAGGACCACTAAAATAATGAATGATTTTTGCCTTACAATTCTTTTCCCTGAATCTTTTGGGGGACTTTTATGTAGAGATATTGGGCCTAGGTAAATTTATTCTACAGAAAAACTGTTCTGCCCCCATAATTAGACTGGCAGAATTAATTATCCCTTAACCTTAATTAAAACAAAGTAAATAAATTATACCAACTAGACATAAAAAGTCACAGCAATAACAGTAATAGAAGAAACAGAAGTAACAGAGTTGGAAGGGACCTTGGAGGTCTTCTAATCCAACCCCCTACTCAAGCAAGAGACCCTATACCATTCCAGACAAGTGGCTGTCCAACTGCCTCCAGTGATAGAGTACCCACAACTTCTGAAAGCAAGCTGTTCCACTGGCTGATTGTTCTCACTTTTAGGACCTTTCTCCTTAGTTCTATGTTGTTTCTCTCCTTGATTAGTTTCCATCCATTGTTTCTTATCTTGCCTCTTCATACTTTGAAAAATAGGTTGACCTCCTCTTCTTTGTGGGAGCCCCTCCAATTTTGGAACACTGCAGTCATGTCACCCCAGTCCTTCTTTTCACTAAACTAAACTAGCTAAATTCCTGCAATATTTTTCATATGTTTTAGCCTCCAACATCCTAATCATCTTTATTGCTCTTTCCAGAGCATCAACACCCTTTTTTATAATATGGTGACCAAAACTGGATGTAGTATTCCAACTGTGGTCTTACTAAGGCTTTATAAAGCAGCACTAATACTTCATGTGATCTTGATTCTATCCCTCTGATTTTTTGGGCTGCTGTCATACACTGCTGGCTCATATTTAAGTGATTACTCACTAGGACTCTAAGATTCCTTTCATAGTTACTGCTATTGAGCCAAGTTTTACCCAGTCTGTACCTGTACCTGACTTTTCTTGTCAAAGTGTAAAACTTTACTTTTCTTTACATTAAATTTTATTTTGTTAGATAGGGCCCTGTCTTCAAATCTGTCGAACTCCATCTGGATCATGAGCCTAACTTCTAGGTATTGGCTACTCCTGCCAGTTTAGTGTCATCTGAGTTCCCCTTCTATTCCCTCTTCTAAATAGTTTTTGAAGATATTGAAGAGCACTTGGCCTAAAACGGAACCTTGGGGTACCCCACTGCTTCCTTCCTTCCATGTAGATGTAGTTCCATTGAGAACTACAGGTTGAGTGCGATTTGTTAGCCAGTTACAAATTCATCTGATGGCAATGCTGTCTATCCCACATTTTTTAAAGCTTACCAATAAGTAGGTTATGGTCTATTTTGTCAAATGCCTTAATGAAATCCAAGTATACTATGTTCATTGCGTTTTGCTGGTCCCCTAATTTAGTTACGTCGTCAAAGAATGAAGTAAGATTTGTTTGGCATGTTCTGTTTTTGACAAACCTGTGTTGGCTTTTGATTATAACTTTGCTTGCTTCTAGGTATTCGCAGATCTGTTGCTTGTTTATCTTTTCCAGGATCTTCCCAGGTATTTATGTCAGGTTGATTAGTCTGTAGTTTCTTGGATCTGTCCCTCCCCCTATTTTTGAAGATATCAGCTCTTTTCCAGTCCTCTGGCATTTTCCTGATGCTCCAGAATCTTTGAAAGATATGGTTGATAAGCCAACTTTGAATTTTTTAAACTAACTCCCCCTTTTTGACAAGTCATCAAGAATCCATAGATATTACTATCTTTAAAATTTTATATTAATAAAAATCTGTCTAGAATATATTGGAAGGAATGTAATCATGTGATACATATTACTGTTTTTTTTACAATACTCAGTTATGTTTCAGAATTAATAGTGAGGTTACCTTAGTTTTCCTATTTTGTATAGTTAATCTCATCTTGGTTTAATGCTATTTGAAAGTGACAAAATTGACAGTCTGAAATAGTAACAGCCAACCATTTAATTGGGAATTATTTTATTCAAATTCAACTTTTTCTTCATTTAATAAATAGCCAAAGGGACTTCCCATCCCTTACTCTGTTTACTATATAAACCAGTATCTCCTTATAAATTATCTTTTTTCTCAACAAATGTTCTCCTGGGTATGAATGCTGAATATGAATGCTTAATAATAAGCTCCTATAATGTATTTTATTTTATTACTATGATTTTTTTAAATGGTGTTGATTGGCTGCATTATTAATACTTGGAATAATTTTTAAAATAGTTATGATGCTAGAAGGTAATAGTCTTCTTTCTCTGTAAATTTTCTACTTTGAAAGAATTTAAATATATAGTTTATTACTAATCAGACTATATGTAAAATCATGAGCTATCTTGATGCTCTAAGGCTCTTGTGTAATTCCGAAAGACAGGATTAAAGTGACTCACCACAAGGAAGGAACACACACACACACACACACACACACACACAAACACATGGGTATCTTAAGTGATTAGAGAAGGGGACCATTGCTAAAAAAATCTGTGAATGTTTACATAATCCAAATTATTCAGAGCTACCTGGGATTTTAACAACTAATACATATAATTTGCATTTCAAAAGAGGAGGAGATTAAATGCCAAGATAGTCAGCTAGCAGAAGTTTGTTTGCTGCTCTTGTGAACATTAGACAAAATACAATTACCATTAATTAAGAATTGATTATTGCTCAGCAAAGAAAAGATCCTGAGTATAAATGCCCTATTTTGAAGTGTTGTTTACCCTGGAACAAGTCAGGAAAGTTAGTAGCTTTTGAGGAAAGTACAAGAAAACAATTTGGCTTCTTAAAAGAAAACAATACAGTATTTCCAATTTTATATAGAATAACTAAGTAAAGTTATAGAAAATGCACTTTGCACACTAAACAATGCCAATCAGAGTTGGGCAGGGTTTCAGATTAAATTTCAAAAGGCTGCTTCAAAGAATGAGGGGAGAAGGTGCCAGCATAGCAGCTGTAGCTTTTCCTAGGTTTCCTAGAAACTGTAGAGGTCAGAATCCTAGGATCCTGGGAAAAGATGCAGCTGTTTTTGAAAAGTTGTAGAAGGGCTCTAGAAGCTGCCCTCTCCTTTTTTTCCTAACAGTCTGCACCTAGAGAATATTACCATTTCATTCATTCTGTTGGAGAGGGAATTCCTTTGAAGTTTCCTCATTTTATAAACCCTTTAATATGCAATTTACTTGGCAGCAATGAAGTGATCTTGACTGATCTCAAAAATCCTGGTTAGGATCTGGATAAGAGCATCAGGAAATCCAGTTGACTAGGCTAGATTTCTCAAACTTGGCAATGTGTGCACTTCAATTCCCCAAGAATGGGGAAGCTAGGGAATTCTGGGAGTTGAAGACTATACATCTTAAAATTGCCGAGTTTGAGAAATACTGATTTAGAATATGATTTCATAAGGAGGACTAGATTTTATGAGCTACATATCAACATTTATGATTTCAACTTAATACTCTAATTGTTACCCTCTTAATCCACAGCAACATTTTTGATCAAACTGGCAATCTACAATATAACATTTACCCTTTCAGAGTAGAGATTATATTAGACCAGTGATCCTCAACCTATAGGCCGTGGCCCACTACCAAGCCATGGCTTATTAGCCACTGGGCACTCACGGCCTATTGTGGGCGTTCGCGGCCCCACTCGCGCTAGTGTCATATGTACTCTCAGACTCACATGAGCAATGGATGCTCGTGCACGCGCATGCACTTGTGCATGCCCCTCCCACGAAACCATCCTCTCTTTTCCCCTCCAGGCTGCCAACCCAGAAAGGTTGGGGAACTCTATATTAGACAACCCATAATCTATTGGTCATTGTTTCAGAGATATTTATTTACCTAAAAAATGTGAACCTCTGTGCCTCCTTCCCAACTCTCCCTGCACTTTCCTCACAGACTCATGTACTCCCATGCACTCTTCCCATCCTGCAGCTTATGCCAATGCAACCTTCCTAACCTTCACAGCACCTTGCATATATCCCATGTGCAACCCTCTGAATATAGACTGGAAATGGTGCACAGGGGCGCAGCATAGGTCAGGAAATGTGGGATGTGTGTGAGAGGTGCAGCATAGGTTGGGGAGGGCACCTTGGGATGAAGTGTGGATCAGGGAGATTTTGCATGAACTATGGTGTGGGTTGGGAAGGGTGTGCAAGAGGTACCATGTGGATTGGGGAGGTGTGCCAGGATGCATGAAAGGTGTGGTGTGGGTCATGGAATATGTGTGAGGTTGTGTGAGAGATGCTGTGAGGATTGTGGAGATTGCACGAGGTGTGGTCCAGGTTTGTATGGGTGCACAGGATTATGAGAACGTCAGCATGAGCTGAAAAGAGTGCAGGAAAGGTGCAGTGTGAGTTGTGGAGGATGCATTGGGGTGTGGCACAGGTCAGAAGAGGTATGTGGGGATGTTCAAAATACAAAGGACCTGAGATGGTTGTGTGAGTGGGGAAGACTTACCTGAGTAACTTCTGATCTTTCCTACTAGTTTCTCCATTGCCATTGCTCCTTACTTATGGGAAGTTGGAAGGGAGTATCAGCAATCATGATCAAATTTATACTTCTGCTGGCCTCCCCACTGATTGGGGAAACTATCAGGGAGTGTTGGAAATGATGGTCATATGACCATGGTTGACCACAGCAACAAGGCAGTGCTGAAGCACTAGCAGCTCTGCAGTACAGGTATCCTTGACTTACAACCACAACTGAGTCCAAAATTTTTGTTGCGAAGTGAAACATTTGTTAAATGAGTTTTGCCCCATTTTACTACTTTTCTTGCCACCGTTGTTAAGTGAATCACTGCAGTTGTTAATTTAGTAACATGGTTATTAAGTGAATTTGGCTTCCCCATTGACTTTGCTTGTCAGATGGTCGCAAAAAGTGATCACATGATCCCAGGACACCATAACCATCATAAATATGAGTCAATTGCCAAGTGCCTGGATTTTGATAATTTGTTCATGGGGATGCTGCAATGGTCATAAGCATGAAAAACAGTTATAAGTCACTTTTTTCAGTGCTGCTGTAACTCTGAATGATTACTAAAAGAACTGTTGTAAGTCGAGGACCTCCTGTATTGAAGCAGCTACAACATTCCTAAATTTCCTTCCTACAGGTGTAGCTGGTCCTGGCATTCTGTAAGTTGGCCCATTAAAGGTACATTGGTTCAAAAAGTGTTTCCCTACAACCTATCATTTTACCCAATTAAAAAAGGCAAACATTAATAGTAGTATATTAGACAACCTGTGACCCGTTATATCATCATTTTAGAGACATTTCCTTACCAAATTCCTCAGTACCTTCAACAATGATAGTGCTTCTGATGTACTTGAAAAGTTCTTAAAAATTCACAGAGATATGTATCTGACATGAAAATAGCCATGTCAAACTGTATAACACAGCTCAAACCTCAGGAGCTGACTACTGGAAATGTTTTATGACATTTTGTATAATATAATTTTTATGTCATAAAATATTGATATAATTTACCAATTTTCAACTCTATAGGAGTCATGGGTCCTGGCTTTTGAACACATTCTGTAGATTAGTCCATGTATCTTAATTCAAAAGGTTTTGCCTCATGAGTATCATTTCGTTCAGTTAAAGATTGCAGAAACAAGAGTTTTAATAGTATATAAATAAATTATCTGATTCAATAGTCTTCTAAAATGAATGTTTCTTCCATTTGTACACATCATGCAAATTGGGCATTATGCAAACTGTTGACCTTTATTGAAAAACAAAACAAGATATGGCGAACTTTACTCTTATAAAAATTGAATTGGAAGTTTCTGATATGAGAGGTCATTTTTTAATTAAATAAATGGCACAGAGATTATTTCAAGTATTAAAGAGATTTTTTTCATCTTCCCACATAATTACAATTATGCTAATAGAGATATTTTACTTTATTTGTTTTAGAAACAAAACATATTTAATCTCTGCATGTATTACTTTAACTGGAAAATTATAATCCAACAAAAAGGAAAAATTAGAGGTTATGGTCTGCTTTGTCTTAGGCACATATTCCAACAAATGTCTAATGTCGCTATTAACTTCCAATGTATATTAGTTCCATTCTGGTAAAATAAACCAGCATGATCTGAAAAAAGATAAAAACACCATCTGATATGTTTTGATGCTTAATCACCTATTTGGATGTCTTGTCCCTTAAGATAAAAATATACATGTATAAAAATACCTATTCTTAACTATGAAGTGACACAAAATCTTGTTATGCTCTATTATAGAATAGGAAAAAAGGGAATGCTCTAAGCAATGTTGGCGAACCTTTTAGAGACTGAGGGCTCAAACTGCAACCCAAACCCCACTTATTTATCGTCAGGTGCTGGATGGGCGTGTCCCACTGGGTGGGCGTGTCTGCAGTGGTCATGGCAGACTGGGTGGGCATGGCTGGGGTGGGTATGGCCACCTTGAAGTTGCTCATGGGGAGAGACACCTGTGGGGGCTGGGCATGGTTGGGGGAGATCCAAGGGGTCTCTGGCAGATGGGACGGTGGGCAGGAGGCTTGTCCTGTGGGGTGAGGCGAAGCAAGGCAGGGGGCAGGGCAGGGGTGCCATTTCCATTTCAGCATTACTTGCAGACGTCTCATGACCCAAACTAGGTAACATCAGCAGTGCCAGAAGAGAATTGGGTTTGTGGAGTGGAGGAGAAGAAAAGAAGAGGAGGAGGGCGGTTGTGGGTTCCTTGGTCCTCTCTGAGCTTTGTGGCTTTCTTGTAGACATCTCATGACCCAAACTAGGTAACATCATTAGTTCACTTATTATCCCACTTTTGTTCCTGAAATGTCTGCAAGAAAACCACCATCCTCAGAGACAGCCCCCCCCCAAGCACCCTTCATTTTAACTCTGAGCCAGAAATATTTTCCTTGATTGGCATTCCGGACCGTCTCAGGGCAGAAGAACCTGCCTGGCAGGACCTCATTCCTCTTTCCCATGGGGCACATGCCAATGCCCCCATCCTTCCTCCACCATTTCCTGGATCCTAAAGGCCAATGAAGTTTCTCTCAACCACCAGCACTGGCACTCCCGGTTCCTCTGAGCTGCTTCACCACCACCAGCTTTGTCTACCTCTCAGGGCTTCACCTGGACACGGCAGCACCATCCCCATTCATGGATCGGGATGCTCCTCCAAAGGCCGACTGCATCCTCCCTCCCGCGGCTCCTCCGACCTTTCATCGCCTCAGCTCCACACAACCCCGAAATAACTTTCCAGGAGCAAATTCTCCTCCTTTTTTCTCACTCACCCCGGCCGCCCCTCACAAATACCTCACCCTTCGCCCGCTCCCCTCAGACCCATAACTGGCACCCCACTCCAGCAGCCCCACTCCAACCACCAGTGGGGTTGGATCCCTTGGCAATGGTGGGGGTGATGTTGAGGGCTGGTGGCACCAGTTTCCTTTTGGCTGGCATGGTGACAGCACTAGCAGTGGCGGAGGCTGGGCCTCGCGTTCTGTAGTGCTTAGCGAGGGACCCGCCTCAGAAGCAGCAGCAACAGTGGCATCATTATCACCAGGCTTGGCTGCCCCAAGTGAGGCCGAGGCTGAAAGCGAGGCCTAAACCTCTCAGCCCGGCCCTGAGGTAAAAACGCAAATAGGTAGAGGAAGAGAGGAAAGGGGCATGGCCAAAGTGCAAGCATGCCCTTGGGCACGTGAGGGAGAAACTGGAAAAAAAAACATCTTCTCCCACAAACTTGCCATCCCGCCACTGGCTGGGGCTCTCACCACCATCCACCCATCTTCTCCTCACGATTGGACAGCTTACCTGGGAGGTTGAGGCAGGCCGGATTAAAAGACAGGTTGGGCCGTTATTTGAGGACCCCTGAGCTACAGCTTTGGTGGCTCTGTAGGCAGAGCTGTGAAGTTCTCTTCTCTGAAAAAAAGGTCAATCAATCAATTCCAACTTCGCGATCTTTCACGAGAAGTTGAAATTGATGGAATGACCCTTCCCCCTCTAAAAAAAACTTCCTTGTTTCCTTGCACATGGCAGCGGCAGCGGATCATGAAGAGAAACAGCATGGGCTGATAAGAAAAGAAAGTCAATTTCTGGGGGGAGTGAGGATTTCTTGCCTTACCTCAGGACCATTTGTCTTGAGGCCGCTTTCCACTCAGATGCGTTGCTCTTACCTCCCTGAGCCCCTCCCTCCCCGAGCCTCTGCACTCCACCTGCTGATTGGTCGGCCTGCCAGTCCCCACCTCAACACCCTGCCCACCGCAACCCAGCACGGCCACTCCAGGGCTGCAGGGGCTGGCCTGGCATGGGAAGGGCACGTGCCCCACCCTCCCGCCATCATGCAGGGTAAGGTTGCCATGCCTGCACCCACGCAGATGCTCTCGCCTCCCCCAAGCATTTTTTTACTAACCTGTCTTTCAGCTGCATTCTGTGTTCGCTTCTCAGCCTTCTCCGCGTGTTTGTGGGACTATTGTTTAAAAAAAAGTTTCATCAGACTTTGTAACTTCTTGAGATCTCGCGAGAAGTTAGAAAGTTAATGGAACTTTTTTTTTTACTGATAGTCCCACAAACACACGCCGAAGGCTGAGAAGTGAACAGAGAAACGGAATGCAGCTGAAAGGCAGGTTAGTAAAAAAAAAGCTTGGGGGAGGTGGGGGTGGGTGCGGCAACCTTACCCTGCGTGGGTATTGATGCAGGTTGCTCATGGACAGGACTGAAGGTCTGTGGCACATGTGCCATAGGTTCGCCACCATAGGCTCTAAGCATACCATAGTAATAGAAGTTTATTATTTATAGACAATTGTGCAAAGTAGAGAATAATATAATTGGCATTATTAATAATTAAGATCCACAAAAATGTAGAATTTTCTGGTGTTAAGAGATAAATTATAGTAGATGTGATTTTCAAACAATTCAAAGAACTACAGTAAACATTTAATGCTAAGTGTCATGACTCAGGTTCTAGACATACATTTTGAATCTGAATCTGAGGAAGTTGCTATAGTTGAACCTGTGAATGTCAACTTCTGGAGACATCAATCCCATACTAACATGGGCTAATCAAAAACAGGCATCACCTGGAATCTGGAGCAGTCAGATGAGGGTGATGTATCTCGTGGTGAATAGAGAGGAGACCAGAGCAAAGATATTCTATGGGGCTCCTTGCCAAGCAAATGACTAAATCTCTTGATTAAATAAATTTCTTGACAGCTGGCTGCAGCCTGATATAAGAGGCAGCCCTGGCCTATGTTCTCTTTGCTGGAAACAGTGTCTAGCTTGTGTGTGATGTTTCTGTGAATTCTGTGTGTGAAGAAACCTTCAACTCTGAAGATTGTGAAGTAGAATTTAGGAACTGTACAAATAATCCTTGCTTAACAAACATTTGTTCAGCAACCATTTGTGATTGCAATGACACTGAATTATTGCTTGTTATAGTCTCACTGCCCTAAATTGATTGGTTTGGTTTTGATTCTAAGTGCAATATAAATTTAGCCATTGTGGTTTATAACCTTTGATTGATGACGTAGCAATAGAAATGAACCAAGCTGCTATAGATAAGAGATTATCACAAATATTTTCACATTATTTTCAAGTTTTTGGTATCGCGTAAAATAAATTAAAGGAAGGGAGTAAAGCAAACAGATTTTCACATTTTGGCCTTGTTCTTTCAATCCATTCCATGCGCACACCTTCTAAGATAGTGACAGATTCTTAGGCAAGTCAGTTGGGAGGTGATCTTGACCACAGATGAGTGGCTGGGAGGGTGCCAAGGGAGAAAAGAAACAAGTGTCAAATATGACAAGTTCCACGTTTGGCTCTACCACCATAAGGAATTCTCTATAAGGGATGGAAAAATGGGGGTCCCTGCCCAGGCACAGCTCAGCCTGAGAAGCCTCAGAACACTCACTGCACAGCCTAACCCAACAGGCTCTGCCGTTAGCCAGGAGACCCATGGGGTTAATTGAACATGAACTGGAGGGTACCTCATACAAGCTCTCCTCTTTCTGGAATACTTCTGAGTGCATACTCTGTGCATCTATGCAGCCCTCAGCCCCATCTGTTGCTAGGCAGCATCTTCTATTCCTACAAGGTGGAATACTGTAGATACACACACACACACACACACACACACAATGAGTTGAATGACCACAAAGGTTTCATAGGATGTAAGTTGGAGTCCTTAGGAAAGGGCAGAGGTGAACTGAGCTGTATAATTAGCATTAATGTACATGAGTGGATGAGTATTTGTTTTTGTATCTTTTAGGTAGGTGGATAGCTCCCTTGAACAGATAATAAATCTCCTTCAAATAGAATCTGATCTTTGAAACACATAGAAATCTCTACACAGTTTTCTTGATGCAGATGTGATTTGCCGATGACTTATGGGAGGTTTTCCAAATTCCTGGAATGTTGGGATTTCTTTGTAGTCTAAGTCCTAACTTGGTCCAGTCTTGCTTACTTTTAAAGACAAGGGTAACTTTTTTTTCTTTTGAAGCATTATGAGCCTTTCAGTCAGTATTTGGCTGGGAGAAGAGTGATATTTTTTTAACCTGTGAGAAAGTTTCACTAATGTGATTTTGTTCCTTTTATGTAATCCATTTAAGAAATTCTGGTTACTGGTTTGATTGAAAATATAACAAATAAATAGCCATCCTGAAGAGAGATCATTGAATGTTGATCTTTATGCTGCTTCTCCTTTCCTTTTCTTTTTCATTAGAAAGTCATTTCATTGTTTAAAAATTCAATTCAAACAAATCATTTTTGCATAAATATTTTGCACTCTTTGTGCTTTTTCTGTATATGTGAACTTTTGTCCCAAATAAAATAATCATTCTTCACTTAGAATAGATTGCAATTATAATTTGCTAATACCAGGATTTACTTTAGTTATTGTGCTGATAATTTTAAGTATCTGTACATTTAAATGTAATTTTTACTTGGTCATTAGCAAGTTCTGCAACCTTATCCTTTGAACTATCACAAGAGAAATAAGATAGGGTTATTTAATATTTATCAGCACCAAGTTGCATCATCCTAGTGGAATTTCCATGTATATAGTGATATTACACCATGTAATTTTGTGAGTGTAAATTAACCTTTCTAAAGCCTTGAATCAGACTACATATCACAGAATCCTCAGTCAGCATCCCTAAACTCACCTCAGAGGCGTAGCGTGGGGGGTGCAGGGGGGCCCGGCCGCACCGGGCGCAACATCTGGGGGGCGCGCTCGCACTCGCAGCTCTCTGCCCCTGCCTGTGCGAATCCGATCCGAGCCGCTGGGTCGCCGCCCACTGTGGAGGGGGGGGGGGCGCAAATTACTTGCCTTGCCCCGGGTGCTGACAACCCACGCTACGCCACTGACTCACCTCTTCCTGATGACTTACATGAAACTACAAGTTGATCAGAACATTCCTTCCTATTTTCTGACTTTGCTGTTGTAATGCTGTTGTCCTTTCTTTCCACAGGATTAAAAAATAATAATAATGTGTTTTTGTAAAAGTGAGCATATTTCAATGTACTTTCCCTTCATGCACTATTAAGATCCAGCTTCTGACATAAAGATTCTGATTTTTATTAGACATTAGTGCAGAGAGACAAATGTTTGCATGCATGAATGTGACATCACAGGGTTCGAGGATGGTCAACCCAGGGAAAGGTTGGAGAAAAGAATTTCATCTACTGATCCTAAATTTTGAGGCCCCAAAATGTGGCATCAAGATGACTTTAAAAAAAAAAAATTAAGACAAATGGGAGGGCTAATTACTGCAAGGCTAAATATTTCTCTCAAACGTAAGGAGTATTAGATATATTTGCCGTTTGAAGTTACTTATAAAAAAATAATAGGGATACAATAAAAATAAATAAAATAATCTACCTGAGAGACATTGTTAGAATGTTAATACTAAGGGGTATACAGTAAAATCTTCTGTTTTGAAGAAGACTGTAGAAATGTGACCGCCCCTCAGGTGGAAATAAAATGTTCTCTGTCTTGCCATTTAAACCAGGGCTTTTCAACCTTTTCACTCATTGTACCACTTTTAGGATATGGCAACATCTGAGTACCACCAGTCGCCTAGCAAGGTGTCAAAAACTTGATGACCAAAAAAAAGAAAAAGAAAAAAGTGATAAAGTACAGGTAGTCCTCGACTTACAACAGTTTGCTTAGTGACTGTTCGAAGTTACAATAGCACTGAAAAAAGTGCCCCCCAAGCCACAGCCAAGCAAGACACCTGCCGGCCCACTCGGCGGCCCTCCTGTCCGAGGTTTTCATTGTTGTGAGCATTTCTGTTGAGGATTGGCAGCGGGGGTGGGGTGGGGGTGTTTGGTTTTTATTCCCCCCCCCCATCTGCTGGGTGGTTGCAGCAGGTTTTGATCACTTCACATGACCCTGGGACACTGTGACCGTCATAAATATGAATCAGTTGCCAAGCATCTGAATGTAAATCACAAGACTCTAGAGATGCTGCAACATTCCAGCTGATCGGTGCTTCTTCTAGGCTCAGCAGAAGTGCCAGGATCAGTGCCGAGCTCTAGCCAGGTGCCAATGTACCACAGGTTGTACCCGTACCACTGGTTGAAAAGCCCTGATTTAATACTCATCTTGTGCAACCCCTGCACAAGGAATGTGTGCAAAGCCCACTGCCTGCCTCCCTACATCTAATACTTTAATTGGGTTGGGTTAGGCAAAACATAATTATAATTATTTTTAATAATTACATGTTAATCTAGATAGTACAGTATTTATAAAACCTAGTGGGCTTGCCTAGGCAAAGTGGGGAGCAAAACCAAAAGTGAGTTTTAACAGCGCTCAAGTCTTGCCTACACAAACTTCATTAGATTAAAAAAAAGATCGTGACCCCTCTCACAGTTGCTCAGGGCTACCTCTGGCATATGATCCACATGTTGAGTATCCTTGTCTTAACGATTACACTACACTACACTTCACTGGATCAAAACCAAGGAAAGTAAGCAAATTCTGCAAACTTAAAAGCAAGGAAGGGGAGCACACTGGCATTAAGTACGGGTTCTATAACGAGGGCTACTGCATCACTGCTTTTCCAGCTAGATTGTTTGGCATGGGTCACACTGGTTCTGTCTTGCTTCAGTTATTCTAATGCAGTGTTTCTCAACTTTGGCAACTTGAAAGGTATCTGAACTTTAACTTCCAGAATTCCTGCTTTAATTTCCTTAGAATGATGCCTTTGCTGACTTATTCTATTGCACAGCAATACCAGTGTCCTCAATACAGTCACAAATAAAATATTGCACAATATGTTGGCTGCTGACGATAAAAAAAACCAACCACAATCCTATTCCTGCCTGATTGTTACTTACAAATCAGTAGCATAATTGCAGCATTTCAAAGAACTTTCTTTGTTCTGGGAAGATTAAAGAGTAATGAGACAGCTGTCCAAAGCTTTTGTGTTTTTGCTGTGTCTAATTCATCTGATGAATAAATATTATTTCTTTTTTTTTGTTAATGACTTTCTACCTTGTCTTTTAAGAATGTTTTGCAAACATAAAGTGGGTTTTAAATTGCAGTATTAACAATGTAGAATAATGTAAGCAGATCTGCAGCCCAAAAATATAACAAGGTTCTTACTTATCAAAAACTCTTTGGAAATAAAATTTAAAGTGAATTCTACTGAACAGTGACATCTTATTGTCTATAAAAGACTGGGGACAGTGTTCACAGGATATAATCAAAAAAGTTTTAGATGGTGATTACAAAGGTACATTTGAAGTGCCAAACATTAAAAAAAGGAAAATTTTGGTCACAATATCTCACCAAAGATAACATACAGGTTTGATAAATAAATAAATAAAAACTGCCTTCATTTTTTAGAATCACATCCTGTGGACATCTCTGCTATATATTACAATTTGTTATACTGTATATTTAAACAGCAATCTAGTATAGTGGTTAAGGCACCAGGCTAGAAGCCTGCACAGCTGGGTGACCTTGAGCCAGAGATTTCTCTCAGTCCTAAGAAGGGGGCAAACAACTTCTAAAAAAACTTGCAAAAAACCCTGCACCCACAACTTCATACTGCAAATCTAGTACTTCTTACATGCTATTCTGGATATTTTCAGGGGTAAACAACACATTATGTATTTGTATAAGATGTCATAAAGCAATTACACAATTCTTTTGACCAAAAATGTCATGGCTTGGCACAGAGATCATTGTCTGTTGTGGCATTCACACTAGCCTCCAGAGCAACCTTAACTCCTTGCCTTAGGCATCTGTTGGAGGCCACAATGATGTCAAATGTATCATCAAATTTACTGCCATCTAGAAACTGTCCAGATTTTTGCAGCTCCAATCTGGTAACTCTATTCAAGTCCCAATTTACAAACTATTATTTTCATGCTGTTATTTTATTTTCATATTGAAAGAAGAAAGGGGCTTTAGTCAATATAAAGTTTATGTTGTAATCTCAGTTATGCCCATAGAAGTATATCTTAATTGATTTTGGGGATATTTACCACTGGTTATAAGCATAACAGATTGTAGCCTAATTGTCCAATAGAGTTAGAGCTATTTTCTTATCTAAGACAGGGTATATACAATTGAGTCAAAAATGTACTTAATTGCTACATTTTGTTTTAATATTTGTAAATAAATGTGTCTCTTTTTTTTTGCTGGATTATGTAGAAATGTCCCTAAAGGCAAATAACAACTCCAAAAATATAACACATTGAGTCATAGAACAAATAATTTGACATCATTGCTTCTTTATTCTGCTGCTGTTCATTTTCTTGATTGGCTTCCAAATAAATTTCCATACAATTGGCTGTTAAATGAGCAACCGAATGAGCTAAATGAGTTTTGACTGATGTATGATTTGAATCCCAAGCAAGACTTTAGAACCATCAAATGAAGCCAACAAAACAGCATTCTTAGCGTTATTTCGTTTTAGAGAACAGTATGCAATTTAATAACTGGTGTTATTGTGCTGTCCAGTTTCTTCATTTTTCTTTTTTTCTATCCATACTGAATGAACAGATGAATATATTTTATTGCATAATTCCCCATTGGCTTCTCCATTAATGTTTGAAAGTTTGAAAGCTGAGAACAGTCTATTCATGCACTGCTTTGCTTATTGCACTAAGCCTAGGCTTCTATGGTTATGGTTTATTGAATGAACCATAAGGTCTGAAAGCAATCTATTAAAAAAAAGCAAGGCAAACCATATTTTGGGTTAGCATAATATTATAAGAATATAAGAAATGCTCTGATAAATCAGATCAAGAATTCATCTATTCCAGTATATTTTTTATTTAAAAAGAAAGAGATGAAGTTATGGGAATTCCAGCAACAAGATAAATTTCCAGCATACAAGTAACACTCCCTAAGACACTATTGAATAAAGTCCTTCTATAGCTTATTGTTATTGTTGTTGTTGTTATCCGTTGCACGGTCAGCCAGATGCTTAGAATGGATTTGACATTTTTATCTACTTATCAAGTCCTTCCCAAGGAATTAGGGGAGGTAGATGTATTGTCTGATGGTGTTAAATGTATCATCACAGGATAGAAACTGTTCCAAGTAAAGCTACCTTTTGCAATTGATTGCTGGGGATTTTGTCAATACTGATATGCTTCAAATGTTTTGGGATTGGCTTCCGGTTTGTGATTTCGGCGCTGGCGGATGTGCGAGGCGATCGCTCTCTCTACCGTCCAGTTTTCTCCTGCCGGGGGACCCTGAAAAGGGTCGGAAGTTGCCCTGGAGGGGCGATGAGCATGAAGAGGACCTCCGATTGATCGTGGAAGGGCGGTAGCCCTCCTGTTTGATCCGGAGCAGCTCTTCAAACTGACGGGAAAAAGGTTGGCCATTACCATGGCCCATCACTAAGCCACTACCAGCCGAGGCCAAAATTACTATCAAGTACTTCGAAAGCACCATGGAGGAATTGGGTGAGATCTTACTTTCTTTGTATCCCAAGTTTTTTCCTGTAAAAAGCCTCTTGAAATTTCTTCTCCCGTGAGGAGAGAGGGAAGGGAACGTCTTCCTCCCACCCTCTAAAATGGCGGCATCTGACTACTTAGGGGAAATAAAGCCTTGAAAAGAACAACTAAGTAATTGGATTTGCATCTTCTTGATATTTGGGGACCCAAAAAGTTCCTACCTTCACGGGGACCTGTTACCTTATCTACTTGTAAAAAAGATGAAAAAGAACTTAAATTGGATAAAAACCTAGCCCAGGTTTTGAAAAAGACTTTAAATGCTATCGGGGACATCTTGTGGTGAAGCTTGGTACAGCAAGTGAATATTCTTGACCAAGGGATCTGCTCACAGCCCAGATCTGTCTTTCGTATTATCTAAAAGAGATAAAAAGCTGAGAGAACAGCTGGGCGGTGAAATTGGCTTTTAGGAACTGTGGAGGTGAACACTTCTTTAATAAATAGCCTTCACTAAAGGACCATGTATAACCATGCCAGAAATGGAGGAGGACCAGCAACAAACCTCGATTAATTATAAACTTATACTTGAAAAAATTCTTGAAGCCACTGAGATAATTAAATCTAGACTGAAAGACAAAGGCCCTAGTTTAAATCTACAAAGCGAAACCCTGACTGCAACTAAAGAACCTACAATTCAAAAACAACAGAAGCGAAAGAAATTAATACCAAGACAGAGGACTTTAAAGAACAATAAGTACAATGTACTGAAAATTTTGACAACCAAACCCTGATTGCAAATAAACAACTTACAACCCCAAAAGCAACAGAAGCGGAAAAAGGTAATACCAAGACCGAGGGTGTTAAAGATCAACAAGTACAGCATACTGAAATCTAGACAACCAAACAACAACCATAAAATTGGACATGACTTTCTAATTAAACCAGAAGAAACCTGAGGAAGAAGACCAGACTGAATTGAAGATAAATATATTAGAGCAAATATGGAGATCTGAGCCACCAGTGCAACAATTTAACGATTATAAATGGGCCAGTTCCTCTGGAAAATTGATAAGTAGATGGTCTCCTTTGATTCAAGTAACATGTACAAGAAGATCTATCTGATGATTTAAAGGCATTGGTATGGAAGCCTGGCTGGCATAAAAAGAAAGCTAGAGTTAGATTTAAAAAATGGGGTCTTTTATTTATGACAGAAAATCCTAATGTCTCAACTAATGGGCTAAAGGGAGATTTTGAAATGAAGGGGAATGTGATTATACATTTAAATATTGTTGGAAAATGATAAAAAATAAGGGATTAATTGGCTTAATATTTAGGATTTAGATTTATAAGGAAATGAAAATTAACTATTAGGAAATAGATTTGAATTATTGTTTAGCCCAGATAAATACAGATGATGGAGTTGAGACAATAAAGGACACTCTATTAGTAAGAGGTGATGTACTAGGATGAGAAATAGAAAATGTTTATGAAATAAAATAATATATTTAAGTAAGTAATATGTGTATCTTAGACATTATAACTTTTATGTAGTGAAATAAAGGAAATTTGGGTTACTCGAAACTTAAATACTATGGATGTTAAAGGTTAAATTGGAATACTGTAATTAAAAATGAGGTAAAACTTAAAAACAAGATATGGATATGTATAAGCAAAAATATATTGATAAATGTTTCAACTGAGCTTGTTATAATTAGAAATTTACTAGCTTAAATATGATATAGCAAATGTTAAGGGAAATAGAGAAGGAATTTTTGATGATGTAACCTGAGATATGAACTAAAGATTTTATTATTGAATTATTGACTACCCAATTACCACACTGCTTTCTAAATACTTAAATGTAAAACTGGAAAACCAATAAAATTTGTTATAAAAAATGTTTTGGGATTGCACCCAAAGTGCATAACCTTATTGGTGCTTTCTTTTACCACAGTTGTTCTATGTGCAGATCTTTGTATTTGTGCAGAAGAGGTCAACAAACAGAAGAGAAGATGACAGAGGTCCATAACGGTACTGGTGATAGGTCTGAAAAAACAAAGATAATAACTATTAATAACCAGACCCCACAATATACCATCTACGAACAGATAATAATAATAATAATAATAATAATAATAATAATAATAATAATAATAATAATAATAATAATAATAATAATAATATATTATTATTATTATTATTATTATTATTATTATTATTATTATTATTATTATTATTATTTTTAACTGTCTTTCTATGAACCAGCAAAGTAATCCCTTTCCTGACATTGAAGGAACTGCAAGTGTCTGTTTATAAAACAGTCTCTTAAACCCTTATGAGTCTGGTGACATAATCTCTCTCCCCCCCCCGCCATTCAAATCCTCTTCTTCTTCCCTTCTACTTGCAGAGTTCATTCCCATTTCCTCCTCCCTTCTCTGATAAAACCCACAATTCCTACCCTGCAGGATTTTGTATACCTGTATAATGTCTTCTCTTATTCTACAATCCCTCTTGTTGCTGTGGCTTTCATTGTATGGATATGGTTTAGTCCCTAAGAATTTAGTTTGCTCTTTTTGCACCTTCTCTAGCATTCCTGGCATTTCAGTTATTAGCAAAGCTGTCTGATCTGTGCTCTAAAAATGACATACTGTTTTAATTTTCAATAGATTAGGCAGCCTCAGTAAAACCAAGCTGTTTATATGGCTAATTGAATTTTCAATATATGCTAATATGCTTGCTGGCTGCAATGCTTCCAGAATCAATATACATGCTTAACTGTAGTCAGCCTTGTCCAGAATTGGGTTGGTCTCTCCTGTGTAGTTGTGGCCTTGTTCACACAGCATGATATACTGTTTTGGAATGCTTGGGCACTAAAAAATGAATTATTTCCTCTCCCAACACCAAGAAAATAACAATCCTGAGCATTCACAGAAGAAGGGCAAGAAGGGTCAAGTGACAAAATATGTATCATGATGTCATGACATGAACTCTACCCCTTTTGAAGTTGTGTGCCATGCCATGATACAAAAATAGAAGGGTGGAACTTGCATCATTTTGGCTAGTAATGAATGTCTATGAAGATAGGTTAAATGTGTGAACTCAGAGAGACGAAGCACCATGTATACCATGGGCAGCAGATAAATGGTATTAATTCCGTTTGAACAAGAACCTTGAGAAAGAGGTGAGGGAAGGAACTTGTTAGTTTGCAATTAAGAGCTTGTCCAGAAATTTTGATAGAATCAATTGTTTCTATCAAACAGAATCAATTGTTACTTTTCCAAGAATAAAATTTGTATTTAGTTGTGGGGAGTTCTGATTAACATACATTGTATTTGTATTATTTATGTGAAGGTAAGCCATTTCTGTTCTCTTTTTAAAGAAAACTGAAGTGCCAGTCAAAAATTCTCAATACCTGAACTATTTTGCAGGAAAATTCCTTAAGCATCTCTGGTCTTCCTTAACAATCAAAATAAATGGCCCAAAGTTTCAGATGCATCCAAATGTGCAGTGGATCTCAATATGTTGAATATTATTTGTGCTAGTGTGCCACTGCCTATACAATTATATCAATAAACATGTAGTCATTATCATCCTTAAAAAAAGCCTTTTATTCTTGTGTCTGAAGAAATAATGGAATGGGATGGAGCTGATGGCAGTGGCATTGGATTGTCTTGGGCTGAGAAGTTAAGCTGGATCAAGCTTGGTCAGTGCTTGGGAAGTCATGGCCACACAGATATACTTAGAAAATAGTAAAGGCAGGCTTCCGGTTTTGCGCAATTAACACAACAGCTGATGGATCGTGGGGCTCCATACCCTACAGCTGATTTTTTTCTGTTGGGGACCCTAAATGGGCCAAAAGCCACTCTGAAGAGATGGCAAAGAAGGAGAGAAGCCCTGCTGATTGTGGAGAGGTGGTGGTCAATCGGACATCCAGGGAAAGCTCTCCAGAAACCAGCAGAAGAAAGGCTAGTGTCATTCTTGAGTCTAGCCCAAGCTACATGCAGCCAAAGCTAAAAAGTTCTAAGTTAAGCATCATCGTAAACAGTGTGATTGAACTGGGTAAGAATACTGATTCTCTCTCTTCTACCTGATTGATTTCCTGGTGAAAAAAAAACCCAGAAGTAAAAATCTTCTGAAAGTGAGAGGGAGGGGGGATCTCTGTTCCACCCTCCTCTAAATGGAAGCGGCGAATTAAATTTATGAGGAATAGAATTATACAAAAATGAAACCAATATAAGACTTAAACTTGGAAAGTGTGAAATCAATGGATTCTCCTGGCAAAAGATTATTGATGGAAATAAATGGCAATTATTTGTTTTGAAAACTGAAAACTGAACTGGTGCTGACATTAATGGTGGATGAAAATACTGTCCTAAATATACAGCCCAGAAAAAAAATAACTTGTTATTGTGACCTCCAATGCTTTAACTAAGCAAAGAACATCTTCAATAAAAGAAAAGAAAACATTGTGGGCTATCTACAAAGCGAGAACTATAAATACTTATTAAACTGTGACTTTAAAATGGTTGGCAGAGAAAGGAAAACTTGGATTTTTGGTCATCATGGAACACTAGAGGTCTGCAGAAAAAACATATCAAGAAAAAACAAATACTTTCCAGGAGGAAATGTATGTTATATTACAACAAATACAAATGACATTAACTTCAAATCACAAGGAAATGAAAAATAACTTTGAAGACTTAAATTAACATATTTAGATACTTAAATATAATGGATTTTGAAGACTTAAATATGCTTAAAAAAATAAAACATTGAATATAAACGTATTTTAGCTTAAGAGAAATATGTTTTTTTAAACAGTATATTATTTCTTTTGTTCTTTCTGTTTTAAGATATGGAAAATGTAAGTGTCGAGATTGTTCATATGAGGGAAAAGATTTAAATATCTAAGTGTAATTAACTCTAAGAAAATTTTAACAGGTAAAATGTTTTCTTTTGAAATATTGTGAGGAAAATAAATTTAAATGAGAACTCTAAAAACAGGATCTATGACAAGGTGATCGAGATGATTAATTAGAAAAGAAGCTTAATAATGAGGTGAAGGTTATTTGTAGATATTTAATTGTTATCTTTTAAAATTATCAAGAAATATACTAATTCAAGGTTGATAAAAGAGAATATTATTTGAAGAAGAGAAAATCAAGGAAAGCTACTATGTGGAATATGGAATTATAGAAACTAATTGTTATTGATTATTTGTAAATACAAACCCAGACAACACACTGTTTGCCAAATATTGATGGTGACATGTAAAAAATCAATATTTTTTTTTTTAAAAGAAAATAGTAAAGGCATTTTATTTCTATACCATTGCAAAGAAAATTGTATGATATGTTCATGCTGTCACCAGGAACAGCACTCAGAGACTTTATTATCTTTAAGTAATGGCCTATACCAGGGGAAGGCAACCCAAAACACTCAAAGAGCCACTTGGACCCATTTCCCACCGAAAACAAAACACTGGAAGCTGCAAAACCCTTTTGATATCTAAAATGAAGATAACACTGCATATATCCTTTTTTACCTTTATTATAGAGTTTCCAGGCTTAACTCTGGAGAAAACTGGGGTGGGGGTCTTTTAAATTAAAAATAATTTTGATACCCCATGTGCAAAATCACACAAAAATAATGGTGAATTGCTTTCACATATGAGCATGCTAATTTGAAGGGTTCTTAAAGTAACACAAAAATAGGATTGGAGGCTTCTTGGAGCTAGAAGGTTGCCATCCTGCTGCTACATAGTGAGGTTTGGTACAGTAGTTGGTACTGTATAGTACTACAGTAGTTATATCCCTACATGTGTCTGCCTTTCTGTTAAAATTATTTGCAAATGTATCCATTGCATTCACATAAAGGCACATCTAAGAAAAACTGTGAGTCTTCTCCTTGAACTGTAATGCATTGAAATGGTTCCTGAAAGATAGTTGTTAAAGATTTATTAATTAAATATCTTCCCTAGTTGGGTAGGAGAGGAAATTTAAATTAGATGTGGGCAACAAACAACACTGATTGCTTTGCCTTTTATTTTCTCACCAACTGTCTTCATGGGTGGACTCATGTCAGAATGGAAAAAAGCCTTAAAATGGGGATCTCTGTGGTAAAATGTTTGTGATTTGTGGCTTGAGTTCTGTCTGATGAAGATGTGGACAATGGAAGCAAGATCTTAAGTGTGCAAATAGCTTGTCTCTTCATATACCATTCAGGGTCTCTCAGAAGACAAAATTAAAACTGCTGTCATGGCAGGACATTTTGACTGCTCCTAACACTGCACTCTTTTGGATAGCAAGCTTTGATGTTCCTGGGATCTGTTGGAGCTTTCTCACTTAAGACTCACAGCTCCAGTGCTCCTACCACTACTGCGACTACTTTGGCCTTTACTTCCCACATCCTCCCTAGTTCCTCCTTCAGGCCTTGGTACTTTTCCAGTTTCTCATACATCTTCTTTATGTTGCTGTCATTTGGCATTACTACATTTATCTCCATTCCTATCTTCCGGTCCTTGTCTTTTACCATGATGTCTGGTTGATTGGCTTCCTGTCCATCTGCATTTGGAAGTCCTACAAGATCTTAACTTTGTTATTCTCTACAGCCTTCTGTGGAATCTTCCATCTGGATTTGGAGGAATATAGTCCATAAACTGTGCAAATGTTCTAGAATACAATGCCAATTACTTAGTTGTATTATTCAGTGTATGCTGTTCCTGCTTGCATTTTACATCCTGCCATTATGTATCGGTCTGTCTCTGAGGCTTCTTTGCATGGTCTGCACTTTGGGTCCTGTGTAATGTAGACCCCTGCTTCTATGAATCTAGTGCTTAGTGCCTTTTCTTGTGCTGCTATGGTCAAATGTCTCAGGTAGTCTCTAAGTCCATCCATTTAGGGGAAACAGAAATTGGTAGGATTTCCCAATGTCTGCCACTTCAGCTATCTGTCAATGGTACATCTGTGCAGGTTCCTGTCTTGCCATGGTACATCCTGTGCTTGATTATCTTCTCATGTCTGTTGCTGTCTCAGGCATTAGCTCAGCAGCTCATCCTTGGGTGCCATCTTACTGATATACTCTTAGATGCCCTTGACATCACTAGACACCACCTGTCCTCTTTCAGCTGGTGTACAGTCTCTGGGTGCTGGGTTTGTGATGGAAACCTCCATACTTTGGGAAGCGCTTCCAGGTCTTCCCATTGATAGCTTCCATGTCTTTCTATGGCCAGCTTACTATACTGATAGGGTAAACGATGACTGGCAGGACATACATGTTGATGGCATGGTTATTGTTCTTCCCACTGAGTTCATTCTTCAGGACCTGTTCTATTCTTTGGTGGTACTTGGATGTTGTGATCTAACTTGCCTTCTTATCATGGATCCCATATACCAAGGTACTTGTAGCTGATCTGTGTGTCTTCTATGTGGTCCACTAGTAGTTCCATCCCATTAGTCTTAATTACTGTCCATCTCGAATACAATCTGGCCACATTTCTCCAGTCTGAAAGACATCCCAAAGTCCTCACTGTAGTTCCATGCCAGATGCATTAGCAAATCAATGTCTCATTCATTCTTTACATACAGCTTGATGTCGTCCATTAGAGGCTGATGATAGTTCCACTCTTGAACTTGTATCAACATAAGGTCCCTGTGATTATCTGACTTGAGGGGAGTTTAAGCTATGCCAAACAGCAGCAGCAACAATGCATCACCTTAGTATATGCTGCATTTGATGGCTGCTTATGTCAACTGCTGGGAATTGACTTCCAGTGCTGTCTTCCACAGTCCCATTAATTTCCTGAAGAAGGTCCTTAATGTCTTGTTGAATATGTATAGTGACAAGTATATGGCAATGAATTGTAGGCTTTCTTGTAATCAATCTAGGCTGTGCTCAGATTGGTCTGCTTAGATCTTGAGACTTGGCTGACTGCTCCATCTATGAACAATTGGTGTTTTGAGCCTTTGGTGTTGTTCCCAGTGCCCTTCTGAGCCATACTCATGTTATTGTAGCATGATGACCATGATGCCTGATAGGACTTTCCATATTGTCGGGAGGCAAATTATCAGGCAATAGTTGGATGGCACTGTTTCCTTGTAGAGGACTCTTTCACAATAAACACTGTCCTTCCTTGTGTTAGTCAAAGCCTGCTGCTAGCGGATGGTTTATCTGTGCTGCTAGGGGTTCATGCACAACTGTTTGTTTCTTTAACCAGTGAATCATGTCAGAGAGAGAGAGAGAGAGAGAGAGAGAGAGAGATTCAAATGCTTTATACGAAAGTCCTGGGATGATGCTGGTGATATAAATTAACTGCAATATGTGAATGATTCAGGAAAAACAGGGTATTATTTAGTTTTAGAACTAATAAAAAATTGTTAATTAAATCTGTCCATATTTTACAAAGAAGGCTTTGTAAATAATTGCAGAAAGCAGTTTCTCTTCTTGGAAGCTATAATTGACAATTGATATTTTTTCTGACTAAAACAAAGACAATTCAGTGTTTATCTCAATATATAAACAGAATAGCTTCTTGCCTGTTGGAAGAGAACAGAAACAGATTTAAATAAGACTAGATGGTGTTCTGATTATGAAAAGAGCATCTTGACTGTTTTGATCTCTCCTCTATGGAGATTTCTAGAAGTAGCCACTCAGAACATCAGTCTCCATGACTTGTCCCATTGTATTGAGATGTTGTGCAGATCTTAGTTATTCTGCACAGGCAGCATTTGCTGGAGGTTTCTAAGACATCTTTGCTCCAAGACACATGGAGCTTTATAGGTGATAAATTGGAAACAAACCATTAACCAATGAAGTTCTCAGACAATGGTGCTATGTGACAATGATGCGATCATCCAGCAAGTACAAGGGTAGGTAGTTATGTACCAGCTAAAGGTTCTGATTGACTTTATGTCTCAGTGTAATATGTGGTCCTCAGTAGTGAACAAGATGGACAAATTTTCATCTTAGAATAAAGCAGCTCTTTGTGACATGAACTTCACCTTTTAAAAAAAGAAACAAAATCAAATTCTACTAGAATTAGTGCCCACAAGTTCTCACATTGTTGTGTGGCTGTAATGTCATGCAAACATATCTGTTTCAGAATTATCAGAGATCCAGTGAAGTTTGTATTCATACAAGTCTCCAGGGGCAGATGAATTACATTTGAAGGTACTGAAGGAACTAGTGAAGGTGATCACAGAACCATTTTTGGTAGTCTTTGAGAGCACCAGGAGAACTAGAGTTTCAGAAGACTAAAGGAGAGAAAATGTCATCTCAGTCTTAAAAAAGAAAATCTGGGAAACAATAGATCTTTGACATCTATGCTGGAAAGGCTGTGAATAATTATCAAGCAACATGTTTGTGAGTGCTTGGATATGCATATTTCAATTAATAAAAGGGGAATGGGTATGTAACAAACAAATTGGTCCAGACTAAATCTATCTTCTTATTTGACAACTTTATCAGAGTTAAAGATTAATAGATCAGAAGAATGCTTTAGACAGTGTACTAAAACTTCATCAAACTCTTCAACAGAGTGACTCATTGTACTCTCCTTAATAATATGATAGAATATGGATACAACTACAGCTGTGTATATAGCAGGGGTCCCCAACCCCTGGACCATGGACCAATACCGGTCCACGGCATGCCAGCAACCAGTCTGCATAAACAAGGAAATCCCCATCTGCAGGATGCAGGCAGCACACAAAACCACACCCCCTCCGGTCCGTGGAAAAACCTCTTTCCACATAAACAGTCCCTGGTGCCCAAAAGGTTGGGGACCTCTGGTATATAGGACTTTTTTCCATCCCTTTTTGGCATATATACAATGTTGCAATACATTATAAAATTAGGGATGGGTCTTATAATGTGATGCTCTCCATCTCCTTTGTCACAGATATTCTTGGCTGTACAGTTGGCTGAATGACTACGTCCTTGAGTGCTCACTCATGACTCCACTTCACTGGGGGTGGAATGGTACAGGGCTCTGATCAGGTCCATATGCTGTTCAAGATCTTTATTAGACTTGGTTGGGGGATTTTAGCCTGAAGATTACATAAAACTGGGCAAGGAGGCTAAGCCTTTAGATAATAGAAAATTTAGATCCAGATAAGCTTGAACAGTGGTCTGAAGTGAATAAAACAGATTTTAACAGAAAAAATGGTTCTGCATCTGCATAGGAAAAATATAAAGTACAAATATAGGATGGGGGAAATCTGGTTTGTTAATAATGCATGTGAATGAGGTTTTGTGACCTTGTTAATCATACAAGTATTCCTTGACCTATGACTGCAATTGGCATGAATTTGGGGTTGTTGCGGTCTTATGTCAAGGTATACCCAAATGACTGGACACAATTTTATGACATTTTTGTGGTGATTGTTAAGTGAATCATGTGGTCATTAGGTGAACCCATTCTTTAGAATGGGCTATTTTTGCAAGAAACTGGGAGAAAACATTGCAAATCATGATCATGTGACCATAAGATGCTATAACCATGGATTGTAAATGCAAGCAGGTTGCCAAGTGCCTGAAATGTGATCACATCATCACGGGAAGGGGCAGCAGTCATAACTGTGAGGATGGGTCCTAAGTAGCTTTTTTAGCCTGTTGTAACTTCAAACTGTTGTTAAATGACAAGTCGTAAGTCAAGGACTACCTGAATAAGGAACAGTTAAAAGATAGATATATAGAAAAGATAATGAGTGTATTTAGATATCTCCAAATACCTGAAAGGCTGTCACTCAGAAGAAATGCATTCTCTTTTCCCCAGAAGACAGGATTAGAAACAATGGAGTAAAGTGACAAGGAAGAATATGGGAGGCTGGCTATTAAGCGGAACTCCTTGATTTTAGGAGCTGCCAGACAGTGGAAGAGGCATGCAAGTGAAACAGTCAGGTTTCCTTTGCGACAAATCTTCAGAAGCTGGATCATCCTTTATCAGATTCTAATGAATCCTGTATTGAGCAAAGAGTAATTAGATGACCTCTAAGGTCCTTTTCAACTTTATAGTTCTATGATACTTTTTGGGGTTTAGATTTGTGCAATGTACAACACACTAAACTATAATTAAACCATATACATTAAATTACAAGTCAAGCACATTTTAGTCTACTTTATGATACCATATGAAAGCCTGTTTGCTATAGTGGTTAAAGAACTGGCCCAAAACCTAGGTGACTGTGAATTCTAATCTCACATTAAGCATGAAAAACTGGCTGGTTATTTTCAGCCAATCTCATCTCTCATCTCACCTCACAGGTCATTGTTATGGGGAAAACAGAAGGAAGAAATACTATGCAGTAAAGTAAAAAAGTAAAGTAAGAGTAAAAGTAAAAGTAAAAGTAAAAGTAAAAGTAAAAGTAAAGTAAATATGAGTGATCTTGGGCCACTTACATTCTCTCAGTCCTAGGAAAAAGACAGTGAACATTTTGGACAAACAAACTGCAGAGATAAGTTCAGATGGTCGCCAGGAATCAACACTGACTCAAAGGCACCAAAAAATTTAAAAGGCACATATGTAGTTTAATTATCATTGGATAAATTGTTTGCTGTGAACTACAAGCGTGCATGCTCCCCCTGAATGATGATATTGTTTTTGAAGGAAGACAGAGGTCACTGATTATTTAGAGTCTTATTTCTTGCTTCCAAATCATTGTAACCACTACTATAAATCCAACTCCATTAAGAGGCAGATTACTTCAAAATAGTAGATTAGCAAAACCTCACAGAACGTCATTCGTAGCTTTCTGGCAAGAATTTAGAATCATGAAAACTTTATGCTGACTGCAGTCTCTTTCCACTCCTCTTAAATGCCAAGGTTGCAAGTCTAAGCACAATTAGGCAGCATTAATTAACTTGAAGCTTCACCAAAGTCAGTGAATGTTACTTCTCACTAAACATGCTTAGATTGCAGAGCACTAGTACACTTTTATAGACACTTACTAGATCTTATTATAAGATGAACCACAAAAGCCATGTTAGCCTAATTATTGTGCAAAGCCAGCTTGTTTATTTATGGTTGTGCATCTCATGCAAATACAGAAAATGGGATCAAGTGGGTAAACCATGGTTAACTAGGGATAAGCTTGAAAGAACAGTTAAAAATCTCAGGGTACATTTGCATAATATATGAAGGCACCAAACCATTTGTGCCTTAGTGCAGGGGTCCAAAAACTGTGGGTCGCTACTGGGCCATGGTCTACTGGCCACTGGGTGCAGGACAGGCTGGCCAGTGCACGCACGTGTGCATGCACGCACCCCACTTGTCCTAGTGCTGTGGCCACAGGGTGCAAAAACAGGCCGCTGCACCTCGGGGTGTGAAAATGGGCCACCGTGGGGCACAAAAATGGGATACTGCACCATGGATTGCAAAATGGGATGCCACTGCCCCCACAGGGTGCAAAAATGGGATGCCGCACCTCAGGACATGAAAACGGGGTGCCACCCCGCACAAGAATGGGGCAGGGCTAGCGAGTATCATGTGGGTGCTAGCACTGCCCCATTTGTGTCATGCGCATGCTCACGGCCCCAATCGCGTGCACATGCACGCGTGCACATAAAATACTGCCCCTCCCTTTTCCTCCAATCTCCCAACTGAGGAAGGTGGGTGACCTTTGCCTTATTGTTGTGAATGTTCTGTTGTAGTTTGAGAAATAATATTAAACAATGATTTAATGTGGTCTATCATTCAACAACACCAATCAAAGCTGATACCAGCCAAGGCATAGAACAACTGAAAGTAGTGCAAGATCAGAAGATATGGAGAGATGTGGCCCATAGAATCACCAAGGGTCATACAAGATTAAATGGATAACATCATCATAATCTTGCATTCAGCTTTAATTTAGAACAAACATGAATCTGAATGATTTGAAAGTATCTTGGCTACAATTTCCCAGCTTTTCCATTATAATTTCTTTCTCATCAGAAGTATTGTCATTAGATTTATTTCTGTCTATTTTTTCTACATACCTTTACAGATAGACTACCAACATTCAGACCTAGCACTGTTACTCTTCTATTTTACATGGCACCTGATACAGTGGTGGTTGAGTAAATAACTAATTATGTAGTACTTATCAAAAGATGAAATGAAGTCCACTGGGACACAGCAACAGTGCTCGGAGTTGTTGATTTAGGATCAGAATCTAATAATACCAAAAACCTTCCTGTTGTGACTAAGATGTGGATTTTCAAGGTTCTCTGGGGATTACACTTGAGAATAGAAAACAAAGCAATATTCTGCAGTGAGATCAATCAATGGGCTTTTATTCATAAATTTTAGTGTGATGAATAAGCCAACTCTGAGATAAGTAAACACCACAACTGTAATCTTCTGGCAAGCATATACAATGAGAGTCCTTCGGAATAGCATCACCCTGCTGAAAGTCACTTTTGAGTTGTGCATGATTTGTAGCAACTTCATTGACTTGTCCTTGCAATTTTCTTACCGTAGTAGCAATATAGAAGTGGCTTACTGCTGTCTTCTGGGATAATTTTTATTTTCTCCATCTAGACTACAGCCCTGGGATTTCAGGATGGAAGAGGTGTTCGCAGAACAGGGTAAAAAAAAAAAAGTAAAAATTAAAACTATAACAAGTAAACCTTCAACTGCACTGTTGGCAGCACTATCTTAACTTTTCTGACTATCCTGTAGATGCTCCTACATCCTACCCAATAATCTCCTTTTGAGACAGAGTAGGTCAGCCAGATATTAGGTTGTTACCTGCTGATACAAGGAGATCATTGGAAAACAAATCGGAGTATACCTCAGGACAGACCGAAGACAGGGTTTTCCCCACAACTGCTCTTTAATTTAGGCTTCAATCCATCAATCAACACCGACAGACACATCGGACAATGCACACTTGGGTTTAAGCCACTCAGAGGGTTACATTATTCACCTACGCGGCGCTAAAATGTCCCCAGGCGAGAGGAGATGCTGGATCAGCCATTTAGCCGCTTCGCCTGCCGCTTCACCAGGAGCCAGCTAGTTGGGACATTGTGCAACCGGGCCTAGTGGTTAGCTTTTGGGTCAGAACCTGGCATTTGGATCCAAGTGAGTAAACCATGATATAGTTAACACCGGATGATGGGTTACGCGCAGAAAGTTATTCCGGGGCTTAGATGCATTCCCGGGGACATTCTTTCAAATATTTTTCGGAAGAACGTGGATTTTTACTCATACTCCGCCTTCCCGCTTGTCGGCTTGTGGGATCACCTCTGTAACCGGGCACTGGGGCGAACGAGATGGTGGATTCCTCCAGCCGGCTTGCCCTTTTCAACTTGAGAAATCCTTCCAAATGCCCGGAGTCCTCTTGCTTCTGCTAGAAAGTACCAAGGCACCCGAGGGATTTACTCCCGGGTAACCACGGGTCGGCATTGGCTCGTATTAGCCTCCGGAGTCTGGGGACTAAGGTGACGCAATGCCTGCAATCCCGCGGAGAGGAGAAGAGCGCGGCGGCAGCGGGAAGGCTGAGCGAAGGGCGCACTGGAACAGCGAACGCAGGCTCCCCGCGCGAGGCCCCGCCCCTGCCGGCCGAGCCGTGGGCTGCGCCGTCTTTACTGCTCGACAGAGCTCTGCGCCGCAGCTCCCGCTCGCGCGCTGCCTGCAGGTGAATTGAAAGTCGTTGGCGGGGCGGGAAGGACACAGCCGCCTTTCCTTCTCCTGCCGCGTAGCCCTGAGAAGTGCCGCCGCCGCCGGGACAAGCGACGGGTGTGTAGCCCCGCCGTCCGCGCGCTCCTACACAGTCACCGGGGCAGTAGCGTTCGTGGTGTCGCTGCGAGGCGAGACTGTGTTGTCCCGGCTGCAAGGAGCTGTCCACCGGTCCGGGAGAGGGGGGCACTCAGCCGACCGGGCATGTCTGCAGCAAGGGGCTTCTCGCTAGCCAGAGACCTCGACGGGGTGGGAAGGACTGGGAGCCTTAAGCGCGCAAGTAAGTAACCCGGAAAGTTCCACGTAGGCCAGGCTCTTTCGGAGTCGGAAGAACGCAGGAGGCGAAGGAGAAGGGAATGATCAGGAATGGATAAGCGGGCAGTGTAATTTTTTGGTAAAGACCTTGTCGCTGGACTCTCATTATCTCTTTATCCCCGGAGATTGTGCTGAATCAAGGGGAGCACTTTGCTCATGGCCAGATGCACTCTTTTCCTCTTTATATTTTTGGTGGGAATTCGAATGAGTCCAGCGCCGATAAGCTTTCGGGTCTCAAGTATGGAACTTGTCGGCTCAGGAATCGCCGATCAGGGAAAATCTGGTTTGTGGTTCTGAGGTCTTGAATCTTTCATTTTGCTTTTTTCTTGGCATACTATGAACGCAGGACGAGTTCGTGTGTGTGCTGTGTGTTGTGTGCGCGCACTGCAGAATTGTGGAAGATAGTGGTTGGAGAGGGGGCTGAAGTGCTGTTAATGTCACTAGTGGGTGTGGAAGGGGAATAGAATAGAGAGGACAATATTTTACTCGAGTAGAGCAGGGAAATTAGGGCTGCAGACTTATAGGCACAAATGGAAATAAATGTCACTTAAATAGTCCGATTTACTTTAAATCCTGAGCAGACAACTGATAGGTGACTGCCATTGCCCTTGGAAGCCCCTATTGTAGTCCACACTGATTTGTAGTTTGCAGGGTTAGCGGAGGAAGTGAGAGTCCCCCCCCCCCCACTGCATTCAGTGCAGTTGACACAGGGTGTCTTGTGTGTTTAAAGCAGTATTTCTCAACCTTGGCAACTTTAAGATGCCTGGACTTCAACTCCCAGAATTCCCCCAGCCAGCATTCCAGAGTGAAAGGAATGAACATTAATCGGAATGGGTTTTTGCTCTGGTTTTTTTTTCAATTCAAAAAAAAAAAAAAAAAGATTTATCTGTTTCAATATTGACTCTGAAAATGCAGAGGATTAGTGAAATAGACATGAAAAAATAAAGGGTCAACTTTTTGAAGAGGTTGGGTCCCAAAGTTTGGACAAGCAAGCATGTGTCATTGTAGAAGGATATTATGTTAGTCTATGGAAACCAAAACCAGAGGGAATCTTTTCCAACTAACAAATATTACTAAAGGGCATAAGCTTCGGTGAACTGCCAGTCACAAGACTTAGGACTTTTCATAAAAGAAATGATCCTACCAGACTTCTTCTGATTTAAGTATGTGCCAATGTGACCAACAAATCAATTGGATCACAAGAGTTTGGTCTTTCCATCCCTCATTTGAACGATTCAGTGCTGCCCATTTCTGAAACATGAGAGTCTATCATGCAGCCTTTCCAGCCTGGGTGTTCTCCCAAAGACCCAGTTCCCATAGTTCTTAGCCATTATGGGTACTGCAGTTATGGGTATTGGCTAGTGCATCTGGAGGATACCAGGCTGGAGCAGGCTGTTTTTGATAGCTGTAACTTATCCCAGGATTGACAGCACTTCATTTCCTATCATTTATCTTCTTTCTTGATCTCTGTTTACCTCTATAGTATATCCTCTCATCAATCTGCAAGGGGAATCTGGCTTGGGATCTGGTGACCTTGGAATTTTCTCCTGGCTTTAGGACAGGTACCCCTTTCCTAGGACTGCAGTGCTTTTGCTTTGAGCAGAGTTCAAGCCATCTAGACCTCTGGATTTGTATAGACAAATTATGTTCCCCTTTAAAGCCAACCTCTGAATTTTAATAGAGAGTGCCCTTGAGTAATGGTACCATTATTGACCCAGCTTATTTCTGCTGGGCAAACTTCATTGCTTGTTATGGCCAGTTGTGAATACAGGGCACAAAACACTGCTGTCTTTTTGCCCCATCGATAGATACTGAGTTCTGCAGAAGGAGCTCCAGTTGCAATTTGCAAAGACAAATAGTCTTCTGGACGTGCTTCTTACAGATGCACAGAAATCGTTGCCTGAGTGATGGGAGAGATCACCTTTGGTATTAGGCATCCTTTTTTGAAAGGAAAGGTAATTTGCGTATTCTTGAGATTAGCGCTGTTTTAATTAACTCAACCATAATAATGATTGAGTGCATGGTAGGTCAAGGTTTATTTATGGGAAAGAAATAGAACAGAACAGAACAGAACAGAACAGAACAGAATAGAATAGAATAGAATAGAATAGAATAGAATAGAATAGAATAGAATAGAATAGTGCTGGAAGGGACCCGGGAAGTATTCTAGTCCAGCCCCCTGCTCAAGCAGGAGACCTATACCATCTCAGACAAGTGACTGTCTAGCCCAGTGGTGGCGAACCTATGGCATGCGTGCCAGAGGCAGCACTCAGAGCCCTCTCTGTAGGCACACGTGCCATGCCCCAGAGATGGCAACCGTCCCTCTTCAACCAACTGCCTGCTAACTCGCTGAGGTCCCACGTGGCCAGATGCATCCCAGCACAGCTGGTTTCCCTCCCCCCTGTCCCATCCCTCCTGGCCTCGCATGCTCTCCTTTTCCCGGGCATGACCCACTGCATTGCCTCCTCAGCTGTCGTCCGGCCGTCCAGCTCAGAGGTGGCTTCTCTGAACTGCTGGCGGTGGGCTGCGGAGCCCCAGAGTGTGCCGGTCGAGGGGCCAGCAGGCTGTGGCTGCTGACGGATGCTGTTGCCTTCCATGTGCTCGCTGGCCTCTATGTGCGGGGGCCAATGGTGTCAGGCAGCAGCCGCCTGGGTCCCTGCCTCGCCTTGCCCTGCGACAATGGTACCCCTGCCCTGCCTCGCCTTGCCTCACCTCACCCTGCAGGACGAGCCTCCTGCCCACTGCCCCACCTGCCAGAGACCCCCTGGATCTCCCCCAACCCTGCCCAGCCCTCAAGGCGTCCCTCCCCACGAGCAACATCAAGGTGACCACGCCCACCTTGGCCACACCCACCAAGTCTGCCATGACCATCACAGCCACGCCCACCCAGTGGGCCATGCCCACCTGGCATCCGGCGATACATAAGTGGGTTTTGGGTTGCAGTTTGGGCACTCGGTCTCTAAAAGGTTTGCCATCACTGCTCTAGCCTCTTTTTAAAAATCTCCAATGATGGAGCGTCCATAATTTCTGGGGGCAAGCTATTCCATTGGATAATTGTTCTCACTGTCAGGAAGTTTCTCCTTAATTCCAGGTTGCTTCTCTCTTTGATCAGTTTCCAACCATTGTTTCTTGTCCTGCCCTCTGGTGCTTTGGAGAATAACGTGTCTTCTTTGTGTCAGCCCCTCAAATACTGGAATACTGCTATCATATTCCCCTATTTCTTCTTTTCTTTAGACTAGCCAAACCCAAGTCCCGTAGCCATTCTTCGTATGTTTTAGTCTCCAGGCCTCTGATCATCTTAGTTGCTCTTCTCTGATTTTTTTCCAAACTCTCAACATCTTTTTTGTGATATAATGACCAAAACTGGCTACAGTATTCCAGGTGTGGTCTTACTAAGGTTTTATAAAGCGGTACTAATACTTAGTGTGATCTTGATTTTATGCCTCTGTTTACACAACCCAGGATTGTATTAGCTTTTTTGGCTGCTGCTGCACACTGCTGGCTCATAGTTAAGTGATCGTCCACTACGACTCCAAGGTCTCTCTCACAGTTATTGTTTTTAAGCCAAGTCTCACCCAAGCTGTACTTGTACCTTTGATTTTTCCTGCCTAAATGTAAAACTTTGCTTTTCTCCACCTTGAAATTCATTTTGTTGGATAGGGCCCATTGTTTGAGTTTGTCAAGATCTTTTTGCATCCTGGGTTTGTCTTCTGGGGTGTTGGTTACTCCTGACAGTTTGGTGTCATCTGCAAATTTGATGAATTCCCCTTCAGTTCCCTCATCTAAGTCATTGATGAAGATATTGAAGAATATTGGGCCTAGGACGGAACCTTGTGGTACCCCACTACTTACTTCTCTCCATGTGGATGTAGTGCTATTGAGGGCTACTCGTTGAGTTTGGTTTGCCAGCCAGCTACAGATCCATCTGGTGGTGATGTTGTCTATTCCACCTTTTTCTAGCTTACCAAGGAATAGGTTGTGGTCTACTTTGTCAAATGCCTTACTGAAGTCTAAGTATACTATGTCCACAGTATTTCGCTGGTCTATTAGTTTAGTTACTTTGTCGAAGAATGAAATAAGATTGGTTTGGCACGATCTGTTTTTAACAAACCCGTGCTGGCTGCTAGTTATAACTTTGTTTGCTTCTAGTTGTTCGCAGATCTGTTTTTTGATTATCTTTTCTAGGATCTTCCCAGGTATTGATGTT
Source organism: Protobothrops mucrosquamatus (assembly GCF_001527695.2). Classification (NCBI taxonomy): domain Eukaryota; kingdom Metazoa; phylum Chordata; class Lepidosauria; order Squamata; family Viperidae; genus Protobothrops; species Protobothrops mucrosquamatus. The sequence continues at coordinate 1,941,801 of NW_015386427.1, forward strand.
AAACTGATTGGTCTGTAGTTTCCTGGGTCCGTTTTTCCCCCTTTCTTGAAGATGGGAACCACATCAGCCTTGTCCAATCCTCAGGCACTTCCCCTGTGCTCCAGGATTTTTGAAAGATATGGTGCAATGGTTGTGAGATAACATCTACCAGCTTCTTCAGAACTCTGGGATGTAATCTGTCAGGTCCCGGTGATTTATACTCGTCAAGGTCGGATAGGTGTTCTCTTACCATTTTCTTGATTATTTTTATTTTTCTTTTTCTTTTGCAGTGGTTTTTTTGGTATGTTGGGCTATGGTTTCTTTTTGATGTAAAGTATGAGTTAAGCAGCTCTGTTTCTCCCTGTTGCCTATTATTTCCTTTCCATCTTCTCTCTTTAGTAGACCTACAGTTTCCTTGACTTTTTTCTTGTTAATATGTTGGAAGAAACTTTTTTTATTATCCATGATTTCTGTTGCAAGTCTTTGTTCGTTCTGAGCCTTTGCTTTCCTGACTTCATCTGTACCTGTTCTGGCTGTCTGCTGATAATCGGCCTTAGTTATGTGCCCCTCTTTCCATTTTTTATATTTGTCCTTTTTGTCTTTCAGTTTGTCAGAGAGATCTTTGTATAGCCATGCTGGTTTCTTCTTGAATTTCTTGTTTTTCTTTTTCAGTGGTATTGTGGTGGTCTGGGATTTTATGATCACATTTTTGAGAGTCTCCCATGCTTCTTGGGCTGTTTTCTGCTTTAGGATTTTCATCTATGGGATCTTTCCTAAGTTCTCTCTGAGTTTGTTAAAGTCAGCTCTTTTGAAGTTCAAGATACTGGTTAGACTGTTTTCTGTTGCTAGTGTTTGAGTTATATTAAATTCCAGTATGACATGGTCACTTTCACCCAAGGTTCCAGCAACTTCAACTCCCTCAATTTAATTTGATTTAATTTAATTTAAAGATACAAGGGAAAAATTTCATTCCCTTTGACCGTACTGTTTTTTGTATGGTTTGTTTTTGGACTTTAATAAGTTACAGCTATTACATTACATTACAGAGGAGTTTACATTTCTTCATCACAGTTGGATAGTTCTACAATCATAAATACTTTATGGTGCAAAATTGTCTTTTTATTATGAAATGTGCAAAGCACAGAGACTGACTTTCTTTAGACTGGAGATGCCAGTGAAAAACCCAATTTAATGCTAATCAGGCAGAGGTGCTTGGTCAGCTCTGGATGTATTTACACAAATAGAGTACTTCCTGTGGACATGCATTCTTTTTAAAATTTTAAATCTTTTAGCATACACTAGCTTGCATTTTTAAAGAAAACATGCATTTTTCTTTTTTTCTCCAGTAGCAATGCTCCCATCCATCCCATATGGGGACCATTGGGTCCTCAAAGAGGTTTTTTGGTGATCACAAATAGTTCTGAGATTAAGGGAGCAAATTATCCTTTTATTTACAAATGAAATATTTGACTTGTGGTAATCAACGCAACAACCCTATAAGATTGAGCAGTATTATTTTTCTTGTTTATTTCACTTGTACTGCTTTTTCTTTCGTTGCTCAAGGTTTCATATATGAGAATTTCTCTTTAATTAACAATGCCCTTATGAGATAGGATGGATTGTGAGTTACTTGCCCAAAATTGTTTCTGGAGTCCTGAATTTATTGAACACTTGAATTAGGGGTCCCTGGTCCTAACCTGACATTTTAATTATTGTATTACATTTTATTACCATCGTTAACTAAAATGGAAATGTGTGTGTAAGCATTGTAAAAAGGGAAAGCATTGGCTAAAACTATTTAAGAGGCCTACAATTAGAGGTATCTTGCTTTAAAAGCTAATGGTTACTAGCTCCAGTGCTTTTTTTGCAAAAAATAAATAACAGCATAATAAGCTGTTATCACCAGCTAATAGAAAAGTTAACTGTCTTCTTTCATATTACTAAACACTGGGCAGCATTCTGAAGTTGATACTAGCTCTGAAATCTAAATGTAGCTTCCATGAAAGTAAGTAGCCTGGATTTTCCACATTATTATTGGGAATTTTAATTAATTCAAGATACTGAAAATTCTGTTAAGGCCTGTCCTCTGAGAATAAAGCTTCCTTGGAGAAAAAATGGGAAAAACAATTAGGAAATAAAGGTTTATTTTATTAGTAGCAGAGAAATAGTCATCAATTATTCCTCCTTGGAATTTTAAAAGCCCATATAATTATTAATATATCAGTGACTAACACATTTTCCAGTTTTGTTTTTAAAAGAAAATAGTCCCTTTTAAACAGGGGGATGGGGTTTTTGAAATAGTGAATACAGATAATCCTTGATTTATGACTATAATGGAGCTTTGGCATTATGGCTGCAAGTTGTGATGGTCATTAAGCAAGGCATCAATGTGATCACCTCACTTAATCCCAATCCTTACTCTCCCTGTTACAGTCACTAAGAAACCATGCAGGTTGTTAAGTGGAGCACAGAGTACCTCAGGAATGGGGGATGCCCTGGGAGGCCTAGCACAGGCTCAGATTCACACTACAACAGCTCCCCAGCTCCCATGTGGTCTGCCTCGGGCCTCCCACTTGGTGAGGCATCTCGTGGTCCACTGCTCTTCCTACAAGGAGGCTGTGTAGCACTGTCCTGGAAGTGGATGCTATTTTGGGAAGTGGTGAAGGAAGGCCATACTGTGGAGCAGCTGCTTCCCAAAGGAGATTTACGGAAAAGGTAAGTGACTGAGTGATGATAGGGTTGGACCCAGCAGGATGGGAAGCAGGCCCAAAGCCTGCTGGGACCCAGCAAGGTAGAATGGGAGGGGAAAATAGGTAGGAGAGCCACTGTAACATCCCTGTGGTCAGTCATAAGAGTGAGCAGATTGCCAATTGCCCGAATTTTGTTCACAGGACTGCGAGCAGCTATAACTTTGGACAGGAGTCATAAGTCCGCGGTGTCATAATTTCAAATGGTTGCTGAATGAATGATCAGAAGGTGAGGGCTACCTATACTATACCATTCATTTTAGCTTTCTGTCCTTTTATCTGGAGCCCTGTCTGTATCATGGATAACTCTGCAAAGATTAGTGTCCTACTGACAATTTTTCCATTACTACTAGTTCTGAAAGGAGAGCTCTGAGATCAGGCTGGAGCTAACTTTCCATTTAAAGGTAATCTCTCTCCTCATGAATTCTCATAGAGGCAGAATTGGCCTGACCAATTTCAGTGTGAAGAACAGAAGAAACAAAATATTAGTTCTTCTACAACTGCAGCCCTGTAATAATGGTCTGAAGAGGCTGATATTGAAAATAGACTGCAAGAACAAATTCTTCATTATGTCTCTTGATTTCCAGTCATATTGGAATCTAAAATTTCAGAAAAAGCCATAAGCTATTTCAGAGCTGGCATCTACATTCAGTAGGAAGGTCCTGTCGTCTTTAGAGTACCACTGTGACAACTATAAGGTTTTTGTTTGTTGGTTTGTTTATCTCTGGCTTTTGAGCAGACCTTTTCTTGAATGACAGTTTTTGTAATGAGATTATGGGCACTTCCCAACAGAAGCATCAATTCCTTGAGTCAGCAATATATATATATATATGTTGGCATCAGTTGTGCTGCCACATTGCTGATCTCTACTTTGCAATATTAATGAGATTGGTGAAAAGAATTTTCTTTACATAGCTGTTGCATACTAAGCTATGGAAAAACTTAATTTACTCTTCATCCTACTTGTAGGGAAATGACTGCATCTACTTCTAATGTGGGGTAGGATAGGGTTGGACAGATTCAGCTGTTGTAGTTAATCCTTCAACAGCAGATGTGGTCTCCTAGCTAACATATCATTGGTGCAAGGATGCATGGGATGAGGTAGATGGGAATATTGGTGCTTGGCACAATCTTTCGTTAATATCTGTAATTTGTCAGGCTATTTGTGAACACAAATCTATTGTTCTTCTACAAAATCACCAAACCCATGTCTAAAAATAGCTTAGTCAACAGATCATCATGCAAAAGAGATGGGAGGTAACAGTAATAAGCAAAATCTGCTTCTATCAGAGGTGTGATGGCGCAGTGACCTAAAGATGCTAGAGAAGATCTCTGCTCCAGTTTGAGTCCTAGCACTGTGTGATGGGGAGAGCTCCCGTCACTTGCTTTGGTTTCTGCCAGCCTAGCAGTTTGAAAGCATGGTACCACTTCAGTGGGAAAAATAACAATGCTTTGTGTGGAAGTACGAATCCAACTGGTACTAGACCTGCCTGAATGCGATAAATGAATATAGGGTGACATTGGAGGAAAAAGCCCCAGATGATGCTGTAGAACGCCTTTCACCATTCTGAGTGCAGAACTAGTTTGCCCCCTGTGGTATACTTCTGGATAGCATGTGAGCATAAACCAAATGGACTAGCAGTCTTAGGCAGCCAAACAATTACTCTTTATTAACACTGTAGTCTCACAATAAGTAAATAACTAAACAAACAAACAAGCCTCCATCATTGACTGGTGCTGCAGTGGAGTGACAATGCTGTCAGTTAGTGACCAATGATTTCAATTCTGACCTCGTTGCCAGCAGAATCCAGGGTACCTAATGCCATTAAAGCAAAAATAGAGGAAGCAATATATACAGTATCACCTCAGTCTTCAAGTAATCAAAATAATAAAAAGCATTATTACATTACACATTGCCAGCAGGAGGACACAACCATTAGAGTTGAGTGGCTAATAAATAATAATAAATAAATAAGCTGGCATCTTTCCCTGTTTGGCTGTCTTTCCCTGTTTAAACTGACCATTTAGGCAGCACAGGACAAGTGCTCTTAAGAAACAAGGACTTACTGCTCTTTCAAATAACACTAAACCTATGTTTATAAGCTCCCTGCATAAGATTTGACAAACACTCATGAAGAATTATAAGGGTAGATGCCACGGCAGAAACCACCTACCCATTTTTTCTTAAAACCAAAATGGCCATGGAGGGCAGTTTCTAGCAACTAGAGGAGAAGATACATGGCACAGCATTATACGGTAGAGTTGTATAGATTCCATTTCTAAACTGTTTATCAATCACGTTGGTGATCTTGATAGAAATAGTCAAGAACTGTTATATAAGTAAAGAAAGCTGAAATATTCCTTCAATCCTAGAAAGGGAGATAGTAGTTGGAAGAGATTCAGAGTCCTCTATGACTCACTGAGATATAAGATTAGGGAAGGTAAAGTACCATCAGGCCTCTTAAGATTCTGTTATAGCCTATCTCAATGAAGTTCAGCTCTAGTCTTCCTATGAAGTCTGTTTTCTGATTTGAATCTTCCCAAAAGATTCCAGCCAGTTCCTCTCTCAGCATCCTCTCTATGAGCCCTATCAGCTAAAGCTTGGAATGTTGCCTCTGTTGTACCAATAACTAAATCATCTTTTTCCAGCTTGATGCTTTTCAGATATTTCCAGATATTTTACATTATCCAATAGAAAAACCTTAATGGGCAGTCCATAGGCCAGAGAGTACCACCCATTTTTCTCAGATGATCAGCTGACCAAGGGAAGTAGACTATAATTTGTTATTATAGGTAGTCCTCAATTTAAAAGAGTGGAACTTGGAATTCAGATCGAAACTTCCATTGCTAAGTGATGTGGTTGTTAAAAAGCTGCAGATGACAATCACATGAACCTAGAATGCTGCAACTATTGTAAATGTATGCCAGTTGCCAAAAATTGTGATCATAGAGAGATGCTGTAACAGTCCTAAGTATGAGCACCCATCATAAGTCACTTTTTTCAGTGCTGTCGTAATTTCAAATGTCGTTGAATGAATAGTCATAAATCAAGAATCATCTGTAATAGATTGATTAAGAATGCTGGAGGGGAAAATGAGGCTGAAGACAACTGACTTTCTCATTGTCATTAGCATTTATGTGTGTATGGAATTGCCTTAATATGTATGTCATTCTCAGCCATGCTTTGTTTAATTATAATTTGCTGAATTAACCACAATGGCATTATTCTGTTCTAGACAGGAAACTTGCTCTTTTTCAGTCTGGAACAGATAGATAACTCAGAGGAACAAACAGGAAATATTGCTTTATTCTGGGAATCCTAAACAATGACTTACAGTTTGTAGAGGTGCATCCAAAATAGGTTTCAGCAATCTGATTGTCCCACAGGTAAATTGACATTAGATTTTCCCCTCTTCTCCCAANGCGTCACATGGTGGGGTGATTGTGGAGTCTCCAGCCGTGTGGCTGCATGTGATGGCCAAAGAACAAAGGAGTAACCCCAGGCTAGTGTCCAGGGATGCCTTTTGAAGCTCCGCCCCTGACCCTAACCCCTCCCCCTGACCTGTTACATAGGAATACATAGAGTTATACAAGATACATGGATCTATGATGATCCAGAATACTCCCCGCTTGGAAATTTATATTTCCACTACTTACTAACTGAATAGAAAAAAAAAAGCATTAAAGTATACAGTACTCAATGTTGACTAACTTGTGACTACATAGGTAAAAACTTGGTATCAAAACATGCATAACTATTGGTAAATATAAAGCACAATTATGCAAAAAATAAGCAAGTGTTACATCAAACAATGCATAAACACAATACATCCTTTGAGGTTTTATCTTCTGGTTCGGTCTTCATCAGCTACGGTGCCAAATCGGAGATCAGCCTGGTACAAGTGTCTTTGAGTCACGACCTGACTCACGTGGCTTCACGATCTGAAAGTCAGCTAGGCAAAGTAGTTCATCGGCTGGGTGGGCCCGGTGTGCAAGTCCCATGGGCCAATAGTTCTGGTATGCGTTCTTGTCTCTAAGTGAGACAAGGTCGTCTTCCTGTAAAGGAAACTGAAACCAAATCTGGAACAGAAAAACTGGAACCCAAAGCTTCTCAGGAACAAAGGGAACTGGATTCACAGGATACTCAGGAACTGAAGAACCTGGAAAAACAGGAACCGCTGGATCTGGAAACACAGGAACCGCTGGATCTGGAAACGCAGGAACCGCTGGATCTGGAAACACAGGAACAGCTGGATACTCAGGAACAGCTGGATACTCAGGAACAGCTGGAACTGAAGGATCAGGAACAACAGCAGCTGCAGAAGACTCAGGATACTCAGGAACCGAGGTATCTGGAACCACCGATGGAGCATTGAAGATGGCTGCTACTGTTGTCATCAGGATAGTGAGGACTTCATGTGTGGGTGTGGGTGTCTTTAATGACATAGAGTCCATGATTTCGCGGGGTGCACCAATCATGTGCTCCCACGCTTCGCCTATGCGCACTTCGCCCATGTGAGCTGTATGGGGAAGGCAATTTTTGGCCGTCAGGCATTTGTCAATCACTGGGTCATGGCAAATGTCTTCAATAGTCTGTAAGTCCTTGCAGACTCCTATAAAGTTCATTCTTGGGATGCTAAGACAAGTGATCAAGATGATCAGAACTGGACTTCCGGTGGCAGGCGATTTCGTCGGTCGCAGCTGTTTGCTGCCTCCCGCCTGTTTCGCGTAAAAGCCGGTTTGACAGCCAGCATCAGCTGTCAAACGGCTTGATACCTTTCCCCTGGGCATAAGGGGATAGGTGAGCTGCCCGGGGTAGGAGTTGAGTTCCCGAGTCGTCCTATATGGACGATGTAGGCGAGAA
>NW_015386427.1:1951285-1989200 GCF_001527695.2 Protobothrops mucrosquamatus
GAGGAGATGGATTGTTTAAGTTTAGACTTTGGAGTTAGAGATATTAATATTTGTTTACTTGTATTTGAATATTAGCCTAGGTTGGTTTGGGAAGTCCGGGGGGTGGGGGGATGGGATATAACATTGTGTAATATCTGTGATGTATTTCTTTTTTTTTATGATAAAAACAATAAAAATTTTATATTGAAAAAAAAAAAAAGATCAGAACTATGCCTAATCTCAGGTGCTTCCGCTTAGTCAGGGGTTTGAAGCGGATTGGTTGACGTTTACTGGGTGCCTGAAGTTGGAGGTTGGCACGTTGATCTGGAGTTGAAGGTACGTCGCATTTTGGTCTCTGTGGCCTTTGTCTTTTTGAGCAGACCAAGAGCTCAGGACTTTGTAGCCAGGTCAATTCTGTGAACAGTGTGGGAAGGTTGGGCCACTTCACTTGGTTCACAAAGTTGTTACCTGTTGGCGCATGTTGCCATTGTTCAGGGCTCAAAGATGTTTCGACTCTTCTCATCCTGTTATCTACATAGACATAGAAATGTCTGTTTTGTTTGTAGATGTAGTTTGACATCTCCTTGCTGTCTACATAGAAGGTGGTAGACTGTAGCTCAAGGCACAACGTCTTCGCTGTCAAGTTGGTGAGCTTTACAGCCAACGTGGTACCACATAGTACTAACCTTGGTACGGTGTGGCCTTCATGTAGTGTTAGTCTTGCTTTTCCAAAGAAGACACCGAGACTGCAGCTCTCCCCGCTGTAGACTCTGATGCATCTTATGGTTGTAAACAATATGACGTAAGTGTAGCTCTCCCTGCTGTAGACTGTGACGCATCTTAAGGCTGCGTTTGCCTTTGTTGACACATCTAAGGAAGCGTACAATTGTTTCTGTTGCACTGTGGCGGGTGAGCTGGAAACATACGTGCACTGCACTTGCATACTCTTGGGACATCTTGGAAGTAAACTCCATGACTCCCGGTCTTGCAGACGTTGTTTGTCTTGTTTGTCCTCTATGGACAAGGCTAAGTTGTTGTGATTCTGACTGGTCTGGAACACTGTTGCTTCCAAAGCAGGTTTGGTTGTCACAAGCGCGCAGTGTTCTAGGTGTGGTTTTAGGTGAGGTGCTGTTTCATTACTGGGAATGGAGGTGTTTGATATGATCACCTGGGTTGGGATTTGCGTTTGGTCAACACAAACTGTCCCTCCTATGGCCCATCCGAGTTCCGGCGGGTTCCGTGGGGCTACAACGATGGAAAGATCTTGTTCCTCTCCCCGCTGTATAGGCGTTGCCATTGCTGGTGGACCCGTCCGGTTGCCATCAAAGGTATGGTTCGGCAGGTTCAATGGGGCAGCAACGATAGGAAGATCTCGTTGCTCTGCCCGCTGTGGAGCTGTTGCCGCTGCTGGTGGACCCATCCGATTGCCGTCAAAGGTGTGGTTCGATGGGTTCCGTGGGGCGGCAACGGTGGCAAGATCTTCTTGCGCTCCCCGCTGTGCAGTCGTAGCCGTTGCTGGTAGTCCCATCCGATTGCCATCAAGGGTGAGGTTTGATGGGGCAGCAACAGTGGGAAGATCCCGTGGCCTAGTTGTCGCGACGTCAACCTCATGGCTGACTGGCACATCTGGCTGCTGAGATTCTTCTGTTTGTCTACTCAGTCTTGGGGGGCTTGTGGCTGGCTGTGGTCTCACCTGTTCACGTTGAAACGTACATTGGTTGTCCACGTAGGCCTGTACTCTGCTACGCCGTTCATTGTTTTCCGATTGCCCCCTATTGGGCAAGAAATTGGTGTTCTGGAGTATTTTCCGAAAGCCTTCTGCTCTAGCTATTTTGTCTGCCATATCTCGTTGGCTCTGAACAAATTCAAGCTCTTCTTGAGCGTCTTTCCTTTTGGCCCTCATTTTTGCTGCCATGGCTTTACGTTTAGCTTCCAATTGAGCTGCCTCGTTCTTCATTTTGACTTCCAATTGAGCTGCTTCGTTCTTCAGTTTGGCTTCCTCCATTTCTCGCTCGTTCTTCAGTTTGGCTTCCTCCATTTCTCGCTCATTCCTCATTTTGACTGCCTCAGCTTCTAGTTCGGCTTCTATTTCAGCCTCTTCGAGATCTATAGCTGTGAGTTTCTTCTTTCTCTGCCACTCCTCTTGAATCACACAAAAGACTGCTTCGGCAGCTTTGGCATCAATGATTGCTTGCTCTGCTTGTGAAATTCGAGATGCTCGGCTGTGACGAGAAGAAGCTTTCGAATTGCGGGAGGCGCCTGTGACGTGATTGTTGTGACACGCTGGAATGTGCCTTAGATATGTGGCGAAAGGATGATGCCCTTCCAGACGCGTGGGATGGAGCCACGTGCGACCGTTGGGACGGTGCATGTGAATGGCGGGAAACTTCAGACTCTGCCCTGTCAACCGGTCTGTCTCTCAGGCGAGGCTCGCATTCTGGAGGGCGTTGTGGGCTCTCTAGAAGCTTCTTGCGTTCCTCGTTCAGTAACCGAAGACTTTGCATGTCGCGGTCAACTTCTGAGTCTCTTAATTGCTGCTGGATGTCCTTGAGTTGCCGTTCGAAGTCCATCCATTGTGCAAAGGCGTCTTCCTTATCTCCTACCACTGTGTGAGCACGTTCGGGGGAGAGATCCTCTTTTTGCTCTTGGTGGAGTTTGTGCCATCTCTCCCAGCATCTTTCATGGCGCTTGTACACGGTGTGCCATTTCTCCAACAGGTTTGCGTGCATGGCTTCAGTTGGCTTTCTTTGTTGTCTCAGATCATAGTGACTTTGAGACGTCTTTGGTCTTACTGGGGCTTGAGTTTCAGCTTCTGTGTACAGGTCAAGGGTGGCTGTTTGCGGCGCTTCTCCTTGGCCGTCTGGTTGGGGTGTCCCAATTAGGCTGGTTGGTTGAACCCCTTCATCTAGATCAGTGGGACACTCCGCCATGGTTAGGATAGGTTCAGTGTTCTTCTCAGCTATTTTGAAGCAAATTTGAAGAACTTCTCTCTTTAACCACTAGGGGTCGCTACTTGCAGATCAGCTTCAGGGGTGCTGTCTGTGGGTGGGGGTGCCTGGGGGCGTTCTCCTGTGATGCTTAGCTATTTAGAAGCAAATTTGATGAACTTCACTTTTTGACCACTAGGGGTCGCTATTTGCAGATCAGCTTCAGAGGTGCTGTCTGTGGGTGGAGGTGCCTGGGGGCGTTCTCCTGTGCTGCTTAGCTATTTAGAAGCAAAGTAGGTGAACTTCTATTTTTGACCACTAGGGGTCGCTACTGGCAGATCAGCTTCAGAGGTGCTGTCTGTGGGTGGAGGTGCCACTGGGAGCATTCTCATGTGGTTCCTAGCTGTTTAGAAGCAAATTGGATGAACTTTACTTTTTGACCACTAGGGGTCCCTTTCTGCGTATCAGCTACCAGGGTGATCTTCTTTCGAGGTACACCCTTTGTCCACTAGAGGGCTTTCTCTGGGCGTGATTAAAGGCTCGCGTGTAGCTCCTCCTTTAACCACTAGGGGACGTCTGAAGAGAGGTCAGCCAAATTCTTCCTATTACCACATTCCTGCAGTGGCCACTGAGAGGCATGAACTCCCACCTGGTCGTTAAGTTGCAGGCTGGAACACTGGGTATTCAGCTTGTGATAATAGGCAAGGATTGTTGGCTATGCGTCCTTCTTCTTTGTCACTCAAAACTGGAAGAAACTTGGGTCTTCAGCTTGATTGGGTGAAAGCTCTAGTAGGGGGTATATGCTGAATTAAATTGTCAAATTGTTGTGATGTGAAAATAAAAAAAAAATTTTTTTTCAAGGTGTCACGTGCAGATTGGCCACCAGGGGGCGCTGCTGCCCTGCTATTGGGCCTTCTTTCTATTAACATAGATGACATTCCAAAGGGAGGGGGGAGTTTAGCATCTTTCGCCAGCATTGAGGTTTTATGACGGAGAGAGAGAGCAGCTTAATGGCTTAATTGCCTTTTGAGCTTAGCAACCGGGTTGTCAAGGAGGGCAATTAAGGCCGTTTTATAGCCTGGAAGGGGCCCCTCTTTGCTCCTCTCTGAAGAAGAAGCGATCTGTAGTTGCTTTGTTGATTTAAACATTTAGTTTTTAAATCCTTGTTGCATTAGGCAGGGTGGGAGACAGGCTTCAATCTTTAAAGCAGTGAAGAGTGCATAATAAGGGGGGGTGTTGCCCCTTCCAAGGCTCTACCTGAACTTTAGAAGCAGTTTAAACAGTTCTTTTGCAAACGGTCTGCTGAAACACTTCTCTCATTGCCCCAAGCTTTGAAGTTGCTAGCAGGGGGAAAAGGAGGGGGAAACTGCCCATGCTCTTTGATTTCAGAAACGCAGCCTTCACAGGCAAGAGTTTTGTTGTTTTAAAACTTGGCTTGCAGAGATGACAGCAAATAACAAGACAATGCATCTGGATCACACCTTCAGTCACTTCAAGTTACTTTCACATGCAAGAGAGTTTTGCTTGCTTCTTTAAAATGCAGATCAGAGGAGAATTAACCCCATAAATTTACTATTGCTGGAGATCAGAGGAGAATTAACATCTGTCAATTTACTATTCTGTTCTAGACAGGAAACTTGCTCTTTTTCAGTCTGGAACAGATAGATAACTCAGAGGAACAAACAGGAAATATTGCTTTATTCTGGGAATCCTAAACAATGACTTACAGTTTGTAGAGGTGCATCCAAAATAGGTTTCAGCAATCTGATTGTCCCACAGGTAAATTGACATTAGATTTTCCCCTCTTCTCCCAANNNNGCGTCACATGGTGGGGTGATTGTGGAGTCTCCAGCCGTGTGGCTGCATGTGATGGCCAAAGAACAAAGGAGTAACCCCAGGCTAGTGTCCAGGGATGCCTTTTGAAGCTCCGCCCCTGACCCTAACCCCTCCCCCTGACCTGTTACATAGGAATACATAGAGTTATACAAGATACATGGATCTATGATGATCCAGAATAGGCATTTTAAAAATATATTTGACGTATAGCCTGCCTTACTCCTCCAGTGGCTAATACAATTTAAAAAGTAAAATTTTAAACTATTACAGTATCATACTTTGCAGTAAAATAAATATTAAATTTGAGAAAAGAGTATTTGCAGATTTCCCAAATATAGAATGAGAAAACTCGAGAGGGATACATTCTATAGTACAAATAGTTCTTACTTATGACCATTTTTTGTCTGAAGTTATGACTATGCTGAAAAAACGACTTATGACTGGTGCTCCCCCTTAGGAGCATCACAGCATCCCCATGATCACGTGATCGAAATTTGGGTACTTGGCAACCAGTATATATTTATGACAGTTGCAGCATCCCAGGGTTATATGATCACTATTTGCATTTCCCATGGGGCTTAAAACAAGCAAAGTCAAGGGTAAGCCAGATTTCAGTGATTTGCTTTATCAAAGCAATAAAGGTAATAAAATTGGGTGCTTCTCACTTTATGACTACATTTCTTAGAGATGGAAATTCCAGTCCCAGTTGTGATTGTAAGGTGTGAATTACATGTGTGAATGCAACCTGGAAAAAGCTATTAGCTTCATGACAGGAAGCCAGCTTCTGATTTTCCTGGAAGGCTTCTGCTGCACTTAACAGGAAGATAGGTGTATCAGTTTGCAATGAGAGAGGTGGTATCCTAGTCAATCAAGACCTAACATAATACAGTATGTTACTTCAAATTAAGAACATGAGAAAACGCTGAATGTAATATTGGAGTTAATTATATAGTTAGTGTTCTAACTTCTAAATTTCTATGTGCCAGACTATGATGATGAAGATACCTTGAATTGCGTTTGTTTATTCCAGTGATGGCGAACCTTTTAGAGACTGAGTGCTCAAAACCCGCCCCCTGCCCCCGCCCACCCGCAGGGCCACGCACTATCTCCATGGCCTGCCGCAGCAAATAACCCAGACAACCCTGTAGCGTCGTGGCAGCCATGCCCTCTGCCCACACCCCGCAGCATCATCTGCACGCTATGGAGCGTGAGGGCGGAGTCTTGTCCCTGCTGCCTGGCTATGTCCTTGGCTGCGCTGCTCCGTACAGGCTGCGCCCAGAGGCGACTCTCCTCCAGGAGGGCTGCTGGTGAGGAGGGGGAGGCGGGGGGAGGCGGGGCTGGGATGACAGCACGTGTGCCCACAGAGAGGGCTCCGAGTGCTGCCTCTGGGACGCGTGCCATAGGTTCACCACCACTGGTTTATTCTATATAGTACCATAACCTGCTTGGATCTCACCAGTTAACAATAAAGGCATGTATCATTTAAAACTCTTGGTAATGCATGGGGTCATCCATCTTATTTTCTTGGAGCAATATACATGTACCTTTTTCTAGGAAGTATTATCCATTTCCCACTTGCTTTCTTCTGAGATGTTTCTACTAATCTATGGGAATCCTTCACATCCAAGTACTAACTGGATGTGACCCTCTGGTTTTTGATGATCTTACAGGATTTTTAATAAAAAGATGCAGTGTTCAGTACTTGAATGAGATGACTTAAAAAAGGCAAGGAGGGAAGAACAAACATGGGGAAGTTAATGTAACATGAAGTCAGACGTTTGCATCTATATCTCCTTTCCTCAGAACTATATCTGCTTCTCTTGACCTGGTAGACAATTCCTTTGGACTACTATAGATTGTCTTTAGGCTCCCCCGTAAATGCTGTGAATAAAATAAATATGAGCCATATAGTATTATATTGCACTAAATTGTTGGTGTGATAACAGTTACTCTGTTTCAGATGTATGCATTCTGATTCTGAAGAATATCATATGTGAAACCTCATTATATAAATGGGCGGGCTATGATTTTCTGGAGGTTTCCTGGCTTTTGGGAAGATAGTAAAGAATCTTTATATTTTAAGTCTACTATATTCCAAACTTGAGATTTTAAAGTACTATAGCAATAACATTGATAAAAAATGTATCACTGATTTATGGGTTTATTGCTAAACATCAGCAGCTTTGTCCAGGAGATCTTGGATATCACAAGAAATATGTTTGTGGACCACATGCTGCTTGTGACTTGTAGTTTGATGATTGTTCTCTGTGGAATGAACAATTTCACAGTTGCATTGATTTGTCTAGCATAACCTACAAAATACTTAATTCTTGCACAATTACATATGTTGGATAAACATATTCGTATTATTGTTTTGGTGTAAAACAAAAACTGAAAAATTGTTGCTGAGGCATTTTTAGAGCTCCTGAAATTTCTACCACAGTAACATTAGATTTGGTATGATATACTGTATCACTTTTCTATATATTTTCAACTAATTGTTTAAAAGCCTATTGCTGCATCAATGCATAAATAAGCTTCTGTTGTATATTTTACTGTCATAAAGAAAAATGCTGATTTAATTTTTGCACTGTGAGTTCTAAATTGCTTTTCTAATTTTCCTTCCTCTAGATTGACTGCTTTGTGTTCAAGCAGCTACTTAAAAAAAGAATAAAGTCTTACTAGTTTTTAGCATATGTTTTGGGAGACTTTTTACATAGATATGTGTGTTTTATGAGTATTTTTCTCTCTACAGTTTTTTATTCTCTGGAATAGGAAGTTTTTGTGCCAAAGGAATTTCTGTACTCTTGTTCCACATTTCTGGGTTCTGCGCCTTTAGATTTGCTTGCTGTCTGTGGCATCAAACTCAAGTTTTATACTTCTCAGGACTGTAGCTGTAACTTTTGAACAAGGCAACCGGAAAAGACAACTGCCTGAAACATGGCATTTGGTGATGTTTGGAGGAATTGTTAAGATTGCTGTGATGATGCAGGGATTCTGAAAGCTTCTTAATCGTCAACCAATATATTTGTTACCTACTAAGTTGCTAAGGTCACATCTGACTGTAAGGAAGGACAGTTCAATATAATTGTATTGTGTGAAGCAAAACACTGATTGCTCATTCAAGGCCCCAGCATATAAAAAGTGTCCATCCATGTGAAACAGCATCTACAATCAATTCTGCAAGTCACATGAGTGTTGGTAGCGGAATCCAGAACAAAAATTCCCTCATTTTTCTCCTCATTTTAGTGGCCAGTCTCTTTCCATTATCATCCATTACTGCTGGCGTAACGTTTTCCTTGCAAGATATTATGTCAGCAAAAATGTGACAATTATAGGATCTATCCTTGCAATGGACAATGCTCCTTAGAAAAACTGGTGAAATTTAGTACTCACTTTGGTTTATGTATAAAGTGGTAATCAATGCATAGCTTTAAGTTCAAACTAAACTGTTTTACCAGTAAATGTGTAAATAGTATATGATAGATGTAGTATAATGTTGTATCATGTATTATATTGTATAAAGAGAATGAAGCCAAATTACTTTCCATTGGTTTCATGGGTCTACCACATCTGAACTCAGAATGGTAGTTCTGTATTAAGGAATTATTCCTCTGTACATTCCAATAACAAAATGGGATGTAATATAGTTTGAATGGCAAATGTAATTAATGCTTGCAGGAACTTAGTATGTCTAGTCCAGTGATGGCGAACCTTTTAGAGACCGAGTGCCCAAACTGCAACCCAAAACCCACTTATGCCTCATTGGGTGCCGGGTGGGTGTGGCTGCAGTGGTAACGGCAGACTGAGTGGGACTAAAAAGTTCAATCAATCAATTCCAACAAACGTTCTAGAAAAAAAAAGGGCGCTCTTCAACTTTAACTGACTAACTAACTTGGAAAAAAAAAAAAAAACGTGTGACGCCGTCTCCGGATTTCATTTTTCCAAAATATTTTAAACCAGCTGAAGGCCTAGGACTGGGGCAATGGTGCGCGTGCCCACAGAGAGGGCTCTGAGTGCCGTCTAGTCTAATGAAGACAAAGACTAAGGGGTGTCACAATAGCAGTGTTCCAATATTTGAGAGGCTGTCACAAAGAAGAGAGGGACAACCTATTCTCCAAAGTATGTAAAGGCAAGACAAGAAGTAATGGATGGAAAATTACCAAAGAGAAATCCAGCTCAGATTTAAGGAGATATTTCCTGACAGTGAAAACAATCAGTGGAACCACTTGCCTTCAGAAGTTGTGGGTGCTTCAACACTGGAGGTTTCCAAGAAGAGAAAGGACAGCCATTTGTATGAAATGATATAGGGCAGGGGTAGGCAACCTTGGCTCTTTTATGACTCGTGGACTTCAACTCCCAGAATTCCTGAGCCAGCCATGCTGAGGGGAAAGGGAAAGGTTTCCAAGCTGAGTCATGCTGGCTCAGGAATTCTGGGAGTTGAAGTCCACGAGTCATAAAAGAGCCACGGTTGCCTACCCCTGGTATAGGGTCTCCTTCTTGTGCAGGGAGTTGGACTAGAAGACCTCCAAAGCCTCTTCCAAATCTGTTGTTCTATAAGAAGGTGTAAATATGGTAGTCAACTTAAAATTTGCTGACTGATCTTGAGAAGCATTCTGTTGGCTTAGTAAATTTTTTATTCAGTGTGACAATAGATAATAAAAGGCAATGAATCCCATTGCCTTAAGACTATCATACTTTTTTTTAGTATATATATTCTTCTTTCAATCAACCACACACAAACTTGGGAACCCTCCAGTTCTATAGACTCCAATTCCCAGGATGTTCATAATTACTTATACAGGCTGAGGAAGATAATATCCTATTTTCCTATGGGAATCTATTATTCTTTAAGGTTGTATATGCAACTTTTGTTACCAATACCTGCCTTATTTGAGGTAAGGTGAGAATTCCTTGGTCAGGGCTTAATAAGTAGTGGAACCAAGGTTCAAGGGTCATTTCCCCCTTAGCAACTTCCAGAGGCATTCAGCCATTGTTGTGCCCAAATAACAGTAAGAAGGGCAGATTTTATATTCATATAGTAATGGCTGGCTGGTGCTGTGAAGGTGTCATAATAAGATGGTTTCCTATTCTTGGCAATATAATACTACATATTGCCATGGTCATAATTGTTTGGGCTTCAAGGATTTAACATGTTAATGTTTTATATTTGTGCTTGCTTTGAAGTGTTTCTGCCTGCAATAATTTTAATAGACCTCCCGAGGCTGCAATGTGCTAATACTTTTTCTCAAGAAGACTTTCCCTCCATTTCCTTCTATTGCTCCTTTCCTACCTGCTTTCAGATATTATATGCACTGACCACTCAGTTTATATAGTTCCTGTTGTTTCAATCCTGTTTCTTGGTTATGCTTTTAATTTAGCCTTTGTGCATTTGCAACCTATCCTTTAGTTGCTTTTCTGTTTTGTACCCCTGCTAAAGTCACAACATTCACACTTTATCAAGCTTTCTTTATGTATTTTTTCTTCCTTCTTCCAATAACTAATTAGAATATAAACTAGTTATTAGAAATAACTGTTTATATTAGAAAGATTGTGTCTTATCATTATATTACCTGCATTTAGTTATACAGGTAATCCCCGAGTTACGAGTGTTCACTTAACACTCATTCAAAGTTACACAATAAACACTCCCTAGTGTTTAAGAACAAGTCCTGAAATTATGAATATTGCAGCACCACAGCAGTTGTTCACCCTTACAAGCGACTGCAATGACACTGCAACATTCACCCTGGTTATTTCCTCCCTCCCCACCCCGCCCCGGGTCACCCTAGGCACTAGGCCTTCAATACTCACCTTGTGAAGATCGAGATCCTTCGTTTCTTGGCTGCTCCAGGGGCGTTCACAGAGAATGGAAGCCTAAAGTAATGCAAGATCAAGCAAGATCAATGGGGCAACATCTCATGCTACTGATCTCGCATGATCTCATGGTACATTAGGCCTCTGTTCTCTGCAAGAGAAAAAAGAACTGAAACGGGGATGCTTCCATGTGCCTCTGTAGGCTGGATTGGGGTGCCGGAGGCCTTTTCCAGACTGCTGACGCCCAAATCTGAGGCCGGGGGATGCTTTCGTGGCCGTCCAGTGGCCCGATCCGGGCACCAGAGGCCTTTTCCAGGCCGCTGCCACCCAGATCAGAGGCCGAGGGATGATTCTGCGGCCCTCTGGTCACCTGTTTCTGGGCAGCAGCGGCCTGGAGAAGGCCTCTGGGACCGAGATTGGGCCACCGGAGGGCCGTGGAAGCATCCCCCAACCTCAGATCCAGGTGGCAGCGGCCTGGAAAAGGCCTGTGACGCCCTGATCCAGTCTCTGGAGGCATGTGGAAGCGTCCCCTGGCCTCAGATCCGGGCAGCAGCAGGAACCGCGGCATAGAGAGATGGATCTTTTCAAGGTGAGTCCAGTATGGCATGAACAGAGGGGGAAGCATGAGGTATTTTGGTGGATCAAGGAGGCCTTGATGGCCTGTTCCATCACTAGGCCCTCCATGGCCTTCCCCACCCTGAGATACCTGTTGTTCACTTAATGAGCCGCATGCATCTTAACGAGCAAAGGAGTAATCTTGTTCAAGATATGAGATTCACTCCCATGAGTTTTCAAGTTACGAGTGGAATGGACAGGCTCCATTACATTCATAACTCAAGGACTACCTGTAAGTTCTTTGCATGTTGGTGAACATTTCATGATGAAGTTAATGGCGCTCATCCAATAGCTTGGAGGAATGTTTAAGAACAATTGATAATTTTAGCATGGATTGCTATAGGAAAACTGACTTATATAGTTGTGGAGACATTTTAACTATTGGTTTTGAATATACCTAACATACTACTGCAAATGAGGATTCCTTCGTCTTTCTTTTTTCTCCTTCTACTGCTTTTTAAACTTTTTTGCAATGATTGAGCAAAAATAGGTTTTTAAAGAAATCCAATTAACATTCATACTTTTAAAATTTTGGTCAAGGCATACAAACCTAAGTACAAACTAATAATTGGTTCAAGTGATGGATGCAAAATTTTCATCGTTGGCTGAAAAATTGACCATTTGCATCTATTTTTTTGTATCCAACTCTAACATGAGATACTACTTTGAGAAATAGCCATTGCTATACTTTATACAGGTAGTCCTTGACTTACAACAGTTCATTTAGTGACCATTTGAAGTTACAATGGCATTGAAAAAAGTGACCTATGACCATTTTTCACACTTATGACCATTGCAGATTTGTTATGACCAAAATTCAGACACTTGGCAACTGATTCATATTTATGATGATTGCAATATCCCGGGTTCATGTCATCACCTTGTGCAACCTTCTGACAAGCAAACTGAATGCGGAAGTCAGACTCACTTAACAACCATATTACTAACTTAACAAATGAAAGGATTCACTTAATAACTGTGGCAAGAAAGGTCAAAAAAATGGGGCAAAACTCACTTAACAAATGTCCTGCTTAGCAATAGAAATGTTGGGCTCAATTGAGGTCATAAGTTGGGTACTACTTGTATATCCTAATGAAAGCAATTCAATTATACTCACCAGAGCTTTTGTTGTACAGAATTACCAACTCATTTCCTTGCTTATTAGTTTGCAGTATTTATCATCAAGAAATTGAATTGCTATTGTCATTAATTTTAATTATTTATTTGGTCATTATTCTTTTTTTTTGCCTGCCAGATCTTTTCCTACCAATGAGTTTCCTGCAACAATTAATTATATTCACATATGGTATTTGAGTTGTCTTACACTCTCCCCCCCCACTAAATGAATTAGGGTTAAGTTTATAGATTAGTGATTGATAATTACCTATGTGAGTTTATGTACCTACGTTATACTATGATCACAGCTAGCATATTGCACTAATTGATTACTTCTGTATTGGGCAAAAACTTTTCAGACATTATATTTTAACACAAATACTGGGAAAAAGGAACAAGAGTCATTTTTTTTATTTATTGCAGGTGGATTTTAACTTTATATCACCTACCTGATCACATTGAATTGCCACTATCCATAGTACTTGTTTGTGAGCCTATATGTAATTTCACATAGATACAAAGTAGTTACTGCCATTTTTATTTATTGTTTTCATTTTGTGGTTAAATGCAAGGTTTCCTTTCTACAATAGAAAGCCTCTTTCAGGTACACATTTTCTGATTTTGCTCTAAGAATCTATGTGTCTGGCAATATTAAGTTACAGATAGTCCTTGACTTATGATTACTTGTTTAGTGATCTTTTCTAGTTATACCAGCACTGAAAAAAGTGAATTATGTTCCTCACACTGCTGAGCATTGTAGCATCCCAACAGTCATGTAATCAAAATTTGGATGCTTGGCAACCAGCCTGTATTTACAATAGTTGCAGTGTCCTGGGATCACATGATACCATATGCAACCTTCCTAGTCGGTTTCTGACAAGTGGGGGAAGCTGCATTCATTTAACAACTTTATGATTCACTTAACGACCATGGCAAAAGTTGTAACTTCACTTAACGATTGCATTGCTTAGCAATGGATGTTCCAGTCCCAATTTGAGGGTTATTATTTGAGGGGCTGCGTATGCTTGGTTCATAATTTCTCACAATAGCTGAACTGAGTAGAACATTAATGTAAAAATGAGAAAAAATAATGTAAGAATGAAAAACTGAAAAAAATAAAATTAAGAATTTTATCTATTTTCCTTTAGAATGAAAAATTTTAATTAACTGAAAGAGCTTTGCTACTGTGCATACAAAATTATTTAGATATGTTTGAACTATAAATGCTAGCTATCATTTTGATAACATCTGGTATAATATGGACAACATGCAATCTTTTGATCAAAATGCATAGTAGCATAGCAATAGTAATAGCACTTACTTATATACTATCACACAGCCCTCTCTGGATGGTTTACAATGTCAACATGTTGCCCACAACAGTCTGGGTCCTCATTTTACTGACTTTGGAAAGGATGGAAGATTGAGTCAAACTTGAGCCCCATCAATATCAGGATTGAACTCCAGACTGCTGGCAGAATTTGCCAGCAATACAGGTAGTCTTCAACTATCACAACTGAGCCCAAAATTTCTATTGCTAAGTGAACATTTGTTAAGTGAATTTTGCCTCATTTTATGACCTTTTTTGCCATAGTTGTTAAATGAATCACTGGAATCACTGCAGTAGTTAAGTTAGCAACATGGTTGTTAAGTGAATCTGATTTCTCCATTGACTTTGCTTGTCAGAAGGTCACAAAAGATGGTCACATGACCCAGGGACACTGCAACTGTCATAAATATGAGTCAGTTGCCAAGCATCCAAATTTTGATCACGTGACCATGGGGATGCTACAGTGGTTGTAAGTGGTTTTGTAACTTTGAATAGTCACTAAATGAACTGTTGAAAGTCAGGGACTATCTGTACTGCATTCTACCCACTGCTCCACCAGGGCTCCTCATTGCTGTAATTTTTATAGTTGTGGTTTGTTGAGTAGGCCATGTTCTACACAACATATTAAGCCATAAACTATGCTATGCAAGTTACACTGGCTGGTTTCGCAGTATGATTAGTATAAATCACATAATGGTTTAGTACAATGTGTGGATTCAACTAGTGTCTGTTACCAGTTTTCATTCAATAATATACTATTAGAATTCCTTCCTCTGTGGAATAAGATAACATCATGAGATTGCAAGCAGTCCCCTTATGATTATGTTGCTCTGTGGATGCATTGTTCCATGAAGCTAAGGAGTCTTGAAATAAGGTGTATCAGGGATGCTGCCTTTGCACCATCTCTATGAAAAAGATAATTATCAATCAACATTTTCCAAGATATGTGTGGTGACATATTATGGGAAAAATGAGAGGTGGACAAAATGTTGAAGACAGTTCTTCAGACACTTCCATTGCTTTGGAGTTTTGCCTTCTGGCAAACCATCACAGCTAATCTTTTACCTTTTTGCAAGCTATTGAAATGGCGAGAAAAAAACAAAACCAGGTTAAGATGATTTGTAGTGACCTAAATGGTGGCTTCTTGTGAGAGTGGATTATTTATTTTTGCCTTTCCAAGAGTCCTGAATAATTGCTTCTTATTGCATGGAGAACTTTGAAGTTTTCTGAAAGGGGAAGATTCCCGCAGCAGGCTCCATAAATTGGAGTAGAAGACCAGGGCTGGATGCTCCTGAGAAATTCATGCTAGTACATTTCTTGATTCCAAACTATTACTGCATAGACGTTTCCGGTTGGAATGATTCATGGAGAAAGAGACAAAAATAGCCAGCCATGTGTCACAATCCAAAAATTTATTTGAATTACATTTAAGAAATGAGATGAATAATTTCCTCTAGTGACAATATTTTGGCAGGTTTATTGTGAAGAGAAAGGTCAAAAGGAAAGTTACAT
This sequence comes from Protobothrops mucrosquamatus, assembly GCF_001527695.2. NCBI lineage: Eukaryota > Metazoa > Chordata > Lepidosauria > Squamata > Viperidae > Protobothrops > Protobothrops mucrosquamatus. The sequence goes on from NW_015386427.1 coordinate 1,966,418, forward strand.
GATGTATAATTATCATATTTTTCTACTCTCTGAGGATTTTTCCTAAATATTTTGGGATACTGGATAAGAAAAGTAAGACAGGCTCAGTGACGTGGTTCATACAGCATGATAAGTTAGGCTTTCTCAACCTGCATATCAGATGGCCAATCTGATTTATTAAAATTTGAGACAGTACTATTTTCTTTCTCCTCTTCTTATATGACCTTAAGGAGGACCTAGTTAATCACTTCACGTGTTATTGTCCAAGTCAGGAAATCTTTAATTACAAATGATTTATGAATCAAGCTTATTTCAACAAGTCATTGTTAACAGTGCTTGAATTTGCTTTCTTATTGATCTTCCCCTTTTCGGTCTTGAGGAGACTTCTCTGTTTGGTTCAAGAATGACATGCAGAATAATTTATTTTGTTATACTTCACCTATATATAAAATCCTGCCAAACTAAAAAGAAAATCCTGCAGATATACTTTTGGAATATCTAGGGAGGAGCTGTTTTAACCTTCTTCTTGTGGACCAAACTTTCCAAGGTTTGCTGCCTCTTTGTCCTATGGAAAGCAGCCCTTTCCTTCTGAGAATGCAATTACTTCAAACTTCTTCCAAAAGAGGCTAGTGTTCTTCATTCACCACAAATACATTCACATATTCACAAATAGATTCGGATTTCAGACAATCCAAATGTCTGATTGAGGCAGAAGTAAGTCTTCTGCATGGCGAAAATAAGAGAAAGCATGAGGATCTGAGATTTAGGATGGCATCCAGAGATGATAATTAGATATATCAGTTACAAATAACATTCTGGCAAATAGACCATGCTCAACTGTGTTTTTTATAACAATCCATGTGTTCAGTGGTATGTTTGTGCTCTGTTTGTTTTCACAGAAGCTTAATTTTGTAAATGCATGTTCTTTATTAATTTTCATTGGGGTTCTCTTCTATAATTGAGCTGTTCAGAGCAGAAGGCTCAGCTGAAAGAGGGTGAGAGTCAAGGGCAATATCAACTGTCAAGATAATGAGAAGGAAGCTGAAGTGAAAGGAGATAAGAGTCTTCCTGTTTGAACTACTGAGATTCATCCATAAAAGAGATGACCCTGAATTTAAGATGATCCTCCATAATGGAAGATTGCACCAATCAATCAATCAATCAATCAATCAATCAATCAAAGACTTTTTTTTCTTCCTTCCAGTGCTCCCATTACCTCATTATCATGGAAGATGACTCTTCCAATTTAAAAGTAAATTGTCTGAGGGGAAAAAAAAGGTAGCTTTCATTTTAGCAAACTCAATACCTTTAATGCTATTTTTGTTGAGTTTTTCAGGTTCTCACCCCAACCCAGTATTGCAACCATATCTCTTCTTCCTCCTCTTCCTTTTTTCTGTATAGTTTAGTTAAAATGTTTAGATATATATATTCTTCTATGATAGTTTACATGAAATTTGTTAGCTTTGTTCTTGATAGCTAATTGTTTGATAGTATAATTGTTTGTTTCTGTTAAAGAATGTAGTAAAATTATTTTTTTTAAGCCAGCAGCAAAATAATAATTTTTCTCTTATTATTCCTAGTCATATACACACACATCTGCACTTTCACAAGTTGCCACATCCATAAACTCTAAGTCAGTGTGTCCAACAGGAATGGATGATTAGAGTTGTAGTGCAGCACATTTGTAGGGTAAAATATTGCACATCCCTGATCTGACATTTAAATAATGAATGTGACAATTCAGCCCCAAACCCCACTGCAAGGGGGACTTCTTCTAATTCTCACCAAATTACCTCCTCATAACAGCTGTAAAGATAAAATATGGAAAGAGCCATATATCACATCCTCAGTAATTGCTTAAAGGAAATGCAAGACATATAACTAATTAATAATAACCCTCTTTTCCAATATTTCTATAGTTCTGGTATTAGCTACACAAGTCATTTCCCATCAATGCATTGAATTAAATTGTGTTGGTTGAAAATGCTGTGGAAAGTCAGAGCCCCAGAGAAGGAAATATTAAAAGGGCAGAAATATATATTTCCTCAAAAATATTTTAAAAAGCAGAAACCAACTTTGGCTCCAAATCTCTCTGCCCCAAGCAAGACCAAGCCCCATACAGATGCAGCTGTAAAACCATCAGAAAGTTGAAGCCAGAGCAATCAAGAAGACAAAGAGAAAATCTGCATGCCCCACCCAAACTCTAGGAGTCATTAGCCCCATCACCTGGGAAGCAGGATATGATAATAGGATTAAACCACAGATATCAAGGCCTAGAAAAACACTCAGAAATAGCCTCAAAGTTCATGCCACAGGAACAGGAAAGTATTCCAAACAGGGCTAGAGGGGGTATAAAAAACCTTCTACCCATGTGCTCACTCTCTTTCTTCTCCTCTGCTCCTTCTTACAAGGACCATCTTTCTTCTGCAATAAACTGTAACCTTCTTCCCAAAGCAGTCGCCATGTTTGCTTATTTATTCCCGGCTTGGATGAACCAGGATGAAGACTTTACTTCTATCAGTGCCTACCGTGTACAGCCATTGTGTTGTCTTAACAGGATGAAAATTATTACCGGACAAGTCCAGAAAGCTCTGAGTTTCTCAAAACAAATTTTCATGGACATTATATGACTGTGACCTCACTACTCTGTGTGGTAAATTGAGTGCTGTTTCCATATGCAAAGTTATTGAGCCAGATAGTAATGTTTAGGATAGAAAACAATGCGCATGCTATCTCCTCTTCTCTTATCCACCCCCCCACTTCTGTGTGATAGAGATTTTTGGCTGACAATGGGAAGACCTTTGCTTCCATATTTCATTTGCTTTTTTGATGGGCTAAAAAGGCTGAAGAGACGTGTCAAGAACATTAAAGAAGGTTAAGCTTGATTGAGCGTGCATCAGAGGTACAAGGGTATGGTCATAAAATATTGAAGAGAAGCTAGTTTTATCTTTTTCTCCCTCATTGGTTTTGATAATGTCTGTATTAAGTAGGAATACTGTAATACTGATGCATATCTCATCTGAATAGAAAAGCAGATTTTATAATTTTAAAAAAATCTTACAGAGAAACCTGATTTATATGAACTAGTAGGAAAGATAAAAATTATTTGATGATTTAAAAAAAAATAAAACATGATTATTCCATTAATGTTTTGAGGAAGGTAAAATGCCTAATATTCTTAAATATGAGAGAGGGGCCATTACAAGAACATCAGAGACAATACAAATGCAATGGAGGGCTCATTCTTTATGTAATTCTGCAATCTGTTCCTCATCCCTTAAAGATACTTGGGAGTTACTTTTATTATGGTACAATAACAGTATAAAAATCAGAAAAACAGAATAGGGAGTTCACAGAGATTTAGAATCCCCCCCCAATAGCATTATAGTTTTCCTTTTCCCCTTAACTTTGAGTTATCTCTGAGTTGATGGTTAGCTTTAAATAAGAGTTAGAATTGATTTTTTTTAAAAGATGGTTGATGTTGAGCTATGTAGAGGCATATGCCTAATTTGGTTTAGGCTGGACTTAAGGGGAATCAGATTCAAAGGTAGAAAAGTCCTCCAGTGATATGGGGTTAGGGTTAAAGTTTGCAGCATGTTGCCTTTGTTACCAAGAGTTGCAGAAGTTGATTTGCAGAAGTTGATTATAGGCTAAAACATATAAGGAACGGTTCCTGGAATTGGGTATGTCTAGTTTAATGAAGAGAAGGACGAGGGGGGACATGATAGCAGTGTTCCAGTATCTCAGGGGCTGCCACAAAGAAGAGGGAGTCAAGCTATTCTCCAAAGCGCCTGAAGGCAGGACAAGAAGCAACGAATGGAAACTAATCAAGGAGAGAAGCAATCTAGAACTAAGGAGAAACTTCCTGACAGTTAGAACAATTAACCAGTGGAACAACCTGCCTCCAGAAGCAGTGAATGCTCCAACACTGGAAGTTTTTAAGAAGAGACTGGACAGCCATTTGTCTTTATAGGGTTTCCTGCCTGAGCAGGGGGTTGGACTAGATGACCTCCAAGGTCCCTTCCAACTTTATTATTATTATTATTATTATTATTATTATTATTATTATTATTAATAATAATAATAATAATAATAATAATAATAATAATAAATACATCATCTGTGTAAGATGATAATGAAATTAAAGTACACAATAATTGGATAGGTCCCAAATTGGGGCAAGTGGAAAAGAAAAGGGCATGTAGAGAAAAGGCAGGCTCCTTCTTTCCTTGTTATACTGCTGCACTATTACTGTAGGTTTTACCATTATGTCACACTGGCTATGTCATTGGTTTCTTTAATTTTATCCCGTATTTGAATTTTATTGCATAGCCCTTACTCTTCTGTTGGTTCTGTTGGTTGCTAATCTTGAGAAGTTATACAGGTTGGATTTGATTAATATTTTGGTGGAAGATAACCGGGGAATGCTAGGGTGAAAGCTAAACTGTTAATTTGAAAAACATTCCAGGAAAAGAAAACAAGGAAGAAAATGTTGGTATTGTTTTTTTTATTGTATTTTTATTTTATTAAAAAAAAGTTAAATTACAAAATATAAATGTAAACCTTCAAAAACCTTTTCTTTAAAAAACAAACACAAAACACAAAACAAAATATTTAAAAAGTGCATTAAACACATAAACACACACACACACACAAAGATATATTCCACTCTAGTTGAATAATGATTAATATATTACAACAATCTTAGTTTCCCACCTCTTGCAAAACAGATCCCAGAATTTTAAATTACTAAATCTATTTGCAATTTATTAGCCTGATATCTATATATTATATTAATGACCAAATAGTTAACAGGAAGAACAATAATCATAACATAAGATTAAAATTTCAAAACCCTCTGTTAACAAACTGTTATTGCAATCAACTCCTAGAAAATTTACCATGGCATCTTATCTAGTCCAAATTGTCCGAAAAGATAATAGTGACTTGTCGTGGATCAAATATCCACATTTCTTTCTTAATACCATCTCTTATCAATTGTTCTCTAATTAAAAATAATAAGTCCAGTCTATCTTCCCCCCAAAATCCAGATTGAATTTTTTTGCAGTTAAATGTGATAAATCCATTCCCAATCTCATTCAATTTTCTTAGGGAAAATCAGTTTATCTCTTCTCCACTCAAGTCAGATTTCTGCTGTTGTTGTAAAAGAATGCAGTCTTGAACTTCAGAGAGGTGTTTAGTTCTCAGTCAATTAGGACTCAGTTAGTTCTAAGCCTGTGCATTCTAAGTCTGTAAAGGTCATATTTCTTTCCAGTGAATCTACTGCTTTCAGATCACATTCCTTTTGTGAGTCTAATTTATTTATGCCTAGATACATCTGAATATTTTCCACAAACTTTCATCAAATGTTTTTAAAAAAAGCTTTCATATACCGTAAGTATTGCATATTACCAATCTTTTTTTCAAATATCAGCCAGATTTGCTTGTTTCTAACCTGATACATTGTTGCTCTGTGTAATTTGACAACAATAGATAAGAAAATACAAGAATCCTCAGAATGAAAAAATAGCTAAAAAGCAGGGAAAATATTTTCTGCATATTTTGATCCAAAATTAAAAGAAGAATTAAACATTTGTAAAAACTAGTAAAATGCAAAAACCAAAATTGGAGCCTGAAAATGTTGATATTGTTGCCGTGAAAATTACATGCTTGTGTAAATCAATTACTTACTATTGATGGTATAACAAATTCTTAAAAATCAAGTAATACCGTATTTTTTTTCATATGTCTTCTTTATTTGTTTATTACACTTGTATAGCTGACCATCTTAGGGCACAATTCTGCGTGGCTCCCAGCAACAGATGAAACATGCACGTTTATAAATTTAATAAGTACACTATATGTGTTGTAAAGTAGGAGCTCTCCTATAAAAGAAAAATAAGAGCTGCTTTATGGATTACCAAAGTAAAGTATGTTTTGTGATAATAATGGAGGGAATATTTGAAAAGATGTATTATTTTAGAGTAGTGTTTCTCAATCTTATCAACTTTAAGACAGTTGGACTTCAATGTGCTCACTGGAGAATTCTGGAAGTTGAAATCCAAACAGCATAAAGGTTGAGAAACACTGAACTGAGGTGGGGTCACCGCCTCATTACAAAACTGGACAGGTTGCACCCAGACCGGGTGACTTCACAGGTGTCACAGCTGTGGGCACCTAGGAGACTACAGGTGGGCGATCCGGTCTGGACAAGGAACTATGGACCTGGGCAACTCTGGGTCACAGCAGTGGTATGCAAGGTCTCTGGGCCGCTGTCATACGAAGTGGCCTTGAATGATGGTCGTGTGATCCGACGTCACATTGACCAACTGCGCTGGAGGCTTCCCAGCAACACTTCCACTCCTGGCTCTGCTCTCAGGGGAGAGGAGGACCACAATTACGATCGTGGATCACAGTCTCTCCGACCAAGTGCTTCAGCTATTGCTCCAGAAGGGGGGTTTGCCATGGAGGTGGTTCCTGACTCTGGCACCTGCGGCACAGACACTGGGCAATGGGACATTGGGGTAAATCGGCTACTCAGGCCACTCCAGCTGCTGGTCTTGGGCTCGAGGGACAATGCTCCCAAGAGGGGTCCATTGTGGACTTGGGGAATTCCACCCCACCAAGGAACTCTGGCTTGGATTTAGCGGATCCAGCCAGTCAGCAACTGGGTCGGTCACCTGGGTCTTTGGGGCAACAAAGTCCTGGTCTGCCTAGCCTGGCAGGTGAGCTGGCAGGCCAGGCACACACACCGGCCATAAGAAGGTCACAGCGGGCCAAGGGTCTACCCAAACATCTTAAGGACTATGTGAAGTTTCTGTCAAGCCTGAGGGAATCTTGCTAGTTCTTTTAAATGCAAAACAAACACTCAAATGAAGGGGTGTTATATTTCAGTGTATTAAACATTTTGCTGTATTCTTGTACATATAAAATGCAAGATTGGGTCTGCCTGTGTGCAGGCATAATGTGTTTAACAATAACAAATGCCAATTGAACACATGTATATGTTGCTGCTATAACAGTAAGGGTTACTTATTGTTTTATCCAGGGGGGAGGGGTGTTATGTCCTGGGCCTGCTGAATTGCTCAGCAGGCTCAGGAAGGCTGCAGAGAGTCCCGGGCAGACCACGTGGTTGCCCGTGACCAGACAGGCTGTCACCAGCCTTGTACACATGCGCAAGGCGCGAAACCAACCTTGCATTGATTGGTTGACGCTGTTGACGCTGTTCTTGCAGCATCATTTTGCCTGCGCGCCATTTTGTTTACTGTTCTGTTCTGTTGCTGACTTGCAATAAAGAAGACAGAGATGGGAATGGGAACTGGACTCTCCAAGAACAGGCGAAGAATACTAAAACACATGTTTCTACTTTTTGCTTTTCAGAGATGTCAACTTGGCCAGAAATCAATAATTCAATTTAATTTCATTTATGGAAATATTCACTCAATGCATTTGTATTACTTCTTATTCCCATATTTAAATTACATGGAATTGACTATCTTGGTTATTTTTATTTCTTAATTCCATACTACTGTAATTCCATTTCATTTTTTGCAACGGGCACCTGTGCATCTCATTCATTTCAAAATGTTTAATTTTTGCAAACTATGTGTGATTCATTAAAAATGGCTCACCTCCCCTTGAAAGGGTAGAATTTTTAAAAACATTATTCAAAAACATAATATGAAAGCTTGCCATGATAGAGCAGTTATTAGTACCTCAAGCTTGTTTGTATCATTTATTTTCTGTTGTTGACTAGAAGAGTAAGGCAGGTAAAAAGTGTATGAAAAGTGGTAATTTGAATAGGAAATTGCATCTTCAGTCCCTTGGCACTCTCAACCACTCTTACCTCCAGTTCCTTAATTGGCAAGATATTGTTATTTTTACTTTTTGCTTTTGCAAAAAATCTAACATTCCTAATTTTAAATAGCTTGGTTTCAAAATATAATTAAATGGTCTATGTGAGTATATAGCTTTTAAATTCAAACAAGGGCCTTCGTTGTTATATCTATTATCTGAGAGAGAAAAAACAGGGTTTTTTTAAATATTGGATAATTACTTTGTTTTCATTACAAACCTGCCCTGGACATATCAAACAGGTTTTACATTATTGCTTTTCTAAAACCCTTAAGAGATTTATTCTGTCTGCTCATGATTCAGTATTTTAACCACTATACCATCCTGCCTATGGATATTATTTTAGACCATCTGTAGGATTTTTTTTAATAAAGTGGAACAATCTAGCAATGGTCATTTTTAGGAATTTTTCTATTTTATAGTTGGAACTCATTTCCCTTCCTGCCTCTGTCCAATATTAAAACTCTCAAAATCCCAACTGCCAAGTTGCTGCACTGTTGTGATCTCCCATCACTCATCCTGCCTTGATATCAAAGCAACGAGACTTTATGGGAAGTCAGATGAGTATAAAAACATGTCACATGTATGAAAACTAACATTTACCAAAAAGGGTCTTATGAGACAGGTGACCTTTCCTTCACCATTATGGAAATGTAGATCTTAGCAAGAATAGATATGAGAGTTGAATGCCAAGTATTTGGTACTGTCCATCTTTAAACAGTTGGCAATTATATATGACTTCCTGTAGCAGAGACCTGGGTATCTTCGAGACCGTCTTCTGCCGCAGATTGCCTCCCATCGACCGGTACGCTCCCACAGAGCGGGCCTCCCATCGACCGGTACGCTCCCACAGAGCGGGCCTCCTCAGGGTGCCGTCGGCCAAACAGTTTCGGCTGGCGACCCCCAGGGGGAGGGCCTTCTCTGTGGGAGCTCCCACCCTGTGGAACGAACTCCCCCCAGAGATCCGGATTATTCCGGATCTCCCCTCCTTCCGCCGTGCCCTCAAGACATGGCTTTTCCATCAAGCGGGATTCCGGATCCCCCCCTAAAATATCCCTAAAATTTCCCTAAAATATTATAATTTGAATATACAGGTTATTTAATATATATTTTAATTTGGCTTTTAGAGATATCTATTGTATTGTACTGTTTTTATTTACCTGTAAGCCGCCCTGAGTCCCTCGGGAGAAGGGCGGGGTATAAATGGGATTAAATAAATAAATAAATAAATTAGGATTATGAAATCTCCAGGATCAACTAATGCTGAATTGCAGTGTTGCTATGTTTGGTATTATAATTCTAAACCAAAAGATCACCTACCTAGAACATTAAAATAAGTGATAAAAATAGTTTGAAAGAACAACAGACTTTAAAGTAGCAAGGTATAATCTGGTTTAAAATTGCTACTGAAGATAGAGATGTATTTTCTTTAAATATCCAATGCAATTGTCTTGAGCTTTTCTTTCTGTTACTAAAATAGACATCATTACAAGAAGATTGGAGCCAGTACAATAATATTTTAATAAAAGCAAATCAAAGGTTGCCAAACATTGGAGATCTATTAACTTTACTTATCTGGTCTTTTAACTTAACTGGTCAATTCATAGATTTAATTTTTTGAGTTAAAATATGTAATTTTCTTTTTGTCTCTATATGAGAGCTTCTCTCATATAAATACATCAATACATATGGCCATATTTCATATAATTTTCCATATATAATCTGTGTCTATAAGCAAGTTATCCATAAATCATAAAGAACATCATCTTCAATCCATTGAGGAATTGGGGTCATATATTTATCTTACAATTTTTCTTTTTAATATTGAAGTCAGCAATAAGAAAAGGATAGGCAATCCATTTCTGTTGTCCAGCCATTGATTTTCATTCAATAGATATGTAGTTCAAAAGAATATGGACATTGAAAAGTGTTAACCCCTGTCCAAATAAATAAATAAAAATAAATTGATTTTGTTTACTAGTGAATGGGAAAACACCAGTAAATCTGAGATTTATAGACCAGTTGGATTAGTTGAAGAATCATTCCATAACAAGGCAGTTGCAAATTACTTCTACACTGTTGCCAATAACATTACAGAAATAGTCTATGTACCATGTTTCCCCGAAAATAAGCCCCACCCTGAAAAAAAGATCCCTGAATTTTGGTGGTGGGCCTAATATAAGCCCTACTTCCAAAATAAGCCCTAATTAGGACCCCGTCCACTCTGTCCCACCTAGCTGCCACAATGGGGCAGGAGGCTATATGGCACATCGTGCTACTCTGCCACAACAACACAAGACAGGAGGGGGAGGTGGTGGAGCTGCCCCATGCACCCCACACCCACTTCCTTCAGCCCCCACCCAGCCAGGCCATTCCTTGCTCGGTGACCTTCCCTTTCACTCCCCTCCTGAGCTGGACTGCCATGCTATGGAGGATGGTAGGCCTGGTCCCCCTCCACCATTTCGGAGCCAGGGGGGAGTGATGGCAAAAGGCTCTGCTGCTGTTGTGTGCCGCTGGAGGGGCTTTCTTCACGCTTCACCCCAAAGATCACCTGCCTGGCAACAGTTGCCATTCCTCCGCCAACTCTCCTGTGGATTGCGCCATGACTGGGCGGCACAAGCCTCCCCTGCCGCCTCCCTCTGCCAACCCTCTGTTGCTGCCACTGGAGAGAATGGAAAACAGGGAGTGGAGTGGCTCTGCACAGAGATGCAGAGAAGAGCACTTCCTTGCCACCCTGCATCACCCCACGTTTCTCTTCTCCATTTTGGAAATGGTAGACCCATTTCTTACCGCTTCTCCCGGTGCTGCTGTAGAGTTTGGCGCACTACCGCCCAGCTCCTCCCTCTTCCCGAAAGCAAAAAGTTTCTTCACTAACCTGCTTTCCAGTTCTCACACGTTTCTCTCCTGCTGGAGGAAAATGGACTTTGTGGGACTAAAAAAAGTTCAATCAGACTTTCCAACTTCTTGTGAGATCCTTTCCCCCCCCCCCCCAAAAAAAGTTGGAAGGTCTGACTGAACATGGGCTCCTGCTGGATGGGGCTGTTGGTGCCGCCGGCAGGAGGCAAGGCAGGAGTCAACAAAAAATATAAGACACCCTCCAGAAATAAGACCTAATGCCTCTTTTGGAGGCAAAAATAATATAAGACCAGGTCTTACTTTCAAGGAAACATGGTATTCAGCTAAAATATAGAGTTATAGTCCCATTAATTATGTAGAATAAGACATTTCAGAGAATGAATTAACTTCGCTGTAAAACACAGGCCTAGATAACAATTTTCCTGAATTCTGATGGAATATCAAATAATGTATAACTTAATGTAGCTGGAATCCAAAACATTTTGACAAAAACCCATAATAGCACATCTATTTGAAAGGTGTTCTTGGCTTTTTCAATTCTATCCTACTTTAAGAACTATTCTCAGTATAAATATGTTATGTCTGAATTCCTTTATGTGTAGGTTTCCATAAGATATGGAATATTTTGGTGGAGTATTACTTTTCCTAAGCACAAATCACAGACTTGTTTCTAACTACGTTTTTGAAACGAAAGGCAGAGGGTTATAAGAATTTCAGCAAGTGAACTATTTTCTATTAAATCCAGTTGATCTTTTTAACATTTTAAAGAAGATCATCTTGTAATTTCATTTTTAATTGCTTTTCTATGAGCTGGCTTTTTTATCGGTGATGGTGGGGATGATGATGATTGAGCTTATAATGCCATTTCTTGAATTCTTATCAATATGGAAACCAGCCCTTAGAATGGGATGACAGGTTCTTCTATCAGTTGTTAATTTCTGAAAGAGTGAGATGAAACACTGAAATAAATGGATATTTAACATTAAAGACAAGAATAGCTAAATAATATTTAAATGATCCATAAAAGTGATTTAAAATAAGGCTGTCTTGTAGCTCAGTTGTCATGGGAATGCAATTATTTACAAAAGGAACAATGCAACCACCTCATATAGGTGCTGAAAAATAGCATGGGTAGTCTGGATGAAGAGGAAGGGACATGTTTCCATCCTGTTTAGCTGCTTCCAAGCATTAAGCATTATCACAGAAGTAGAAAGATACTACATCTGTGGATTTTTCAACTAATTGCTGTTTATAGTATGAGATCCTAAAGAGTATTTAATATTAACTTGTGTTTATTGAACAATCCAAGTTCAAATAATGGCTTGTTTTAGACTGTGCTGCATATTCAAATATGGCAAGCAGTGAGTGATGGAAAACGCAAAACTATGTTTCTGTTTTGCTCCTTGCAGCTTAAGTTGATATGGAGAGAGGAGGTAGAGAATTAGATAACTTATGTCACTCCAAACAAATGGAATGATATCCAAAAATGCTGAACAGGAAATTGAACAGTGAGGATAGCTGCATCCAGTGATTATCAGAAACCAAAAAACAAGCAGCTATCTGGATTTCTTGCTCCTCTTCTCTTCCCACCTCCTGCGACTCAACAATCACTTTATTGCAAATGAAATGAAGTTTACAAAGGGATCATAGTGATTGAAAAACAGTGGCTAAATGTTCTTGAAATAGATTCTCAACACAGAGAGGAGCAATTTTTGCTGTGTCTCATCTTACTTAAGACCTCTTTGTGAGATTTCATTGAACTAACGTTGACTTTGTGTACACTACAAAAAAGATCAGGAAACCGTTATTTCTGACCTATGCTTTGAAATAAGATGAAGCTCTATCACATATTTGCTTTTTTCTATATTGTTTGCCAGAGTACAGTAATCATAGTATACTTCATATCGGTTGTGTTGCTACTATTCACATTGCTCTTCCTGTCCTTGATATTTCTTTCTCTGGGGAGTCCTTTGTTTTTGGAGCAATTCTGCTCTCTGCACACCAACTTCATTATCAATACAAATAGTGTTAAGTCCGGAGAATAATGGCGCTTGAGACGAAGCATTTCTAACAAGTCTTTATTCACTGCTTCCAATCTACGAACAACCCGAGCAGAGGCACGCAGGCCTCTGTTTATACCTTCTGATCCCCGGGCAAGTTCAACCAATCACGAGGCAGTCTTTTCCCGCCTTGCGCATGCGCGCAAGGCTGGCGCCACTCAGTCTGGTCCCGGGCAGCTTTTGCAAATGCCCGGGACTCTTGCAACGTCCCGAGCCTGCTTTTGCAGGCTCAGGACACAACAAATAGAACCTAATTTGGGAATGCAGAGTTAAATTCCTTTCCCTATATTTTGGCGTACAACAGGATTGGCTTAGTTTTCTTTTGTATTTTGTTTTAAATCTTTCATTTATGCACTTGCACATTCTTCATTTTCAGCAATTCCAGAATGTAGCTACTCAAAAGGACAATTTAAATATGCTCCCCCCCTTCAGTGTTTGAACTTCTGCTCACTTGTGCAATATACAATGTGCTCTTCAGCTAAGCTTTTGCTTTATTCTGCATGCTTTATTTTTCTCCAATAATTTTGGATTGCATGTAACATGTATTTCAACCCAATGGATCTTTCTAGTGAGAGTACTCTGAAAATTATTAAAACTCCTTAGATGTGGAACTGTTGGGGAATTGAAGGTAGAAAGCTGTGAATTTCTACACAGACACATCCCAACTACTTTGTACAATGGTCAAGTTGCATAACTGTGAATAACTGCATTATATTTTAAAACTTACATTGATATTCATCTGAAATGGTAACATACGTTCTCGTTTTTCTTGTATTTACAAGTAGTCCTCACCTTACAACTAGTTCCTTAGCAATTGTTTGAAATTATGACAGACCTATTGGGGGATACTTACAATCTGGATTTGAAATTTTGACGTACAACCACACGACTGCATGTTGGGTACTCAGTAGCCGACCTGCATTTGCAGCTATTTATAGCTTTCCATGGTCACATGATCACTTTTTACGACAATTTTGCTGAAAACTGGTATTTACTTTCAATTTTTGGCAAAACTGCGTTCATAGTGAGCTATTGGTTAATTTAACGACTGCCGCTAAAGAGTCATAAAATTGGGCCAGTCACATGGTTGATCTGATTTATGATTTACAACTTACATCTGTGATGGACAGGCTCCATTATGGTTGCAAGTTGAGGATTATATATAGTACTATATGTGGCCTTGTTCCATTTACTTAAAGTGTAAAATCTGAACAATTAATACATAGTGCCTTTCAAACTCTGCCTGTCAGCTGGAGTGTGGGATAGGACCCAGTTCGGAGACAAATGGAAATGAGATGCAAATTAGAGTGAAATGTATACTATTTTCAAAGGATTACAGTAAAGAATAATCCATTTTTGTTCAGGTGCAAAATTCTGTCCCTCTTCTAAGGGAGTATGATCTGAACACTCCTTTCACCAACAATATTGTCTCTAAACTCTGAAAAAATCCTCCCCATTTCTTATCCTAAAAGGATACATGCCATTCCCCTAAGCTTCAGATTTTCCTCTGTTAACATGCCTTTAGCTTTGACATTTACAATGCTGAGAATATTTTAAGGGGGGGGGTTATCTTGGCAGTTCATTCTGCCCCACAGTTTTGCTCACAACTGCAAAACTGCATTGATATGTGGTCCTGGACGGTTTTATAAACACAGAGAACATTGATTAAGACCAGATGCTTAACAAGTAGCAGTTGCCTTTGGAAAGAATATTTGCAAATGAATGCCCAAGAGCATCTGTGGGGGTGGGTTGTAAAAAACGTAAGATGTCATCCATAACCATGTAATTGAAACCCCACCCCTTTTTATATGAGTGATATATGCCATATGTCAGCCTTTCGAAATAGTCCAGACAAGAAGCCAAAACCATGAGTACTAACGCTATCTTTATTATAAGGTTACAATAATAAAATTTTGCAAGTCTGAAAGCGCTTCCCCTCTCCCCTGCCTTTATTTTCCAAAGAACTAGGAAGGGTCCCTTCTGAGATGCAATCTCCATTCCTTCTGTGGGCTGGCATATCTCCTGTCTAACCATTGCCATGCTTATTTTCATAGCCTCTTACCCCTTGTGGCACACCTAGAGAAGGATGAGGCTTCTACCATGCGGTCCTGACCATTTTGCCTTTTTAAACTCCTCATGGATATCCCTATTCAAGAATTGAAAGAGGTCCCAGTGTAGATTTTGACCAAGCTTATTTGGGATGAATTAAAAATTGAAGTAGCAAGATGAGCAGTTTTATTTCGGACACTTTTAAATATTTAAAGGGCATTGATTAGCTAACATATATTTTTGTATTTACTGTTGCCTTGTTTTATAGCTAGTATTAGGTTTCTGACTTATTTTTACCATTTCCAGCTTCAGAAGTCTTCAACAAAGTGGTTTGGAACTAAGCAGAATGATTCTTTTATTATTTGAGAATTAGGGTAACTTGTTTGGAAGTATTGTGTTACTGAGATATAGAGGTAGTCCTCGATTTATGAGCATTTATTTAATGACCATTATGACAACACTGACTGGTCTTCATATTTAGGACTGTTACAGTGTTCCCACAGTTATATGATCAAAATTCGGATGCCTGGCAACTGGTATATATTTATGACAGTTGCAGCACACCAAGGTTATGTGATTGCCATTTGTGCAATCCCTTCCTAGGGAGTTTACAGAAAGCAAAGACAATGGGGGCAGCCACATTTGCTTAATGACCACATGATTCACTTAACAACTGCTACAAAAAAGATTGTAAAATCAGATATTACTTACTCAACCAACCCATGGCTTAGCAATGGAAGTTCTGGGCTCAGTTGTGAGTTGTAAGTTGAGGTCTACCTGTAACACCTACAGGGAAAGCTCTGCATCTGATGCAGGACATACTTGCCGCATTCCCACTATGCCAGCTGTAGTTGGGTTGCTCAGGAATTCAGCACCTGGGGAATTCTGGGAATTGAAGTTCACACACCTTAAAGTTGCTAAAGCTGAGAAATACTGTCCTAGGGTTAGGATAGTGTTAACCCAATCTAAATTTGCTCTGGATTACTCTCACTGGGATAATGTATCAATGAGAGTGATTCAGTGCAAAAGCAAGCAAAATTAATCCTCTGTTTAATAGCTTGCAGTCACAAGGTTTGCATATGATCAGTGCCACTGAAAATCCAAATTGTCCTTCTGAACATTATATTTCACTTTGAACCCTTCGCTTGAGCATAAAAGAACACAGCGTCTGAAACCTCTTAATGATTGAGAGGGTTTAAATGGAATACCATATTAACCTCCAGCTGTGTGGGAAGACCAAGTTGTTCCCACTTATTTTCCTTTTATTGGTTACAGGGAGAGGTAAAAGCAAATTTTACACATGGCTGGTGACCCCTTCCAGTGTTCTTTGACTCATTTCTCAAAGATTTGGCAGAAGCTGCTTAAGGCAAATATTCCTCTGTTCCCCAACAAAATTGGGACACTCTTGAAGAAAGTTTGAGTAGTGATTTTAGGAAGGTGACATTTTCATCTCTGCTCATTTATGCTGTTAACCCATACTTCTAAGGAATATTTTAAAACTTTTGAAGTGAAGTATTTCAAGTGTTTAGCTGTTGTAAGGTTTGTGGCAATTGTTTGTATTCCTCAGGTCTTTGTTTTGATATCAGGATGAAAAGCATCAGTAGGTAAAGTTATGTTAACAAATGTATTAGAGTTTGGATTGTGAAACAGTTCTATATTGCAGTTATGGTAGGTGGCAAAATCCAACAAGCTTAGCAGATGTAAGAAGAAAAAGTAAAGGAGCTAAGCAGGCTAAGAACTGTTTTGTACTTGAGTGGAAAATCATCACATTTTGGTTTATAGGCTAGATTGGAAGAAGATGCACATTAGTGCCAAGAAAATGACATAGGCATACAAACATAAATAGACTGTTGATATCTATCAACAGTCAGCTGCTGTTAAAAAATAAGAGTACTTGCTTATACTTACAGAATTACAACATTTTAGTTTCATTATAGTATGCTAGGTTTTTCTAGCCTGTTCTCTGCATTACATCTTCCACACTTAATTCTCATTCTCTCAGCCATATATGCTGACATCTATAGTCATAAAATGTAATTTATTTGTAAGATATGGTTAATATTGTGTGAGTAATTCTGTAATGAAATGCTGCTTCTAGATAGCCTAGTGAAAGATTGGAATGGTTTCTCTTTGCTTTAGAGGACAGGTTGTGTTTGGAAACAAATTAAGTATTAAATGGAAAAATTACATTGGAGCAGTGCCCAGATTGTCAAGCTCAGCTGCCAATAAACTAATAACTGGGTATCCTCTGCTGCAAGCTTTTTAATTCAGATCATACTGGGGAGACCAGGATCATCCATTTGGGTAAAAAAATCAAGTTAGTAACTACAAATATGTGATTGAATCCCTGTTTATGAGGACCATTTGCACAACATATGTAAAAAGTGGTAGGTGATTATGCCTTCATTATTACCATCCTGACTTTTTTTGATTGCCCCCCTTGCCATTCTATACATTAGTTAATATTTCTTTTACCTGAGAAGATATATTTTTGGATGAATTTTATCCAAAAAGATTTAGAGATTTTTCTTTAAATCTCTTCTCGTACATGAACTTATACAGGTCTCGGTATTATTGCATGAACAAGTTGAAGTTTGGCTGTATTCTGATAGGGCTGACAGAATGGAAGGGGGTGGTCATATCTATATACTACTAAAACTCTTGTCATGACCTTTAACTGGGTGAAGCAGTACATCATAGGGCACCAGTTTTTGAACTGAGGTGTCTCAAATGGATTAACTTAGAGCATGCCTGGCTGAGGAATTCTGGGAGTTGAAGTCCACAAGTCATAAAAGGGCCAAGTTTGAAGATCCCTGACTTAGAGAATGCATTCAAAATCTGGGCCCGTGACTCTTGAGAGAATGAAATTTGGGAAAGTTGTGGCTGCTTCAATGCTACTGGTTGCTGCTTGCTGTTGCTGCAGTCATGTGATCTTAATTTTCAATGTTCTATGACAGTTTCCCAGCCAGTCTCACAATCCCTTCTTCCTTCCCCATATATAGCTCCACCTGGCAGTAGTCACTTACCTGTCTGCTGGGGAGCGGAAGGGGAGGGAAGAAGGAAAGATTTCCAATGCTCCCTGCCAGATTCCCACAAGGTATAAGAAAACTCAATGGGGAAACTGGCAGGAAATTGGAAGTTGCTCCTGTTCCCACTCCCCCCAGTCTTTCTGTTTTTCTGTTTCAATAAGGAAATTTCTCTGAAATGGTGACCTAACAGGGCATTGGCTGTCTAGTAAAATTGTATTGTTTTAAATGGTATATGAGTTCATATATGAATATACTCTCTACATAGAAATTATTAACTAAGTATGTTTGTAACTTTTTTAACAAAAAAAGAAATATAATACATTCCACTGACAAAATAGCCATGTTCATGCTCTCCACTAAACTGTGATTTCATTTGTATGGCTTTGATGGGTTATGTAAACCCATATTGCTTTATAAACTGTAATTGTAGCTTCAAATTGAATGTCTAACAGATTTCTATGATAGCTTCTTCAACAAACTATGTGTTTAAACCTTACCTTTATAAAATTATAGTGATTTAGCTGATGAACTCCAGTAATGAATTTTGAAAGCCAGAGTCCCAAAACATCAGGCAAATATTAAGGAATTAAGTGAATGTGTGAATTTCTATATATTCCTCTTGCAACTCTGGTAATTCTTCACCATAAAAGTGCTTTACTAATTGCGTTTGATCACACCTACTTGTTGCTTGATAAAGCTTTTTTTTAAAATGAAAAGTAGTTCTTAATTTTATGGAGTGCTGCGTATTATGTGTATCTCTTTACTACAAATATGAAGTGCATCTTTTGCAGCCCAGCAACCACTATATCGTGCACAAAAGGTTTGCACAAGGAGACCAGAGAGAGCCTCCGGATTTTCAGAACAATTGAAAACTCTTTACCAAAAATCACCCAGGAGGGATATCACTTATCGTATTGCCATACAAGCTAAAGTGAGACCTATATCTATAACATAGGCTTATATTAAGGAGCTGTCAGAGACAAGAGGAGTCAATCTGTTCTCCAAAGCACCCATGGGCAGGATAAGAAGTAATGGATGGAAGATCATTAAAAGAAAGATACAACCTAGCACTTAGGAGAAATTTCCTGACAGTGAGAACAATTAATCAGTAGAACGGCTTGTCTCCAAAAGTCGTGGGTGCTCAATTACTGGAGGTTTTTAAGAAGAGATCGTACACCATTTGTCCAGAATAGTATAGGGTCTCCTGTTTGAGCAGGGATTTGGACTAGAAGACTCCAGGGTCCTTTCCAATTCTGTTATATCTTTCTGCATTGCCCAACTCCTGATTGGCAGAAACTTAGTTATGTACATATCTTATTACTTGTTTGATTTACATTTGCCATTTTCCCAGGGACTCAAGGAAGCAACATAGGACTTCCTCTAAATTTCCCCCACAGTAATGATCTTCAGGGGTGATGATTGGTTCAAATCACAAGTGAAGTCAACAACTGAAGGGGAGATTGGACCTAGCTCTCTCCAGTTGCTGTGTGTAATGCAACTATTTTTCACTCTGCAGATGTCACGGGTTGTATCTGCAACATAGATCCTTTAATAATTATTCTTCATGTTCTGTATTCCCCCTTGAGTGTGTCCAGTGTGCAGAAAGGTGAGTAATACAATAAGCCATTAAAATTAATGACACTGAATAGAAGCATAGGATTCCTTCCTCCTGAACTGGATTGCACAACTTTTTTGAGCTCCTTGTTAAAAATAAATACAGATCATTTTGTCAAAGCATCTTAGTCCTATTATCTATAATTAATAGCTCCAACTTTGGCTGCAATTCTGCTGAATAATGGTTCAACGATCAGGTTTCCTGTCTCCTAGCTGAAGCCAAGTCCTACAGCAGCAGCACATGTAGAAATAAAAAATTCATTGAATAGATGTATAATCCATAATTGCTTGACCAAATGATGAATTGAACTTTAAATTTTCTAACAGCTACATTTTATTATCTATGTGAACCAGCTGTTACATTATTGCAGAAGTCAGATATGTTCTGGAGAACCTAAGTAAATATTCTGTTTTTTTATTATTAGATAAAAAGAGTTCAGTTTTGGAAATGTACTCTTTTATAGACTAAGTAAGAAAGGCATTTGTAACATTCTACAGGTTGTTAAAAATAGGAATGTCATGAATTATCCTCAAGGCTGTTAGTGAGATTGAGCTATTATTTTAGTTCTGGGTGACGTTTTATAAAGCACGTTATGAATTAAAAACTCATCATTTTAATTTCTCCTGTAATATATTTATATTCTCATTTCTAAGGGTATATAAATATAAAATATTTCTAGATATATGGAAAGTTTTTGTTTTAAAAATATTTAATTAAGGACCTAGGTTGTACGTAAAGTAAAATGCAATTACTTAAAAAAAAAATTCAACAAAATGTCATCTTTCAAATAAGGAATCTGAGTCTGGATTATTTGTCTATACCCAGAGGGTTAATTTTGGATATTAATGAATATGTTTTACTCAGTACAATGTGTCACTAATACTCAGGTGAACGAGAGATGCTAAAATATATGGAACAAATATTGGTGTGGGAATTCTGGAACCTAGCCTAGAAAATGATAGCTTGTTTTTGATGAAGAGGAATTTCAAAGATACACTGTAGATATAAAACTATCTACATGGGATTGAGCTAAAAGGTCACATGAATCCAGTAGGACCATGCCAGAGGTTGAGGGTTGAGCCTTTTGCAACTGGGCTGCAGACATGGCAAGCGAGCGGATGCACATCCCCACTTGTGCGAGCAGCAGGCGAGTGTGTGTTCATGCCACTCGTGCAAATGGAGCTGTGCATGCATGCTTGAAGGCCGCTTGCATGGAACCATTCCCCCCCCCCCCCCGCTGATCTGCAAACAGGGAAAGATTGGGCAACTCTGGACTATGCACCTGAAGTGAATTGTAGAGCGTTTCACCCTGAGCTTAAATTTGTGGGGAGCACCTTAAAGTAGTGTTTTTCAAACAACATTTTTAAGATATGTGGGCTTCGATTCCCAGACTTCCCCAGGGATTGCTGGCTGGGGAATTCTGGGAGTTGAACTTCATGCATCTTAAAGCTGTCAAGTTTGAAAAACACTGCCTTAAAGCAACAGTGCCCATTCTGGGAGTGCCCAAAGTCTCAGTGGCGGTTCCTCTCAGCTGCCTTTAAAGTGTTGCAGACAAATAGTAATTCATGCTCCAAAGCATCTTTTGGAGACTGAATCCAAAGCACTGTGTGGCCCTAGAATCTGCTGTTTTTAACTATGGCTATCTATGTCTACATAGAAAAACCTTACCATGTTTTGTGTTTAAAAAGAGCTATATTTTAACTAGGTTTAGATCCTTGTAAAATTAGATTATAATATAGTTAGTGTTATGTCCTGGGCCAGCAGGCACAGGCTGGAGCGATTGGCCCGGGCAGACCATGTGGATGCCCGGGACAAGAAAGGCTGCTCCCAGCCTTGCAATGATTGGCCAGCAAGGCATTGTGCAGGGGGGCTATAAAAGGGGGCCGCACCATTTTAAAACCTGTTCTGTTGGTGTTGCAATAAAGGAGAGCTAATGGAACTCGTTGCTTCGTCTCAATGCCTCTTTTCCTGAAACAGAACAGTTAGCATTAACTTTTCTGTAACTTGGTTGATGGGCATTTTAATTGTTATTTATTGTTCTTAAATCAGGATGGTTATGATGCTTGGTTGCCATTTTATATTCATATATGGTATATGTTTTAATGTTGCATGCAATTTTTGGGGGGGCAGGGAAAGTTACATTATTTATTTAAAATTTGTATGGCTTTCAATTTTACTCATGATTCTGGATAGCTAAACACTAAATGAAAATAGTATTTTACAAAACAGCATACACATAAAAACAGAGCTGAGATAAAGAACCAGTACACAAATCATCACAATCATTGCATGGGCTTAGACACATATCTGAATTTCCAGGCTCGGCAGCAAAACCAACTTGTTTTGGAGCTGTACATTGTCCAGAATCACATTATTTGATTTGGGCAGCCTTATATGTCTAGTAAATAAAAACTTGGGGAACACTGCCCTTCATATGTTACTCAATTCACACTCTTGTCTTCTTAACCACTGGCGGCCCTGAGTATTTGAATTGATATGGGACAACCTTTAATACGTTTTTTCTGAATCCATTAATCACAATGAGACTTGCCAAAAATGTGAACTCTTTGCAAATAACATAAACTCCTGGTGAGTCCAGGAATCTTGGAACTGTCTTACCAACAATATTAATAGTCGCTTGCCATAGTTATTTTCAGGGTGTTTTTTTTGAGCTTCCCAGTTCTTGTCTTCTCTTGCTGCCTCCCATCCAAGTATGAACTAGGCCTTATCTGCTTATCAGAGCCCAGGCCTAGTGACTCAGGTGATGTCACCTGCAGACACTTATCTGTAAGTAAATATGCTTAAGATGCTAACATATGCTTAATTGGGGGGGGCAATGATCCTTTGGCAAGAATTCACCATCCAGAATTTTTCTGGGATTATAGCCTTGCTTTTCACATTATTACATTGCAGGCTGGAATTTTGGCTGCATCAGACAAACTCAATTGACACACTTATGGTTTGTGTTAGTAAGGTGACCAACTGTCCTCCTTTAGGGAGGACAATCCTCCTTTTGTAAGTTCTGTCCTCCCTTGAAAAGTGTCCTCTACATGTCCTCCTTTTCGATATTTGAAGACTAATCTGAAGGGCTTTTTTTTTCTCATAGAACGCTCAGAACGGCGTTCCGGCACCTTTTTTTGATGGTTTTTGTTGTGTCCTGAGCCTGCAAGAGGCAGGCTCGGGACGTTGCAAGAGTCCCGGGCATTTGCAGAAGCTGCCCGGGACCAGACTGAGCGGCGCCAGCCTTGTGCGCATGCGCAAGGCGGGAAAAGCCCGCCTCATGATTGGTTGAACTTGCCCGGGGATCAGAGGGTATAAATAGAGGCCTGCGTGCCTCTGCT
>NW_015386427.1:1991344-2032626 GCF_001527695.2 Protobothrops mucrosquamatus
AGTCACTGGTCATTCACAGGGCACTTCACCTAGTGCAAGCAGTAACGGGAATAACAATACAAACTCTCCAGGTCTGAGAAGGTCGCTCAGGGTAAGAGGCCCTCCCAAATACCTAGCCGATTACGTAAGGTGAGCAGGTACATAGCAATAGCTGACCTAAAGGTTCTGGCTGGTTGTCTTTAATGAAAACAAGGTCGGGTGGGGGTGTCACTGGATCTGGTTCAAAGGAACAGTCCCAAACCTTACACATTGTGTAACATTAACTCATTAGTAATTATATTACCATCTATAGGATGGCGTCCATGTGGGCGCAATCTTATTTCATCCAGGGGGAAGGGGTGTTGTGTCCTGAGCCTGCAAGAGGCAGGCTCGGGATGTTGCAAGAGTCCCAGGCATTTGCAGAAGCTGCCCGGGACCAGACTGAGTGGCGCCAGCCTTGTGCGCATGCGCAAGGCAGGAAAAGCCCGCCTCATGATTGGTTGAACTTGCCCGGGGATCAGAGGGTATAAATAGAGGCCTGCGTGCCTCTGCTCTGGTTGTTCGTAGAATGGAGCAAACAATAAAGACTTGTTGGAGATGCTTTGTCTCAAGTGCCATTATTCTCCGGACTTAACAGTTTTTTTTTCAACTTTTGCATGAGCTGTGCTAATCCCACTATTGGCTTTCGAAAGCCAATAGGAATTGCTGCTGAGCGCGCCAAAACACCCGGCTGGCAAACTTTGCACATGCAAGTTGTCTGTATTATTGTTGCAATGAATAAAATGTTTCTTTTATTTACGATATTGTTTTCTTCAATTTATTTGTGTCCTCCTTTTAATTGTAAAAAAGTTGGTCACCTTAGTGTTAGGGAGCATCCTGAGCCACAGTTTTTAAAAAATAGTATATTAAGCAAGCTTTGGTAATTTTGTTTACATATAATACAAAATGTAAACCATGATTTAGAAATGACATTGGCTAAGTTCACATATTACACAAGCCAAAACTGAGTTTACCTTGTTAAGGTAATATAATTTGTGAACCCTGCTATGGAGTTACTGCTTTGAAGCTTAACCCAAAACAGGTATTGGAGGAGGAGGATCAAAATAGACTTCATTCATCTTGATCACTGCAGAGCTTTGTGTGGGATGTGGTAGGAAAAATTAAAAATATGTCATTTTAAAAATGAGGAGAATATCCCATCAGCCATTAGTGGGAAGTCGGAAAATTATAAGCAGAATTTTTAGTAAGAGTTAAACTGGGCAATAAAAATAAGAACACAGTTCTCATGCATATTTAAATTTCTATATATTAGAAGTGCCATTTCTATTTTCCTTCTTAACAGAATTATACCTGAGGGATGGGAATCTTATTGGGCATGAAAAATTTTCCCTCGATCCATGTCCAGTCACTTGGCTGTTATCTTGGGCTCCCCTTTTCATATAATCTCTATTTTATTCTGTTCTTTCCTGCAGGGCAAGCAGTCAGTCACCAGCTCTCTGTTGCACTGTTTCCCAGGCATCTGGCACTAAGCTGGGAAAAGATGTTTATTCAGTGCCATAGCGTAACCTCCTATTAAGTAGATTGCAGTATTCTGAGACATTCTAGGAGTGAATTGATTGTTCCTATATCTCTTTGTATTGTAGTGACATCTACAGGAGATCCAGAGTATTGGTGGTTTAAATGCCATCTTTAGTAAATTGCAGTACATGTATAGATATTTATGTCGACTAGAACCAGGGCTTTTTTTGTCATAGAATGCCCAGAATGGAGTTCCGGCACCTTTTTTGGGATGGAACCTTGTAGGATAGGCAAGGCAGGTTGTATGACGTGTGTGAGTTCCGGCACCTTTTTTTTTTTTTTTTTTAAAAAAAAAAGCACCGACTAGAACAAAAATACAAAAAAAAAATGCCTTCTGACTTTTTTTACAGCATTTATAAATAAAGCTTAAGTTAACCCTTACTTTACAATTACAATGTACCCTCCATTTTTAATTAATCTATAAATATTATTAATATTCAAATCTATACATCATGACTTCTAGTCTGCCTTAGGCATGAAAGCCAGCTGGGCAATCTTTAGCTAGTCACTCTCTCAGCCCAGCTCACCTCGCAGGGTTATTGTTATGGTGAAAATAGGAGGAGGAAAGAGCATTATGTATGCTTAAATCCTTGAATTATTTATAAAAATAATAAAGGAGTGTCGAAAGAAAAATCTTCATCAGGGTGCAGTCCAAGCTGGGAATAAATAAAATGGAGGCTGCTTTTGAAAGAAGGTTCTTGTTTATTGAAGAGTAGAACCACAACAGCATGTGGCTCTGGGGCAGTTGACCATATGGTGCTGCAAGTGGTGGGTTTTTATACTTTCTTGGGCTTTTGTGTTGGAGTTGTTCCTGTTCCTGTGGCATGAACTTTAACCTGAGGTTCAGTGTGCACTTTTTGTATTCTATAGTGGACCTTTATGTCCTAAAGGTCATGTCCTGCTTCTCTGGGGCTGTGGCTGATGTCCTGTGTTGGATTTTTGGGTGAGGGGTTGCTGGTTCTAGAGGACTTTATCTTTCTAATCCCATCAGCTCCAAGCTTCCCTGCTCCAGCCTTTCTGAAAGGATTATCAAATCTGCATTTCTACAGAGCTGGTTTCTGCTTGGGGCAGATAGACTTTGGGGGGGGGGGTCTGCCTAAGATGTTCTCCGTTATTTCTTTGAGGAAATATAATATTCTGCCTTTTTAATACCCCCCAAAATATTTCTTTCTCTGGGGGGGTACTGTCTTCCTGCAGAGAGATAAAAATCTAATAAATATATATTAAGTAGAACCATTTGGATGCATTAAGGGAAAACACTGTAATCCAATGCACGTTTTACTGTACCCTTTTATTTTCAAACTAAGCAGAGCCAGAGTTTGAAGCAGGATTTCTAATTTAATTCTAAACAAGCCAGTATAACAAAGTTTGCTGTGTAAACTGCTACTCATTGCTAATTTACTTTTTTTAAAATTAGCACAAAACTGTGCTAATCCACAAACTTGTCTTTAAGGTAGTGAAATAGTTTAAAAAATGATATCCAACATTTATTTGATTAAAACTAAAGTGGAAGAACTTTCCTTTTGCCATAAAACAATCCTATTTCCTAACTTAATTTTGCCATTACTGCATAAATGCTGCTGATATAAGCTAATAGGTTGCAGAAAGGCCCTACTTCTGATGGGCCACTGATATAAATAGTGAAAACCAATTAGTTAATGAGAGCAGCAGGGAGAGAGAGGAAGGAGTTCCCTTTATGTGTAACCTCCGACTCAGAAAAAGGTATTCCTTTTGATCTCCTCCAGTATTGCTTATTGTGGTTATAATAGTTGTTATGGAGAATTAGTTTGAAAAGCTAATATTATTTAATGAGCTAGCACTCCTTCTACAGCATCTTTATTAGTACAGATTTTCCTTAATGACCAGAGAAGATATTTTACCTTTTGGGCATAAATGAACATAACATATTCAGGAAGCATGTCTAGAAAAAAATCCAATATAAGTAATAGGCTGCCCCACTTTCAAAGTCACTCAGCCAATAAAATTTGGATTTACTAGTCTGCTTGTGTGTGATGTAGAAATCAGGTACTCAATGTACCTACTCTTAAATCAATTTACCTCATATTCCCCAATTGCCTTACTGCTAAATAAATGTATTATAGTTCTGATTTGAACAGTCTCCATTAATGATTAAGGCATCAGCTTAGAAATCTGGAGATGGTGAGTTCTAATCCTGCTTTAGGCATAAAGCCAGCTGGGGCCAGTCACATTTCCTCAGCTCTAGGAAGCAGACTTCTGAGAACCTTGCCAAAAGAACTATAGAGACTACTCCGGTTCAGGAGTAAAAAAAAATGATTCAAATATATCATACACAAACAACAAGTTATTGATGCCCCTAGAGATTTGAATATGCTCAGCAAATTTTCTTTGGAAGTTTCTTTTTCCAGTGACTGTGCTGCCACTTTTGTGCCCTGCAGTGTTCATAATCTCAAGGAGGCTTCTTCAAAAGGACTACTTTATGGCAGTTGCCAGTTAAAATGAAATTTCTGCTCACTCTCTGGCATTCCAGATAGACTTTTAGTAAGCATTAGATCTCTGTCAGATTTTATGATATTAATTTCGCTCTTTAGTGTCTTGGATACTTAATACTGAAACCATACAAAGTGGAAGAGAAGGAAGGAGAGTGTTCTATTTAGGATTTTCATATAGCTAGGCAACAGGTAAAAATCAACATTAAGAAAGATGAATTCAAGGTTTAGTTCAGATTTAAACAATGAGTTATATAGAACAAAGCAGCAAAAACCCAAATTTTCCATATTGTAAACAAGAATATGCTAAAGGTTCTGAGCATTTGTAAGCAAGGTATGCTGAATACTATAATAGCATTGGAATGAGCCCAATTGAAAGCATTTATCCTCAAAGCTACCTGTTCCCACTAAATGCAGATCATGTTGTTTAAATTAGGTTGTGATTACTGGCCTACTTGGAAGTAGCTGCCTACTTTTTCATCTTTTCATCCTTTGACCTTTGGATTGGGGATGTTTGCATTTGTGGCATGCATAGTAGTGGCATCCCTAGTTCAAAGCCTGAGACTAGAGTTGTAAGATCTAGGATAGTGTTTCTCAAACTTGGCAACTTTAAAATGAGTGGACTTCAACACCGGATTGATATTGACTGGGGAATTCTGGGACACGAAGTCCAGTCATCCTAAAGTTGCCCTTTTTTAGAAACACTGCTGTAAGGAAATGGAAAACAATTTTGCCAAGAAACTAGAGTTAAACTTTGACTGTTCAAGGCTGATATCACTAGCAAGGTCCTGGAATTCCCTCCTTGTTTCCTCCCATCTTGATTATCAGTGAGAGAAAGAAAAAAGCAAGACAATTTAAATAAAAATTAACATTAAAAAGAGAGAAACCATCTGTCCAATTTAAAATATGTTGACAGAATCAGAATGTTAAAGAAATGAATTTAATGTACAATAACTTGATTAATAAATGTATCCTTTCTACCTTTCTGTAGTTATGCATTATTTATCTAGCTTTGTACATTGCTGTTTCAAAATAAAAATATTGTCAATATTTTGTAGCATCTTTATCAGCAAAATACTACCAAAATAACCTGGTTTTGAGTACCTTTAAATACTATGCATGTCAGATATAGCTCTAAAAATCTGGGTAATTGGTAGATAGCATAAAAGTTATTGCTTTCCGGATTTCATCATTGTCCAGAATTTTGTAGCCCACATGTGGAAGCCATAATGTAGGAACCAAGAAAGTCACTATCCTGGGTAGAAGATGCACAAATCAAGAGTGGACTCTGACATGCTTGGATAAAGATAAATGTAGTTTGTTCCAATATCAGAAAGTCATTAGAAAGAGACATGGCTGGTGGGATAGAGTGTCATGTCTTGTATATTCAGATAAGAAATAACATTTCTCTTTTAAATGAATTTGCTGCATTACATTGAATTTGTGGAAAACTTCATTTTGTCAAAAATACTATCAAATGATAATACACTTAAAATTGAAAACATTTTTATCTCAACAATGTGGATGCACTAGGGAGAATCGGACTCAGTACTTGTTTTTCTGAACTGATAATGACCAAATCTGATGCTGTCAAGTCCATTTTAGTTGCTTTTTGCTCTTCTGGACAATTTAATGCATTTAATTTGATTTCTACTGGCAGCTGAAGAGAAGCATTTTCATTTTGTGTGACACAAAAAAAGGTTTGTTTTGCTTCTCTTGGGAGTGAAAAAGTCTCTGTTTCTTAGGGACTGTGAATGGATATGTATGTTATTGAGTGACTGGCCAGTGTTAAGTTACAAATGATAATAGGCATTCAGCAAGATGTCTTCTAGATGAGCTTCCCCAATCTGGTGATCTTTAAATGTGTGAATCCATCATTTTTCACAATCTCTAGAAGAACACATCTGAAAGACACCAAAATAGAAAAAGATTTGAGATTTGAATCTCAACCAGTGACATCAACCATGAAAAAAGTAAACCAGCAAAAACCAAAACAATCACTTTAATTGCACGTATTGTACAAAAACTAGTGGCATTTTTTATTTTTAATATCCTATCCACACTAGAAAGCCAGTTTGGAACATATTTCTTTCTAATATTGAACTTGAGCAATTGCTGCAATAATTCTGTTCAGCCTACTACCTTAATTAATTTTCTCAGTTGTCAAAATGTCATCGGTTGCCAACATAGTCTGCTTTCTCAACTTCCTGGTATTATAAATAAATTACAAATAATTGAGTCAACAGCAAAAAAGATAAATTTCACAAATCTCCTTGGGGATTGTCATGCACATTTGACTGAAATATAGCCAGGGCATTTATTATCTTACACTGAAGCCTTTTCTTTAGGGAGGATGCAACAACTGAGGTACAGTAGTTGCATTTGTGAGAAGAGACTGTTTATTTAGGGAACTAAAATCTGGATGATCACTAGATGGTAGCAAGAATTAAAATCTTATTTACAATATGCTGTCAGTTGGATTTTTGCAACCCAAATCTAATAGCTCTAAGGTGTTCCATTGGCACAGTACTCTCATCAAGCAAAGGAGCAAAGACAATTATTTATGATTTAGAAAACTCTTATTGTCATCAGATTTATGGCTGGCAAGTTATGAGTTATTTTGCCTGGTTTACTTTTTTAATGGCATTTTGATACCAAATGTCAAAGGTCTTAATCACAGTTTCATTGGCAAAAAATTTCCTCCTCCTCCTCTAAAATATTGTTTAAAAAATATTTCCTTATCCCATTTTCAGTGAGATAAATGTTTGTTGCTTATGTTTTTATACTTCTGTCTGGTTCATGCTACTTTCCATCCCTTCACTGGCTGCCATTTGTTTGATCAAATCCCATTGAAGCTGCCCTGTTGCTCTGCTTTGTCTTGCCTGTGCAATTTCTTTTGCCCTGCAGCAGGTGTGTTTTTTCCTTCCACTTATTTTTCCCCTCCTTCTGTTGCTCAGGAACTCACACTCTAATTTTTTTCCAGATTTTAAAAGGACCATTTTAAAAGGACCATTTACTCTCTGCTATCTCCCTTTTTCTCCCTGTCTTCCTATGAGTGCTTTATGAATTGCATGTTCACCAAGGCTGTCCATTCTTTTCCATATAATTACTGCCCAGTGCCTATTTGTTGAGGCACTTCCATAAATTTTGTCAGATTTTAAAGAGAAAGATTGCATTCCTGATGTAATTCCATGCTTCCCACGATGGCCTAAGAAGGCTTGTAAATTTCTTAGTTGAGCAATGGATTTCATTTTAGGAAGCCCAACCAAATTTGTGTATTCAACCACCCTTTTTAAAATCTATCTGC
The DNA here is from genome assembly GCF_001527695.2 of Protobothrops mucrosquamatus. Classification (NCBI taxonomy): domain Eukaryota; kingdom Metazoa; phylum Chordata; class Lepidosauria; order Squamata; family Viperidae; genus Protobothrops; species Protobothrops mucrosquamatus. The sequence goes on from NW_015386427.1 coordinate 1,998,677, forward strand.
AGTAAGCAAGGTGATTTAATTATTTGCAAACATAAACTGAGTTTAGCATGCTACTTCTACATCTACAAGGGATACAAGGAGATATTCGATTGCAGCCAAATTCAGTATGCTGCTAATATGCTTTGGGTGGTCTAATTTTTGTACAGTATTTCATGATATTTATTTAACCCAGTGGTTCTCAACCTGTGGGTCGGGACCCCATTTGGGGTCGATCGACCATTTCATGGGGGTCGCCAAGCAAGGCTGTCCGCCATTTTTTTGTCCGCCATTTTTTTTGTCCACCATTTTTCCCCCTTTTCCAGCGGGTGCCTTACCTCCCTTGGGCTGGGCCAGCTGGTGGTTGGCCTGCTCCGTCTCTGCCGCTTGCCCGCTACGCCTCGGCCGGCGCAGGGGGCGGAACCACGCATGCGCGGCGCTCCTGGGCAGGGAAAGTCCTTGACTTACGACTGGTTTAGTCCTCGACTTACGACTGGTTTAGTCCTCGACTTACGACCGGTTTAGTCCTCGACTTACGACCGGTTGGGGTCGCGGCATTAAAAAGGTTGAGAACCACTGATTTAACCTTTATTGTTTTTACAAGTCTAATTTTAGTAAAGCATCTTATGCCATTTATTTATTCTTTATTATTTTTACAGGTAGTCCTTGATTTATGATCATAATGGAACCTGCCCATTACAGTCATAAGTTATGACAGTCATGAAGTGGATCACCGACATCACTGACCCAATTTTATGACTATTTTTGTGGCAGTCATTAAGTGAATCACTATGTATTAAGCAAATCTATGGTAGTTAAATTAAACACATCTGTTGCTCACTAGGAAATGTTTTTGTTGAAAATTTGAAGCCAATGACTACTTTGGCAAAAAATGGTGACAGTGCAAGTGACTTTAAAAGTGGACTGGTTGCTGGGCACCTAAAATGTGGTCATGTGACAGCTGGTGGGGCTGGCCCGCAGAACTTCAGAACTGGATCATAAGTACCTTTCGGGGGTTCTGTTGTAACTTTGAATGGTTGCTAAGTAACTGATGGTATGTTGAGGACTACCTGTGCAAATAACTTAGGGTGGCAAGCATCCCCAACAGTCCTACCTCCTCCTATTTTCCCTACCACCATTCTGTGAGATGGGTTCAAATAGAAAGAACGACTGGCCCAAAGTCACTCAGCCAGCTTTCATGCCTAAGGCAGGATTAGAACTCACAGTTTCCCATTTTCTAGCTTAGTGCCTTAACCATTAGATCAAATTGGTTCTTTGACCAGGACAGAGAAACCAACCCTGTGAATTGTCTTCAAACAGGCTTTCTCTTGCCTTTTTTTCTTGGAAAAAAACTTTTAAAATGGGCATGCTATGGCAAGCAGCAACTTTCTGCTAATAATTATTACTAATATCTTCCAGTTTCCTGAAGATGCCTCCAATTTTCTTCTTAGGAAATAGGCTTTTGTTTTACTATTTCCATTTCTAGGCAGCTTGATGAAGGTCAAATTTCTTAATTTTAAGCCAAGTGCCTGCACACAGAGTGAGGTGGGGGAATTCAAAATGAAGTAGCTTCCTTTGGTACATGGTACCTCATACCATACAATTAAATAAAATTGGGCTAGTTGTACACTATGTGTGTTACTTGGCATATAACACAATCCTCTGAATGCTGCTTCTTTAAAAAATTCACATCTCTTTAAATTGCAGTTCAATGGTTGAATAAATGCAGATTACCATTCTGCCAGTTCTCTACTTATAAACTATGGTATCAGCAATGCTACAAGCAAATTGTTTCTGTTGAAAACATGGACTTTCAACTAATAACTATACTCAGAATTGCAATCTTACTGCCTTGGCCTGCTAAGTCTAGCACTTGCCCTTTCATTCATTCCTAGGCCTGTTTTGCACTTACTTTGTAATTCTACATGAGACTGTCAAGCTTGAGTTGTTCAGGTGATTAAGTAAAACAAATTAAGTGGGTTCAGCCTGCCCTTCTAAGCTCAGTCATCTAGAAGTTTTGTATAGTGCAGATTGGGTAGGCAATTTCTGAAGAGTCTGGGAAGGAAAAATAACAACAAAACATATCCTTACTGTTTGCTATGTACCAAGCAAGTTATCTTGTATTTCTCAAACATTAAAGGTAGGAAACCAATTTTCTCTTCTGTGTTTTGAAATTAACTTGGCCTTTTGTCAAAAAAACAAACAAACACATAGCATTCTGTACAGCCAGATTTCTAAAATAAGGAAGATGGGCAGAACATTTGTATCTGTCACATGGATTGATGTTAGATGGGATCAGATTGTAATGAGAGCTGATATTAACTCTTTTGTTCGGTTTTTATCAGTCTTATGAGAAATGTTATCCTTGTGAAAAGTTTCTTGGAATTTCTCTGGCTTTTATTCTTTATTCTCATTGTGCCAGCCTAATCTTTCAGATCATAGGAGAGGCAATGTCTCAAAGAAGTAGATACACAAACAAGGGCCTTCTTGTGAAATCCTTCTGTTCTCGAAGCTTAGTTGTTTACTTGCAAATGTTTCATTACCTAACAAGACAACAGCATCCTTGCTAGTGGGTGCGAGGTTTGCTCCTTGTTTATATACAATAGCTTGATTGTTTATCTGGTGTTAATGCCTGCTTATCTGGGTGTAGGCTGCTAGAAAGGATGTGTTCTTTTCTTTTTGTTTCCTACTTAGCCTATTTATTGACACTTTTGAACAGTGCATAAGTGTGATTTATCTCTAGGTGTCTATTGATCGCTGATTTGTCTGAACGCCAAGCTTTCAGAAATTCCTTAGCATTTTTAGATCTTAGAGCTTTTTAGAGCCTAGCCTAGGATCCATCTAGTTTTCCAGTTAAAACTATGGTTGAATCTGTCATTGTGATTTTCTTGGTTATGGGCTCATTAAGGACTCTCTGCTTCTAGAGATGCATCAGAGATTTGCAGTAATTCATTTTCATAATTTGCTTAATGTTCATCTTTGCAGAGAAATTTCGGCCAACAATAAGAAAACAATTAAAATGCAGAATTTCTTTTTCTGAATAGGTATCTTAATTCAATTAATTCACTAAAATACATTTAACTGGTTTTCATAAAAGACAGTCCAGGAAAGTGCAACCTATCCTTAATCAAAGATGACAAATCACAGACTCCGGGGGTGGGCAAAAACCCAAAGTCACTCTGTCTTTTCAGGGTTGAGCCAATGTCAGTCCATCCCATCCAGACCCTTGCAACCTTCAGGCACTTATATAACTGATCAAAAGGAGAATCACCACAGAACATCCCATTCTTAACTCCCAGAGCCTCTCCAGAAAGATAACATGGTCAATGATATTAAAAGTCCCTGAGAGATCCAGGAGAGCCCCAAAAATTGTCTGAGCCCCATCCTGGATTTTCCAGAGATCATAACAGGCATGATCAATACTGTCTTAGTAAAACCTTGGCCTGAACCCAGATTGAAAAAGCTCCAAATAATCTACATCAATCAGGACATTCTGAAGTTCCATTCCAATCACCGTCTCAACAACCTTTTTGAAAAAGGCAAGGCTGGAGACTGGACGAAAGTTATCTAACACAGCTGAGTTCAAGGCATGTGAAACTACCCCTTTTACAAAGAGGCATTAATCATCTTTTGGACCCAGCCAGATGCTAGTTCCAGGGAGCTTTAACCAACCAGGAAGGTATGAGTCCAAGATAGCCAAGCTCACAGTCACTAGGATCTTGTCAATTTCCTCAAGATCAACCAACCTGAACTCCTCCCAGAGAACAGGTTTCAGATATACCTTTGTCACCTCCCAAGGATTTGCCCGGCCATTGCCCAAGCAAAGTCCCCCCACTGCACTCTGTAGTGCCTGCTTGCAGCCCTTCCAGCCCACCTGTGCTCTGTAGCTCTTGCTTGTGATCCCTGCTGACTTGCTCATGACTCCCGCCTACTTGCCCACAGCCTGCACTGACCTGCCTCTAACCCTAATGAGCCAATTGGTGCTCTGTTGCGCCTGCACCCACCCCCTTGATCTCCTTATCTGGATCTCTTGCCTCTTCCCATTTAATGACTGCATGGTCATAAGTTACAGTTATGGCCAAGTCTGCCAGGATTGCCATCACTAAGTGATGTAGTTGTGTGATGTCTCTTTTTACGACTGATTGCTTAGCTTTGGAAATTCCAGTCCAATTGCTGTCATAACCTGAGGGCTGCTTGCGTTCCCAAAGAAATCTGCATAGGATTGTGGTCTTAGTTTCCATACTGGAATGAATGGATGACAGAAATCCCTCACCCCTTCTCTTCTCCTAAACAAGGAAAACTATTTGTTCCTGTCAGATGCAGGTCTTTCTCATCTCCTCCTACAGATAATTTTAAATGAAAAGGCTGAAGATTGAAACTGGGTGTTCTGAATACAAAGTGCCATAAATTGATCTCTTTGACTTGCCAGTTTTATTCCACCCTCCAATGTCCATTTTTCTATCTCTGTGTAAGAGAATGTGGGATTGAAAAGAATGGAGAATTGATCCCTATGAAGCAGAAAAAGAGCAGTGCTGGGTTGCTTAACCATGATTTATTGAAAAAAAATTAGTTTCCACGCATTCTCTAAGCTGTAAGCCTTATTCTCTGGGCTTTTTATAATAACCAGATAAGGCATATGATGATTTAATTTGCTATGGGAACCTATATGAGCAGCCATCAGATCTGGGCTGTAGTTGTAGATTTGAACTGTTGTTAAGTGACTGGTCCTAAGTCAAGGACTGCCTGTAAACTTTTTGCAGTGAAGAAGAAAATTAACATGGCAAAAAGAGCACCCAACTTTGTTTGTTAAAGCAAATATATCTCCTCTTCAATTTTTCAGTATGAGAGTGTGATGGTAGGTAGGTAACCTGTTGCTCATCAGATATACAGTATTCAACTCTAAGTAGCATTGATATTGGCAAAGGATGATGAAATTATAGTCCAGAATATTGGGGGGTTGGGGGGGAGGACTGGCATGAGTTTGCTTTTTTCTGCTTTTCATTTTAATGTTGCTTATGCAACATTTGCTTGCTGATTTGGACTTCAATAATCCACATGAATGCAGATGGCAGAAAAGAATTATAAAAATTATATATAATATTGGGACAGGCTTTTTCAGCCCAGATCTGATGATCCTGCATCCATATTCAAGCAGTTATAGTGCTAGTGGGTGCCTTTGCACAGCACACTAAGATTGATTACTTTTAAGCATAGTTGGAGTTATTTATGCAATACCCTTGGGCCATTTTGTTAATTAATGGTTTGGAAACTTCGTTATTTCATCAACCATGCATGTTGTATGGACATAGCTTCTCTTGATTAGGGGTGATGATACAGAAAAATGATTAATTTTTTTATCTGAAGATTTCTCATATGCCTTTTTGTTTACACCGTTTGAAATTCAGCAGAGTAAATTTATCCAGATGATTCTAATTACCTCAAGTAAAGTTGCTTCTGTGACAAAAGCTTTTGGCATTACATAAAAAAATTAAACAATAATGAATTTTGACACAGCAATTAATTTAAAGGTTGAAGTCCAATAGAAATGTAAGAAAGAAGGAAAGAAAATGAAAGAACAGTTAACAAAGAATATTCATGTATGTTAAATGTTTTTTTCTGGGACCAGTCTTGAATTCTAAGCTTAGCAGAGCATCAACAATAGGACTTCTACGTTCCCAGTCCATTTTTTCATTTTTGACCCTTGCCTATAAAGATCTTGATAGAGTTCCTGCCTTTTTTTTTCTTTAGAGAAAAGAAGGCACCAAGTTAAGAATACAGCTGGCAGATACTCAGGAAAGCAGCCATGTCTTCAAGGTTTCTAAAAAACCCAGCAGGGTTATGGAGAACTTAGATCTATGTGTCATGGTATTCCAAAGGACAAACACCACAATAAAAAAGGCATAGTTCCTGGATCCTACTAGATGGTGAGGGGGGCTGAGTAGAAACTATTGAAGAAAGAAATCCACAAAGAGTTTTAAGTTGTAGCCAGAAACATGTTGTGAAGCAAATATGAAATATTAGCATACTGAGTCATGCTCATATTTGCTTGCGCCACCACATTCTGGATCAATTGCAGTTTCCAGATGTTCTTCAAACACAACCTCAAGTAGAGTACATTGCAGTAGTTCACTCGGGAATTGACCAAAACTTGATTGACTATGCATTAGGTTTGATTAATATTGAAGCCCCTGAAGAAGATAGATGTAGAAGTAGAAGTAAATGGTTTAAAAGTTTTTACAGTTCCCTCTAATATATGCACTAAATGTTGCTTATTCTATTTTGTATCTAGATAGTATATATAATACTGTATTGGTTGAGGTCCTCAATCTAAAAATGGGTAGAATCAGAATCCATTTGTGGAATAGTTTCAGGGCAAAAAATAAGAAGTCCTCAAATGCATGGACCAAACAGACTACCTCTTGTACTAAGTTATGCTTTTGGCTTTGCATGTTGTATGATCACATCCATGTGGCCTCTGGTCCAATAGCAGTTTGAGTAACTCAGATATGTGTTATTCACCCAGTTATGGTTAAATAAATCATAGTATGTGAACCTAATTACTGCATACCAGGATTTGAATAACTAGTCTTTTCTGTATTCTGCTTATTCTTCCAGCTTCTGTTCTTTGTTTGCAGATGATGCCTCATTATTTTTCCTGTGGTGAATATCTGTTTTGTTGATATAAGCTTAGCTTTCACACAGTAGAGCTGGAAGGTAGCAACTCTGTCTTGGAAAGCTGCTTTGTGCCTTTTCTATTTGTATGTATGCTGTGGTATTGTGCAAATACTTATTTTCTCTACATGAAGTTAATTGCAAAAGAAAAACAAACCAATTTTCAAGTTTTTTTGTATGTCTGTTCAGAAGCTGAAAGACTGTTGCTTAGAACAGGGAACCCATATGGTTTTAAAAAACAAAACATTCGCATGACAATTTTCTGACTCAATAAAAAGATTAAGCTTTGTTGGAGGCAGAATTTTCCCCTAGAGCTGAAGATTATTTTTTCCTTAAAATGAAAATGTCCTTAAAACTATGCCACCTCATTTTTTCTTAAAATAAAGCAGTCCTTCTCTGTAATTAAAACCAGAATAATGCTACATTCTAAGACAGCGTTATAGACATTGATATAGCCTGTATATGCCTAATTATTTCTATAAGTTTTGTTTTTTAATAAACTGATGAAACTTCATAATTGCAAAATTTGGAAGAAATTAGTTAACAATAAAGTGCCAGTCTAATGAGTGCTGTTGTTTTTGAAGAATAACCTTTTCCCATCTACTTGATACGTGACTGGTAATCATTACATCATTACATAACTTCCTAATCTAGATTTTAATTTATGTTTAAATCTATTTTCAATAGATTATTTAGCTACACTCACTGCTTATAACTTTCTATGGAAGGATTTTTCTTCTGCTTGTACTCTCAATTATTTTTTCCCTTTAAAATGCCATTCTTTTTATATTTGTGCATTATTGTATTATTTTAGCACATGCTGTTCCCAAATATCCAATACGTTGCAGGACTCTTTTTTTATGTGCTGATGTTCCTGTGTTTCTGGAGCACATGTCTGTCATGGCATACTCTCAACATAACAAAAAAAAAAGAGGATATAGTGAAGGTTGATTGATGGTGTGAAGTGGTATATGCTTTTATAAGTCTCAGTAAATTACCTGAAATTATTTTAAAAAACATCTTTTATTGTACCTCAGCCTATGTGCCTAATAAAGTGTAGCAAGGGGTAAATTCAGTTTTAATGATTTTAAGATGGACGAGCCATATTTCTTTTCTCAAGATGTTTACCAAGGCTTAGCAAATATTAATCTTGGCGCCACAGAGTCTGAGCTTAAGTTTTAACGCACCCATAAACATTCTGGTGACCATTATAAATCTTTTGTTCTCAGTCCCCACTCTGAAATTATGTTAATGAATTTGAATGACAACAGGTGCTTATAACAATAAATGGGAATGTAAGGAATGCTCACCTTGCACAACAATGCATGCAAAGAATAGAGTGATGGAATTCAAATGGACCCAAATTAGATATTTTCAGTGAAAAAATCATACTCTTTGTTATTTAGGGCATGAAAAACAGAGAAGAAGCAGTGTTGCTTTCATAGGCAGGAAGGATAAAGCAAAGACAGAACTTGAGTATAATGCAGTCAATGATAAAATAATAGCAATTAGACTTTATGGATGTCCCTTTAATGTGACAGCGACCTAAATCAGAAATCAACAAAACATGTGACTCTATAGCTGGAGACAGGAATGCCGGAATAATAAAATGAAAAATATATTGGACTATACCACATAAGAAAAAGAAATGAATTAGGACAGTGACTTCAGTTTCTGCCAATCCAATTATTTTTTCATTGCTAATGCAATTTTCAAAATGAAGCCTATATACTTCGTCATCACCAGATGAAGTACATAGAAATCAAACTGAGCATATTTTTGTAGAAAAAGGCAGAGGAATTCAATTACACTATCAGATCCAAAGATGGCAGACCATTTTTTCTTCCTGAAAGGAGGCATTGCCCATGGCTTGGGCCCATATTAGTTTTACAAGGTACAGTATATTAGATCAGTAATCAACATCATAGAAGATCACAATTATACATGACATTTTCTGAGTATCTGCAACAAAGGCCATATCCTTACTTCCCTACAACCTAACCACATGCCACCTCCCAGGAGGCCTTATCCAGCCTGGAGTTATTATTTATTGTTCTCTAGATATCTGTCACATTTTTTATCTCCTTTGTAAACCAAGATTCTCTACAGGCTCCATAATCATAAAAAGTCTGCACAGGTGCAAACGTATCCACAACAGGCCTTTGTCACAGGCTCATTCTAAGCCACAACTAACATATTGGTTGAACCCAGGTTTGGAAACAGTCCCAAGTCCATCGATCAATTAATGTTGGTTGATGAAACAGGAGTTTCATGTCTGAATTCACAACCCCCTTAAAATTATAGTGATCTGAAAGGGGAATATTCTTTATGTAAGGCATGATCTAGACATCTCTTGTTGATATCTACTTAAGTAGAGCATTTATATTTTTGCATTTTATAACCATTGAACTTACAGCCTTCTGCTTTTTTTCCTATTCATCTAGATGTGCGTTATTCAGGGTTAACAATGTGCCAACTAACCATCAAAATAGATAAGACGTACAATACTCACGTAGAATGTGTTTCAACCCCATTAATAGCAATTTCACTTTGGATTCTCTAATCAGGAAGATAGGAAAAATATCAGCAGCATGTCAAGTTGTTGATCAACTATCTTCCATAAGGATGCATTGGGTGGGTGCTTAGGGTTTGGATTTTTTTCTCTGTGACTACTAGACAAATCCAACCCATTTTTTTGAAACTAGTCTTTGTTTTTTGGCTTCTTCACCATCATATAGCAAAATTGGTCATGTTCTATTTTCATGATGGATGGACAGAGTTGATTCCCTTTATCTAATTAAATAAAAAATATTACTTATTTTTTGTAACATTCCATTGAGTTGGAATGAATAAAAATGAGTAACTCTTGGGAAATAGAACACAAAGATATTGTGAGATTTGGCTATGATAATGTATTTACCATCTTTTGATAAAACATTTTGTTTATGTATCTATTTGTATGTATTTACCATCTTTTGATAAAACATTTGTTTATGTATCTATTTGTATGTATTTTGCAATGATATCTGCTGCTTGTAACATTACTGATTACTCGCCTATTCTCTTATATTTAATATTGGATATATCTGAATAGGTGGTTGTTGCTTCAAAAGTTTAATAAAGTGGATTCCAATCACAAAAACAAATGCTATGATCTTTCTTTAATATGCCACAGTTTTTTAAATGTATTTTCTTAATATCTTACTTCTCTCTAAGCAAATAATTCTCCAGTGAAAACTAAATACATAGCTAATTGGGCTTTCTCTGTTGTTGGTTTGGTCTCATCAGTTTTCTAATGATATGTTTAGTTAAAAGTCATAATTATGTTCCACATGAACTCTGATGTTATATTTGTATTTTGCATTATTAATTATATTAGGGAGATGAAAATGTGTTATGGAAGATTTGAGACAGAATAAGGATTCCAATGAGTTTAGGAGAATATTACCCAGATGGAGAGTTTGGCAGGCATAAGCTGCTTTTTACCATCTGTTTAATTTTTTGCAACAAAGATACATTAAGACAACTGTAAGTTAAGCAAGAATTAGAAAATATAAAATATAATTTCCCTATAGTCAATTCAACTCAACTCTCTAACTATATAAATGTGGATTTCCAAATGTGCTCTACACATTGTTATTTGTGTGCACACATACAAGGGCAGTATAATTAATTTTGCTTTCGAAATTAAATATTCATGATGTGCAAAACTCCAGTACCTTTAGATAATTTAATAATCCTGTGCCATTTTTTCTTCTGGATTAGAGATTCTTTCTGCACAATTTGAATATATTTACACTTTCTGTCCTCAGTGTTGATGACCCAACTGATATTTGAAGAGGATAGATTTTTTCCTTCACACCAACCAATTAGAAGGCAGCCAGTTATCTGCTAACAGAAATTTGGATGCTTGAAAAGCTTACTTTGGCAAACTTTGGCATGAGTTGACTAATCCACAAATTCAGAATGAATATTGGGATCAGAACAGAACTAATTTCGTCAACCATTGAAGTTCTAAGTTTGAGACATAACAAATGCATTAATACATTTATATTTGAAGATCAAATCTATTTCAGAGTGTTTTTTTAAAGGTGTTTTGAAATGTGATATGCATTCCTTAGCTTGCATATCACATAGTTAAATCTTGGCTTAGTGCTGTTGTACAGAACCCACCATTATGAACTGTGTGTGTACATATGTGGTAAATCTATCTTCTCCTTCACCTGTGCTTTATCCTTATTATGTTTTTAAGCAATACATGATAATAAAACAATATTGCAACAAGATGGTTACATATTTTTAAAAGAATCATATTTAAGGAGTGAAAAATATTTGTTATATTTCAGCTTTTTTTTTAAAAGGAGATGGTAACAGATAAAAAAAATTCCTTTCATTTTACCTTCATAGCAATTCCTTCATAAGATATGGCATGGCCCAAAATTGCCTGCTGAATGTCCATGACTGGTGGTATTGCTAATCCAATAAGGTCCAAACTAGTCCATTACTGTGCAGTAACATACGACTTTAACATTGAAGTATTGAGTGGAGGGTGGTTGCTATGCGTAGAAACTACAAAGCATGGGCAAATGTGCAGGTGTCATGTTCAAAGGAGATGCCATAGGCAGGTGCTATGGAGCAGGGATGAACAAAAAACCAGTGAGAGTGGCTTATAACCTCCTGCTGACTTCCACATTGACTTTGCTTGTGGGAAGCCAGCAGGGAACATTGTAAATCAAGATTATGTGACTGCAGCATGCTGCAACATTGTAATTACAAGCAACTGAGTGCCTGGATCGTGATCATGTGCCCAAGGGGATGCTGTGATGGCCAGAACTGTGAGGACCAATTGTAAGTCTCTCTCAGTTTAGCACCATTGCAACTTTGACCAGTCACTTGATTGAGCAACATAACTTGAGGTCTATTTGTGCAAACTTATCAGTTCTTCAGAGCTCTGCCCTACGGAAGATAATTTATTTTAAAAAATGGGGATGATGCTGAAATCATGCACATATCAAGTTTAAGTCTTAGATGGCATGAGAGAGCGTCTCCAAAATTACAAGTTAAGTATATTTTCAGGTGCAGAATAGCCTCTAAGGTGGAATAAGCTATCTAAGCATGTTAGTAAGAGGAATCGATTTGAATTCACAGATTTTAGAAATACTAAAAAAAAGCAATCATTAAAAGACACAGCAGTAATAAAACTCTATCTGAGAGACCCAGCTGTAAACTTTAACATTTACAAATGTTTACAACTGAAGCATTCCATACATTCTGCATGTTTCTATTATTAATATTACTTAATAGAATGGACTATAACATTCTTTAATGTGCATAAGCATCAATTAAAGCATATTTTTCATTTTTGGCTACTTTAAGTTGTGTGGATTTCAACTCCCAGAATTCTTGGCTGACTGGGGAATTCTGGAAGTTGAGGTCCATACATCTTAAAGTTGCCAAGTTTGAAAAACACTGAATTAAAGTTTAGTTTTTTTTTCCTGCCATCTCTTTTTAAATGACTCAGCTTGCTCACTAGAGTGCAGCAGAGTGCATCAATCAACCTCCCTAACTTTATAGGAACCAGAGAGCACGTAATATGTATTAGCCAAATTGTTTTTGTTAGCTCTTTGACCAGAGCTTCAAGTGACTAGAGATCATGTTTTGAGCAGCAAAATGCTATCATGATAATTTTGACTGATAACATCACCTTTAATATAACTTCCATTGTAACAAGCAGCAGAGTGGCTTTACCTTGTCAGGTTACAGTATATGGAGGTAGCCTTGTTGTCAATTAAGCTATCAATATATTTAGAATTCCATTTATTTTCATCCCTAGAGTGAATTTTATTTCTGTGTAAATAGTCTGAATTGTGCCAATCTGTAGCTTTAATTTCCTTATGTGGAAGTTCACCTCTTTTTCAAAAGCCAGCCAATACCTAGAATGTGTTTTAGAAATTAAGAATGTAATAAAAACAAGGTAGGCGAGCCAATTTGTTATAATGATTAAGGCATCAGATTAGAAACCAGGAGATCATGAGTTCTAGTCGTGCCTGAGGCACAAAAACAGCTGGAAGGCCTGGCCCAATCCTTCAGGCCTAGGAAGGAAGCAATGGCCAATGTCATCCGAAATCTTCCCAAGAAAACTTAAAGGCCCTGGCCCAGACAGTTGCCAGAACTCAACCCTGATTTGAAGGCACCTCCTCCAAACCCCCAAGATATCCTTGTTTAATCAATTATAATGGGGGGGATGCCATTCTCCAAGGAAAACCTTTGTTAAAGTTGCATATTAATGGAGTGGTTTGGATTTTTATTTCATAACGAAGAGTTTTGCTATCTAATATAAAGCAGCAGCTGAGACCTTGCTGAAGCACTGGAGGGATTTTTTTATTTTTTTTTAGAATCTGGACATTGTTTATTCTTTATAATTATTTCTCTACAATTATTCAGAGTGCTATAGTGAGTGGGGCCAGGACCTGGATTCCATTTTGTGAACATTATATATAATTATTCTTCAGTTATAGATGTGATTTTTCTATGAAAATCCTACAATAGAATACTGTAACTTTAAAAATTTTGGGGCTCCACATGGGATCTCAGCTTCTTCATTTCTGATGTGGACAAAGGAGAAGCTCAGCTGAAGGAGGAGAATATGGCCTGCTTGCTTTTCTTAGAGGAGCAGCACCTTGAGACAAATACTGTATGCTGCTGCATCTAGAAACTAAATGAAGGAGATGCTGATTTAATAATGTGGGGATAAGGTTGATAACTGACTTTGAGTAGTTTTTGTTATGAATAATATTTTAGAATGAATGTGAGACTCTAAATAAATTAAGTAAATTGTAGGATGCCAATCTAATTTTTTTATTGCCTGCATCATAATTGCTTTGTCAACATAGCATGAATCACTTTCCATAAGCAAGAGGGAAAAAAATTAATGCCTTCTGTAGTGTATCAGTATAACAGTTAATTCCGATTGACAAATTGCTTAGGTTGCAGTATTGGAATTTGATACTGATTGGAATAAAATGACTAGCCTCAAGACCAATCTCTCAGTTGTCCCTCGTCCCTTTAATTAGCTAAGGAATAAATGTCTATATATGAAGAAGGAACATAAATTGCTCACAAAAAGGAATAGCAGCAGTGATAGTTGGTGTTATTCTTTTAGGGCAGGGGTCTTCAAACTTGGCCCTTTTATGACTTGTGGACATGCTGGCTGAGAAATTCTGGGAGTTGAAGTCCATAAGTCATAAAAGGGCCAAGTTTGAAGACCCCTGTTTTAGGGTGAAATGACCTGTCAGCCTTGTGTGGTAATCAGACAAGAATCACATCCAGAAATACTTGCTATAAATTTATTATAAGATTCTTCTTCTTGTGCCATATCCATTACTGGACGTTGGCGATCATGTTGGCGATCCTGTTTTTATCAGCAGCCGCACGAAAAAGTGCTGCTGAGTTTTGTCCAAACCAGTCCCTTAGATTTTGAAGCCACGATGTTCTTCTTCTGCCTGGACCTCGTTTGCCTTCAATCTTTCCCTGGAGAATTAAATGGAGTATGCCGTATTTTTCTGGGTGTTGCATCACATGTCCAAAATATTCTAATTTTCATTTTTTAATTGTTTTGATGATTTCCCTTGGCTTTCCCAGGCGGCTTAGCACCTCCTCATTTCTGATTTTGTCAACCCAGCTTATACGTAACAGCCGCCTGTAAATCCACATTTCAAATGTTTCTAGTCTCTTCAGGTGGCCTTCTGTCAGAGACCAACTCTCTACTCCATAGAGCAGGATAGAAAAAATATAGCATTTGACAAGCCTGATTTTCAGTCAGGCTCATCTTTACAGTCCAAAAAACTAGGAAGGGTCCTCAGAGATGTTTGAAATCCCCAGTGGTGAGATTCAAATATGTGAACAACCGATTCTCTGTGTGGGTGCCGCATCCGGAAGTCCATTCTGGGCCTGGGCAACAAAAAATTAGCTACCAGTTCTGCCGAAATGGTGCGAACTGGATGAATCCCACCACTGCATACCCCCCATTCTTTCTGCAGATTCAGCTGCTGCTTGTCTGTTGTCTAATCTGCAGCTCTTCCTTCTCTCTCTCAAGGTCATTCCCACACACCAGTACACTAGATCAACAAGGCCATCGGAAATGGGCCTCAAAAATATGATTGGCCACTAGAGATCAACAAATAATTTTTGTTCCTCTGCTGCCATCTAGTGATGAGCACAGTGCTATCTTCTGCAGTTCAATTCTGCCTGCTGCTCTAGGTAAATGCTGGCTGAAGATTAGGCCATGTTGAAGGAAAGCCTTGCAGCAGCCTCCTCTTTATTCCTCCTTCCTTCTCTGAAACTTTAAGGCAGCCTGAAGAGCACTGGACCAAACAACCTGGGTCATATGGGAGAGTACAGAGGAAGTATTTGCAGCCAAAATGGGAGTAGGATAATGCGGCTTGGAATAATATGCAGCTTAGTAGGCATGATTTCAGCATTGAATGCCAGACAAGCTGAGAGGGCAAAGCAGCCTCACTACTCTAGTGGAAACACTGAGAATGTACAGCTAGCCATAGCTGGTAAAGCACCTTTCTTCATACAAAGTCCTCCCTATCAGTACAGAAGACTCCAGTAGCAGTTCAAAACAGGAGCCAACAGCAACAGAAGCCAAATGACTTGAATGTCTATGGAGATTCTCAATCGTCCAGGTCATGTTTGTCCCAAAGATATTTTCGTTCAAAAGGCAACTGGACTTTCTTGTTTTACTTGAAGATGTTTCACTTTTCATCCAAGAAGCTTCTTCAGTTCTGACTAAAGGGTGGAGAATGGAAGGATTTTTTATAGTGATGTAGCCGTTAGCCCTCTTTCTGAGAATCATTGAGGCCACTTGGAGGGCACAGATAAACTTCCAAGTGGCCTCAATGACTCTCAGAAAGTGGACTAATGACCACATGATTGCAAGGAATACAAATCCTTCCATTCTCCACCATTCAATTAGAACTGAAGCAGCATCTTGGATGAGAAGCGAAATGTCTTCAAGCAAAACAAGAAGGTCCAGTTGCCTTTGGAAAGAAAGCATCTTTGGGACAACTGACTTGAATGTAGTTAAATGGTAGCTAAAAACTTTGTTAAAAGCCTAGGGAACAAGGAAGAACAGAACTATTCATAGGACTTTTAGAAATTTAGAAGTTAAATATACATGTTGGCATACACCAAGGTATTAGTATTCATACAGTGTAGCATAGAGTTCAGCTTTGGTGATAAATGTTACATTGTTAAGCTTTTTATGCCTTGTAGCACAGTGATGATAACAGCCTCTTTGTTGCTGGTCTGTTTCCCAAAAGAGTCCTCTCACAGGCCATAACCAAGTTTGCTTTTGTAATATTGAAGGCCCGACTAAATCTCTTGAATTTGGAGGTTTCAAACAAGCCAAGATCTCTGACTTGATTACACATGCCACTGTGTTGTTTCACACACAGTGGCATGTTTCAAACAAGCCAAGATCTCTGACTTGATTACACATGCCACTGTGTTGTTTCACACACAGTGCTAAGATATAATGCAGTGGTTTGATTTTCATTTTCATGATGTGTGAAACCAATTGTTGCTTGTTGTTGCTTGTTCATGATAGGCTCTGCATAGACAAGACCACAATGTTAAAAGCTAATCGTAGTTTACAATGTTGGATGGAACCAGACAAGGAAATGCTTTGATCCACATCAATGTAATTTTAAAATGTCAAAGAAATAGGACTGAAAAGTGTCATAATTATTCTGTTGGTAATACTTTAGCATGCCTAACAATAGTAGGAACGTGAAGTAAAACTATTGTATTTGGTTGATAAATGAAGGCATTCGTGTACAGTGTGGTAATGAGTTGACTGAAACTAACAGAGGGCAAAATTAATAGAAACCAAGAAAATAAACCCTCTTGTATTTATCCACAAAATGCTTGCTGAGAGCTAATTTCTGCATATCCATTCCTTAATTTAGATTTGTTTGCTCTCATTCTCCTAAAAAATGCAATATGGAGTTTTAACAATAGCAGCAACAATGCCAAATTTTTTAACAGACAGTTTTACTTTTTTTTTTGATAGTTTTACTTATTATGGGAATGGATATTCCCTCCCTGTTGATCAATTGTTTAGGCTAAGCAGAAATTGTTTTCTGAAATTTTGCTTAAGAACATGTGAATTGTGTAATGATTAAGCTTTAGTTCTATGTGTAATAAATATCACATACTGCAGATTTATTTTTAGTTCATATATTCAAATCAGAATTTCTTTTAATCTGTATACCATATCAACTCAATCTTTCTCTAACAATAAACTTTATCATAGTTTGCAGTTTTGCTAAAATGAAATGTACAAAGCTCTTTCATACAATCAAGTCAATTAGCCTAGCAAATGATTGATAATAATTTTATAATTTCTGGAATTTCCCAACCAAATGTTGTATACTGTATTTAATTCCTGCTCCCCAAATTGCTGCATTTTTGACAGTGCTATAGTTTCTCTTACATAGGAGAAAGATTTGAGAATTTATATATTGAAGTTTCACTAGAGTGTTACATTATTTACTAAATACTTTGATTTCATATTTAAGGTTTTAATTTATAGGTGGGATGAAGCCAATAGTTCTTCTAGATTGAAATCTCTACACTCAAATAATTTCCTCTGCTGTCTTTGTAAAAAATAGTATTATCCTGTTTTGAGTTTGTAGATATGTTCCCTTTAGTTTTCTTGAATAAAATAAAATTTCACTCAATGATTATGATATATGCAGTTATATAAATACCATGAATGAATGAATGAATGAATGAATGAATGAATAGTAAAGTTTTAGAAATGTATAGAGTTCCATCTTGGTTGCTAATTTGATCTGAAACAGCTGATTTCTTTAAAATTATTTCTTTTCCTCCATTTATTCTATTGTTGAATGGAAAGAGATATTTTCCCCTAAAAACTCTGTTAACATGTCCATAATTCTATAAATCTCAAATAACTCCAGTTGAAGAAAAATATTATTATAGAAATTCCACAGTATCATTAAGATAGAAATAGGAATATTTCCATATCTTCCTACTTGCAGCTCATGTTAAATACTAGCACAGCAGCCATCTTATTATTTATTCATAGTAACATTCAGTTATCATTAGTAATGGCGCTGCTTCTATCTGCAATCAATATAATAAGGGTGTTTAATTGCAATAACTCAGGCATACATTTTTTCCCCTTAGCAAACTGTCCAGTAACACCCATTATGCCCTGTGATGTTTCTTCTGACTTAATGTTACAACTCTCCAGGGTCTTAGTCTGGGCTTTTTCCTATAACTGACCTTTTTAATAGGATGCATGCTGTGGATTGAACCGAGCACTTTATGTGTGCCAAACAGATTTTATACTCCTGAGCTGTGACTACTTCCTCTGATTATGGAACACTAGAAAACACTTCAGATGCAGGCTGGTATTTCACGTATTAGGCATAAAAATAGTTTCTGCATTTAGATTTCCAAAATAGGAGTTATTAACTTCTGCCTTGTGTTGTGCAGGAAAGACATTATTCAGACTGATGGAGCATAACATGTAAAAGATAGTTTATAGCTATTCTCTAAAAATAGGTACCTAACCTAGCAAATTATTTTAAAATATGAAAATTAAATACATAGTAGCCAGTCCTTAAGGCCTCAGTGTCAAGATAAAATAGATGGCATTACACATCCTGGTAAAATATATTCACAAATCATGATGGAAAAAAGCTATCCATATATTTTTATCCATGGAATGGAAAATTCAGCAGTCTTACGGTGCCATAGTTGTTTAAACAGAAGAGTCCGTGAGCACTGTTTAACTTGACTTCATAGTAGATGTCTGGATTTATGTCAGTTGAATAGGTTGCAGCAGTAATGAAAACTAGTGCTTAATATCAAAGACATATTTATCAACTCTTATACTCTTCCCCATATATAAAATTCAACAATCTCTAACCATCATTTCTAACAATTTCTAACCATATTTCAGTCAATGGCTCCTAAGGAGTAGTAAATGTGCCTATGAAGGGCAATTTTAAAGGTTCCTCTCTACTTAATTACCAGATCAATCTGGTGGATTCTTGTGAGCTATTTGATGACCAGAATTTCAGTGAAAAGCCATAGCAGTATTATTTGTGCTGAGTTTCATGACCTTGGGTAAGTCTGCATTCAGACTGCCAGCATTTTAGTTCTGTTGTCCTGAATTGCAAAACGTCTTAAATTGTCAGCTAATCTATAGTATAGGGTGATCATGTGTGGGTTGCAAAATTCCAACAAACATTAATTAGCAGACATTTTGCTGCCATCCAGAATTTGTACAGCCTAAATATATTTTGGAGATAGGAAGAACCACCAAGATAGTCAAGTGTTATGCAATGCTTAAGGAGCAGAGTTGAGCTGTTCTTATCAGAAAAGAATCAGCAGCTATTTATGCTGTTCAATGATAAGAATAATAACATCTGTCAATTGTAAAAGGCCACACCCCTTGAATCCTCACATATACTGCACTAGAACATACAGTATCCTAGGTTTTTGGGAAGAATTCGATGCATACGAAGGCCAATGCCAACTAAAGAACAGGCAGCTGTGACTTCACACATTGTTGTGAACATAGAATAATAACATTCTAAACAATTGGATGACTGTGCAATAACCGTAATGATAAAAAAATTAAATTTTCACTCTTTCTAAAATACACAATTGAAATCAATTAGTATTACATTTATGGCTGAAGCTATCATTAAAAACACAGGTGAAACTCAGATTGCAAGGTCATAGGAAATCCAGAGTCACTGAAATTGACAAAGTTTCCACATTGATTCACTAAGTCAGCAAGGGATACTTGATGTGAAAGGGCAAGTGTCAGAAAGGTCCAGGAACACACAAAGGGCATCAGTTCTCAGTATATTCATAGTGAATGTATTGACAACTGCTTATCTTCTCCGCTACAGTTACTAGTGCTTAGAAGGCTGTGCAAAAACTTGGCAATTACAGAAGGCAGATTTGTTTTCAAAGATTTTCTCTCTCTTGGACCTGCTTGGCTCACCTTCCAAAGATTATCAGTTTTTCTTGGGCTAAGTCCTGTAATTCTTCCTCTTCCTCCAACAAAGAAACTTCAGAGGAGGCACAATAATTGCTTAGTTTGGAGAAGAACAAATAGACAAAACAAAGCTGTTTTGTCTTTCCAATATTACTTTCTTAGCTTTAATATTATTATTAATACTACTACTATTTATGCTTTTACATCCTGCCTTTCTTGGGAATGGGAGGAGATGCACCTGTTGCATCTTTCTCTTTTCAACTCCAGAACAGTGCTGTGAGGTAGGTTAGGTTGATAAATAAAAAAGCCCAGAATAAGCATTGTGGGTATAAGAGGATATGAGATGGCCTCTGATGTCCCACTCCAACATCTGAATCCTGGTACTCCAGCAGAATCCCAAAACATCTAGTACAGGTGACAGTGTTCTGAGCATTGGTGCAAATAACTTGGTAGTTTAAAAAAAGTATTAGATTCATTCAGTTTTTTGTTGAGATTTTTTTTCGTTGAAAGGCAGGACAACATGTTTCTAGAGACTTTATATTGATTTTTTACAGCTAGTTGCTATGGGAACAGGAAGGGAATTGCTGCTATTATAGCATATTATGATCAAGAGGGATCTGTTTGGCCATTTTAGGAAACAGGTTGGTGGCAGGTTTGATGGAGATTATACTTGGAGTCATTTTTTTCTTTAGATTTTTTTTGTAAGGCAAAATAGCATAAAATAGAATAGAATTCTTTATTGCCCAAGTGTGATTGGACACACAAGGAATTTATCTCTGGCGCATAAGCTCTTAGTGTACATACAAGTAATAGTGATAATCATGATCACACACAACATGATCAAATACAAAAATACAACATTAGTTATACAGCTAAGAAACATCTACATACAGTATAATGGTTAAATACATTAAAGCAGGGGTCCCCAACCCCTGGTCCGGGACCAGTACTGGGCTGCGGCATGCCAGCAGCTGGGCTACACAAACAAGCAAAGCCCAATCCACAAGATGCAGGCAGCACACACACCCACACACCCTCTGCTCTGCGGAAAAACCTCTTTGGTGCCCCAAAGATTGGGGACCTCTGCATTAATGAGAAGGAAAAAGAAAAATAATTAATAAAAAAGATCTACATAATATTCCCATGTATTGCAGCATTAATCCAACCCTGAAGCTTGTCAAAGCTTGTTATTAAAACTAGAGCATATCAAACTATATTGTTTCATTTTCTGATTTTTAGAATAGAAGCATAGATTCTTATATTGCCCTTCACTTTATTGCACTTTGCAGATAATGTGTGTATGTGTGTGTATGTGTGTGTATGTGTATGTGTATGTGTGTGTTTTTACAAATTAAAGTCCCAAAGGTGCTTTTTCAAAAGGCAACTGACTTTCTTTGTTTTTCCTTGAAGCTGTTTTGCTTCTCATCTAAGAAGCTTCTTCAGTTCTGACTGAATAGTTCTGATTCTGATTAGAACTGAAGAAGCTTCTTGGATGAGAAGTGAAATGTCTTCAAGGAAAAACAAAGAAAGTCCAGTTGCCCTTTGAAAAAAAAACATCTGTGGGACAACCATGACCTGGGTGATTGAGACTCTCCATAGACATTTACAAATTAAAGGTTTGTGCCAATCCTACACTGAGGAAGTTTATGAACACCATTTTTTCCAACAAGTTTTGCTCACTTCGTATATCTGTGTCACATTTTGGTAATTCTTACAATATTTCAAATATTTTCAGATGATGATTTGCATATTTTAGCAAAATTTAGTATTTTTAATTAAATTATGTACATTCAGCTTTTTTAGACATAGTACTGTTGTATACTTAATATATAATGTATAATGTAAACACAACTTTTGTAAGCACTGGGAAACTAAAACACTTGTATGACTTGCTTTATTGCAATATTAGCTATATTGTAGTGGCTTGCAATTAGTGGTCCACAATATTTCTGAGGTACTGTATGCCTATACAAAGATTTTTTTAAAAATATTAAATTTATATTCTAATATTTTTCTTCATATCAGGAATATGTTGCTTTCCATTTAAATAAGATTATCTCTTTACTTAGATTCAGGTTCGGTGGAACCAAAATCTTCATAAAATAACAGATCCATATTTTAGGAGTGTAATTTAAAGTCACATTTACATTTTCAGTTATTTTATTCATTTTTAAAATTACATTTAAATATATTATTATTTGAAGTAGAACCAAAACTGTATTTGAATAAGACCAAATTCTATGACTCAAATTTTAAAGAGCTCTCGAATTTCTTACAACTCCAGCCAAAAATATTTGAGGTCCAACCTTTTTGAAATGTCCTTGCAGGGGGGTCAGATTCTGTAGGTACAAAATAACGTTCTGATGTATTATTTCTTAAATAATAGTTTTTACATCTTTAAAAATTCTGCTCCTATTGACTTTCCAAGATGAAATATTTTGATTCTTTGTTCAAGTTAGTTAGTTATATAACCAGTGCTTTTTTTCTTAAAAAAAAAAAAAAAAAAAAGGTGCCGGAACTCACACACGTCACACAATCTGCCTTGCCTACTCTATAAGGTTCCATCCCAAAAAGGTGCCGGAACTCTGTTCTGGGTGTTCTATGAGAAAAAAAGCCCTGGTTATAACTAATCTTCATCTATTTTTTAATTCCATGTAAAATTCAGTTGTTGGCTTCACTTCAAATGCCGCATGATTTAAAGAGCCTGAGGTTCCAACTATCTCTGAGTCTGCTAAAACATCTGGGCTCAAACATCTGTTTTGTCATTGCATATTTCAGATGTACATATTGCGGAGAGGATTGAATCATACACAGAATGCAATTGCT
Organism: Protobothrops mucrosquamatus; assembly: GCF_001527695.2. Lineage (NCBI taxonomy): Eukaryota > Metazoa > Chordata > Lepidosauria > Squamata > Viperidae > Protobothrops > Protobothrops mucrosquamatus. The sequence continues at coordinate 2,021,202 of NW_015386427.1, forward strand.
TAAGGTCTTTAAAACAACCCTTATAAATCAACTGGTTTAAGATATTTATCCCTTGTTTTTGGACTAAGGACATCTTCCCTATTGATTTAAAATTTGGATTATTTCCTTTTTTAAATTATTTATTCTTTTATCACTAAAGATAAAGGAAAAAAGAAAGAAAAAAAACTAGACTAACAAACACCCAAACTAACAACAACCAAAAAATCCATATATACAAAAAAGAAGAAAAAAACCCAAATATCAAATACATTTAACATTAAACATAAGAAAAAATCCACTCCAGCTGAATGCTGAAAGACACATCAAAAATGTAATATATTCCTCTCTCCTTACATAATTGGTCTACAAATAATTATAAACTTTCCCATCTATATTTAACAAAAATGCTATATTACATAAACAAACTTGGATTATTTCCTAGCCTCAGCTTGTATGTGATTCGAAATTAGAACTTAATTATTTATGCATTATTACCAAGTATATCTAGCAGCTAGAAATGAAGAACTTAATTTGTTACATATCCCAAAACATGCAAGATTTTGGAGAGGTTACATGCTTAATGCTTAAAATAAGTCTAAAGAGAGTAATTTTTCAGTTTTCTTTATAATTTAGAAACTGCCCTTCTCCCTCATAGAGGAACAATTTATTGCAGAAGAATAGAAATGGTAAAATAAAAGCCCAAGGATAAAACTGAAAACCTGGTAAATGTGTCTTCAGTTTGGCCAAAAATGTTTTAAAGGTTTGTTTTAATTTCTTTTCTTATCAGTCTATCTCTCTATTAGTAAACCTATCTAATAGGTATTAGCATTTAAAATCCTCTTAAAATATGCATTAGTCTTAATGTAATATTAATTTTAATTACCGTACATTGAACTTACTCCAGAAACATAACACTCCAGTGGAAGTATTAAGTATTGAGCTATTAGTATTGAGAATTTAGATCTATAAATTCAACATATTTTGATATATTTAAAGAAAAATAAAAAGCCAATGTTTTATAGCATGTGTAAAAATTATATATCATAATTTCCTGCAGTAATCTGTATATATTGTAAATCCCAAAGGCCATAAATTATTTTTTCCCAATTACTTTGATTAAACCATATTGCTGTACATCCTTAATAAACTAGCTAATAATAATAAAGATCTAAAATGTCATTGGATACTATATATAGTATTGTGCCATTATATATTAAGATTCAAGACTAGACTAGAAAGGAGATAGGCATATTTTGTGGGTGCCACAATATATCTTAATAGATTGAAAAAGAAAACCATTTGGGATGAATTTGACGGGGTAAAGATAACCAGATTTTAATCCAAGATGGTAAAACCCACAACTTCTTAGAATATGTTTCATAATTTGAACTGCATCAAAAGCCCTTTCAGCGTGTAACATCATTAGAATAGCTGATTCTAATTTATGTACTATGATAATAAAATATAATTCATTATATGAATATTATCAAATGCTTATCTTTTTTTATATAAATGCAGGCTGAGATGGATGAATTATAAATGTAACATTCTGTAATCTCCTGGCCAATGTTCTGTTAATAATTTAAAATCCTCATTATACAATAATCTTAATTAAGATTAATTTAAGTCCTACTGTTTAACTATGATTAAAACAGTTGGACTTAAATTAATCTTAAGATTATTGTCTAATGGTTAACTGTTTTAACCGTGGTTAAATAGTAAAACAGTGAAGTCTTGAACTGAGGAGGTAAAGCTAAAGCTACAGGCTTGCTTGACTGTACAGACCAGAGTGTTTTTGAAGCTGCCTCAGCGAATTTGGATGAATTCACTGATACTGTGATATCATGTGTTAGTTTTTGTGAGGACATGTGTGCACTGACTAAAAGCTTGCATATATAAAGTAACAGTAAATCTTGGTGTTATGTATTGATATTAAGTGTTGATGTGTTTTAGTTTAAACGTGTCTCCAACCATTTTGGAGGGAAAGTTAAGTATAAGTTTGAGCGGGGGGGAGGGAACACCATTTGATTTGATTGCTCACCACCTAGAGGCGGCAAGTATAAATAGCCGTCATTCTGTCGGTTAAGCCAGTTCTGTTTTCTGTTGCAATAAATAGCGTTGCATTAAACAGTCTGGTCAATGCCTCCAAAGAACCCACTATATAACACTTGGTTCACAGCTAAGTTCAAGCAGCTGCATCATGCCAAAGAGGAAGCCTATAAGAGAAAAGATAGAATGCTATACAATCAGGCCAGGAATGTGCTAACAAGAAAGATCAAAGTAGAAAAGAGAAGCTACTCTGAAAAGCTGAGAAATCAACTCAGCAAATGAATCAGCAAATGTGTAGAAAAGCCTGAAGAATACCATTAGGTATAGCAGCTTTCTCTCCCTTACTGAAGGGAATCGGCAACTGGCAAATGACCTGAATGTGTTCTACTGTAGGTTTGAGAGGAGATCACTGTCAACTATCTTTACTATCCCCATCTCAGATATACCAACAATAGGCAAATCTCCTCTACCTGATTCTGTCTCTTTAGGACCCCCCTCCCACTTCTGGTGATCCTAGAAAAAAAGATGCAAGGTCTATTTCATAGACAAAAGATTGGAAAAGCACCATATCCAGATGGAGTAACTGCTTCTTGTTTGAAAGATCAACTGGCCCTCATCTTTACCCCCATCTTTAATAAATTACTGGAAATGTGTTAGGTTATTTCTTGCTTCAAATGCTTTACTATCATCCTGGTGCCCAAGAAACCCTCCATCAAGGAGCTGAACGACTACAGACTGATTGCTCTGAGATCCGTAGTTATGAAAACCTTTGAGATTAGGTTAGTGCTGGCCTACCTGAAAATCATCATGGATTTGCTGTTAGATCCCTTCCAGTTTGCTGCTAAAGAAACAGATTGGCAGATGATGGCACTGCACTATATCTTACAACATCTTGAATCCCTAAGGACCTATGCAAGGATCCTTTTTGTAGACTTCAGCTCGGCATTCCATATCATCTTTCCAGAAATTCTTCACTCTAAACTGACTCAGCTAGCTGTGCCTGTCCACACTTGTAGGTGGATTATAAACTTTCGGACAGATAGAAAGCAGCAGGTGAAGTTAGGTAAAATCACAACAAATACCCGTTCAGTTAGCACAAATGTTCCCCCAGGGTTGTGTGCTTACTCCCTTACTCTTTTCTCTCTATACCAATGACTGCATCTCTAAGGGTCTCTCTGTTAAACTTCTGAAGTTTGCAGATGATACAATTGTCTTTATTCTCATTTGGGATGGTGATGAGTCTCCATACAAACTAAGTTGTACACTTAGCCTTGTGATGCAGCTGAAAACAATCTGGAACTGAACCCGCTTAAAACTGTAGAGATGAAATTGGATTTTAGGAGGAGCCCTTCTATTCTACCACCTCTTACTATATTAGACAACAGAGTATCAATAATAGGAACCTTGAAGTTTTTGGGTTCTATAATCTTCCAGGATTTGAAACATTTGAAACATTAGAACCCATCTTTAAAAAGGCACAACAAAGAATGTTCTTTCTGCATCAACTCAGAAAGTTAAGACAGCCCCAGGAACTGTTGATAAGTTCTACAGAGGAATTATTGAATTCCATCATTTGTACTTCTATAATTGTCTGGTTTGGTACAGAAGTCAAACAAGACAGATACAGACTTCAATGGATAGTTAGGACTGCAGAAAAAACAAGCCTGTCTTCCATTGAGGACCTGCATATTGCACGAGCCAGAAAGAGGGCTGAGAAAATATCTACAGACCCCTCACATCCTGCACATAAATGGTTTCAACTCCTCCCCTCAGAACACTGTGATAGAGCATTGCATGCCGAAACAGCTAAACACAGAGACAGTTTTTCCCCTCATGCTATCACTCTGCTAAATACCTAATTCTCACAGGACTATCTTATGTCTAAGGATATTTATCCATGTAGTACAGCTGTACTATTCTTATTTTCTCATCTTTTCTATTGCCTTCTCTTATTGGTATCTTATGATTATATTACATTGTTGTTAGTATATATACTGAGAGCTACTGCACTGGAGACCAATTCCTTGTGTGTCCAATCACACGTGGCCAATAAAGAATATTCTATTCTATTGATCTTGAAAATGGCAATTAATCCCATTTTGGTTTGAGAATAACATTTAGCCTTCAAACATCCTATCAAAATTAGGTGAGACCAAGACAAAAGCTAAATTGAATTGGACTTAATTTAAATGCAAATAAAGTTATTATTTCCCATTTATTTACTATATTCTTGTTTCTGTGATGATTAACTGGTGATGTTTGGAGGATTTCATTCAACAGCATCCAAGGTTTTAGTCTACTCAAAAAATCAGATTGGTGTAATATTTTAGATTACAGCTGAAAAATTTAACAAATGCAGAATGCATTTATTAAACTCTTTATCCGTAGAAATGCAGAAATGCAGAATCCTTCACTGTTTGAAATGTGCTTCTGTTTTTTCAGATATCTTTGCAAATTGCAACAGGAACAAATCTTCTGAAATGGGAAGCTATGCTCACCAGAGGCATGAAACGACTCATTTAATAGCAAGATAATAAATATTGAATACCTACATATAGAACACATACAGCTGTGTCAATATGACTATCTTTTTTGTCTAAAAAGAGTGTTTGTGTGTGTGTGTTTGTACAAGTGTCAGTATCTTAAACAGTTTCATACTGTGTAGGCACACAACAATTAGCTGTAACACCAAGCATCCTAGCTATCAGAATGGACTCTGCAAAGAAATATTGTATTAAACTGGCATGTTTTTAGTTCCACTTTCCTGTAACAGTTCTGGAGTGCTGGTAGAGCATATGGTACCCAGTTGTTGTTTTTTTAGGAACTGAAATAAATACGTTGCCTGATTGAAAATACTCCTTCTGTGCTGTAAACCATTGCCAGTCAATATTGCCAGACACTGTATATGTAAATTCAAATATGTGTGCTTTATGCTGGCATTGCTTTGCTGTAAGTCTGGGAATCAGTGTAATTGATTTAAAATATTTCTGAGGCCAAAAAAATAATAGCAGCCATAATCTGCCACCAACTGAAGAACACAGCATTTTTTAACTTTTTCCCATAGAAAGCCAGGCATAGGAAGTTATGTCAATTCTATTGGTAGAATAAAGTTCTCCCTGGATGGAAGGCTTGCCCAGGGAAAGAGATGATTTTAAATATTCACATCTCTCGTGTTATGTTCAGGGATCATTCAGTAAATCATTCTCTTTTTCCTCTTCAGGAAAAATATACCTACGGAATTTCCTCAGAGGTTGGGCAGAAGTATCCAGGATCAGATCTCTTCTTGCAAGTTTGGCATGCTCTCTACTCTTGGATGGAGAGATCCAATTTAATATAGTATTTCAGGAGTTTTCCAGAGATAAAGGCCCTATGTAGTTGGCAAGACCAAAGCAGCAAGAATGAAATGGATTTTAAAAAGATACATTTAATACTAGTCTGGAGTAGATATAGAGTCTTGAGAACTGTAAGAGAAAATTCCCTGTTCAGTTTCTGTGGAGATTCTCAGTCATCGAGGTCAGTTGTCACAAAGGTGCTTTTTTCAAAAGGCAACTGGAGTATGTTTTTTCCTTCAGGAAGAAGAAGATGTTTCATCTAATAAGCTTCATCGGTTCATCCCCCATCTTGTCAAAACTAATCCTTCCATTGCCCCTACCATCATGCCAGAACTAATGAATCTTATTGGACGAGAAGCGAAACGTCTTTTTCCTGAGGGAGAAAACAGACCAGTTGCCTTTTGAAAAAAGCACCTCTGAGATCCCAGCTCAGTGAACTATTAGAGAGTCTCTTGGGAATTCTGTATTCCCACATCTCTTAGAGCTGAACTGAGTTGCTTCTACAAGGTTCAACTTTCAAATGCCTCCTCTCCCACATAAAGTTGGGAATTAATACTTAATATTTTATTTTATTTTTTGCAATTCAGCAATCCCTTAAGGAATCCTTAACAACGACAAAATGCAGGGAGTGAATTTAATCTGCTAGTTTATCAGAGGCATTTCAATATATTTTTGACATTACTGTTGTCTTTGCGCCAGATCATTTTAACAAATACTGTATGTGAGAATTTTTGCCCTTTTTTCCCCACCTACCCCCAGCCTTCTAGGCATTTTTTCCGGGCATTTCAAGAAAAAAAAATCTGTTTTATTGCACAAGATAATCATAAATTCTGAGCACAGAAATCTATTATTTTAGTGCTGGGTTTATTCTCTTTGCTTGCCATTAGGCTTGCAGGACCAAAACAGATTTCTTAATTCTTCCAAAGTGCATGTCACTGTGAGTAACATATCCTTGACACTACTTTTAAAAGGCAAAGGAATGAAACAATGAAAAAGGCAACCTATTTCATTTTTAGCCAAATGAAAGCATTTTGAATTTGGTGACTTGCATGAATGTGATATAATTAAGCAAAAGTTTCATTGTTCTACTTGATAACTTTATTCCATACATTCAGAAATTCATATCATATTGACCACAAGCCTTTACTTGTGGTCCTTTGCTTGAACGTATGAAGTCTTGAAGAAGAGAATGGAGCTGCATATATAGGTCTTGCTTCTTGTTGTCTCTGTGTGTACTGAACTTCTTCCTTCTACAGTAGGTCCTCATTCTTGCACTGAATAACAAAGTGTGTTTGGAAATTCTCCATATCCTTAATCTGAATCTGTGTAAACTTCCCTACTCAAAAAATCACTAAGAGCAACTGGCATGTATTTACAACTGTTCCAGCATCCTGGAGTCATGTGATCACCATTTGCAATCTTCCCAGCTGGCTTCTGACAAGCAAAATTAATGGGGAAGGGGGATGACTTACCTAACAACCACCTTGCTTAGCAACAGAAATTATGGCCCCATTTGTGGTTATGAATCAAGGACTACTTATATATGCCCCAATCTCAATATATCAATATATCTTCAAGATCTACAAGAAACCCTATTGTATATATTCTTCTACAACTCCCATGTGTCTCTTGTTTTGATTTTTATTGTGCCTTATTAAAAGACTGATTTTTAAAAAAATTGGTTTTACTCTGTATTGTTCCTTGAAGAACTTTGGTATTTTATGTTGGTTTTAAATAGAAATTATTAGAAGATGCTGCAGATGAATGAATCAAAGTAATTCTGCCCCTTCTAATAGGTCATATCTTCTGTTTTTTAAATCTCTCATTTTTTTCTTTGCCAAGTAGCTTTCCAAGCCAAGGCAATTAAATTGCCCAGGAATTTTCTTCCTATTTTATAAAAAGTTGGCATGAGGAAAATAATTTAGGTAGGGTATCTTTTTTTGGGGGGGGGGAATTCCACCCATTTATATTCCTTAAGCAACTCCTACTTTCCTTCTTCCTCAATTTCTCTTTTTATTTTTTGTCTCTCAAGTTGTGACATTTTCCCTGACAGCTCTATATTTTATTTTTTAAATTCTTCTTCCTTATCATCAGGTATATTTTGCAAATCTAAGGGGTAAAGCATCTTTTCCATTTTCATTGTTATGGCTAAGTCTTGCAGTATTTTGTATGTATATGGTAGTTTATATTTCCCTTCTTTTATCTCTTCTGTCTCTAGGTCCATTTCTCTGCTTCATCTTCTGATTTCTGGTTTGTTTATACTTTGTAGTTATTGTCTGGGAATTTTCTAGTTGTAGATTTAATTTGGAGATTTGCTCATTTATATTATATAAATTATTTTTAGTCTCACTATGGTTTCTTTTCGTGTCCTCTTTGTGTGCAACAATTGTTTGGTGAATTAGTTGTAGCATAGAGTATATTTCCTTCTGAAAGGTGTTTATTTTTTCTTGAGGCATCATTCCTGGAGATCTTCTAGTATCACCAGTCTGAGTAAGAGCAGAACAAAGTTTCTTCTAGTTTTCTGGTCTTTATATGTAGCCTTTATAATCCAATAGGTTCCAGAATATGGGTCCAGTCCTAAAAGCAATATTTTATAGTGATCCTTTGTCTCAGGTGTCCAATCAGGCAAAGTTGTAATCCACAATGTTCAAAGTGTTCAAAATATTCAATCACCCTGAAACCAGCTCAAAAGTCTCTCCCAGTCAGATGTAGTCAAAAGTCAATTTTTTCTTTCTCTCCCAATAGTTCTTCAGATTAAAAGTCCAAGCTCAGTAGGTGTTTATAGTCTAAGAAGGTCAGGGTGATAACTATGCCAAAATATTTTCCTTTATTGACAGTTGTTCTCCATTAAGCTAGGAATCACCAAGCAGCCAGGAAGCTAGTTGTAGTGCTATATTCAAATCCACCACTAGATGTCATTCAAAATACATTTTCTACTCTTAAGACAAAGGATTGATTTCTTATATTTCACCTCAATGTTTTTTTTCAAAGAGAAAATCTTAACAATTATCTCAGTTCTCAAATTTATCAAAACTGTAGCTTTATGTTACTTTCACTTTAGTATTATGTATTTCTGTCCCCCGTAAAAGAAATTAAAACGTTTACGTTTGGAGGTTTTAGCTTCTTGGGAGCCTTTCTCAGGAAATTCAGTTGTAAAATAGTAAAGAAAGGATCAATATTCTCACCCAGTTCCAAGCATGCTATTTACGATGCTAATTAGTGCTTTTCTTCTTCGGTTGTCAGCAGTTAATGGCTGGCCACAGGAATGTAGGCAGTCTTTCCCCTGCCAGTTTGGAGGGCTTTCCTCAGATTGAACAGAAAGACCACTGTCTCTCCATGATTGACGAGGCACCCTCCTTCTTCATCATCTCTTCGGGGCAACTTTAGGCCCTTTTAGGGGCCCCAGCAGGGCGAAACCAAGCAAGGAAGGCAGAGCTCTGCTTTCCTGCATCCGCCTCTCCATGACACAAAACCAGAAGTCATACTCACAGTTTTGATTTCTTATCTGGATACTTCGAAGGGCTATCGCTTGCTGAGAATCAAGTTGAAGGGACTATTTAGCTGAATATTCTCAAATGCAGAATTCTCCAGTAGTTATAGAGGTGCTTGAAGTGGGCTTCAATTTAAATCAGTTTTTCTTTGTGCAACATGTTAATGTCTAGTATGTTCCTTTGACTCAACAGATGTAACTTGATATTAAATTCTGGATGACTGAGTCAAACATTTCTTTTGTTCTTGTGGATGTTCAGTAACCAGCAAAATAAGATAACCATCATTCAATTCAATGGTTAAATGGTCATTTTTTAAAAATCACATTGAAGATTTTAAGTATTGTAGCAAATTAACAATGGCAAAAACTATAATTGTTAGACAAACTTTTTTTTAGATTTTATAGGGTGGAAATGAAAGTAGAACGGAATTGAATGGTTCATTTGGATTCTCTTGCAATTGCATTATGGAATTGGCAGACTGGAAACAAGTAGAAGGTGACCAAAAAGAGGGAAAGGCCATTGCAAAATTTAATTATACCCATGAAGTAGATTCCAGTTTCAATCTCTGGCACATCTACATCACACTGGGAAAGGCTTTATTTGGAAAAGTAGGAAAACTGTATTCTTTGTGCCCTAGATCATATGGGATCCTTTTCAAATATTTGAAGCTTTAAATTCCAGTAGCTTCATCCAGAATGGGATTTCGGGAACTGTAGACTGAAACCCAAATAGCTTATTTCTGATGCAGGCAGTGAGCCCTACTGTTTACTGTCTTAACCCCACTGTCTTCAATCCAGAGTGACACATTGAAACCACAACTCCAGGTTTCAAAGGGTATTCAGTAGGTTGTTCTTTGGCAATTTAATCATGATAGAAGAAGGCAGCTTATGCTTTTAGAGTGCCACTTAATAAATAGGACTATTCAATCCATCATGTTTATTGTATTTGTAGGAAGAAGCCCTTTGATCTACTCAAGATTTAGCTATGGTTTGCTTCACATTAGCCAAAAAGCTCTAATAGGGGGGTTTATTTAGTATGCTAAGGCCAAAGCAAATAGTTCACATTATGCAATAAACTATTTATGAACATAGCTTATATATCTCCTAAATTGCACAAAGAATCAAGGGTCTAGGCCACTTCAAAGCTATTTCACAAATTACAATTATCCTTCTTTAGTGATCTAGCGATAGTGACCACTCATCCTCTCAAAGTTATGAGAGCACTGAGTGAGTTGGTACTTACAACTGATCTTTGAGGTTCCAGCCATTCCAACACCTCCACAGTCACTTGATCTTGGCACTTGGTGACTGTCTTGTACCTATGACAGTTGCAGTGTCCTACGGTCATGTCCTTTTTGTCCTTCCCTGTCCGTTTCCCTCAAGCAAAGTCAATGGGGAAGCCAGGAGGGAAGGTCACAAGTCACTTTTGTAAGTCACTTGCACTCTTGCCTCCTAGCAACACTCTTACCTCCCACCCCCAAACTAGCAGCATTTGAACTTGTTCTGCGCTTTCTGGCCACCCACACTCCCTGCCACCCACCCCAGCCACTAATTTGCTTGCCTGCCTGCCAGCTTGCTTGCGAGCTGCCTGTTATCTCACTTAGTGGCCCACATTAATTAACAACACCATGGGGAGTGTCAGGATTGCCAATGTGATCAAATGACATTGCACTTTATGATGGCATCACTTAGCAATATTGATGCTAACCTAGAAGTACCTGTAGTGCTGTCTCACCATTGAAAAGGTATGGTGTCACTGCTGTGTCCTCCTTAAACACTTCCAGTCTCTGGAAGAGATTTTTGCACGCATAGAATTGGCATGATTTTCCTGTCAGAGCCAGTTTCTTCTCTTCACCTAGGACTGATTTGTGCCAGGTAAGAGGCAAAGTTCAATGGATATAATTTTTGTTTCTAAATCTCTCTCCTTACTTCATAACAATAAAGACCACTGAATTATGACAATTTTTTTTTGTTCTAAACCATGTTAATAAAAATGAAACATTTCTTCTTGAGTAATATTATCTTGGAGTCTCCAACCTTGTGCCTAGATGAATCAAGGAGCATTTCATTATTTAAAAAACGAGAAACTGACTTTCTTCAAAGCAAAGCTCAAAGCTCCAGCATCATCTTTATTTGTAAGATTCTTTCAGCTTCTTCAATGGGACACATACATTTTGTGGAAAGTAAAATTGATGAGCAACTGCAGCCCAATGCGGTTTGGGGAAGTGAGCCCATCTGTCTGGGAAAAAAACGGTAAAGGCCAGCAGGTCTCAGCAGGTGGCAACATCTGCCTGACATCTGGGTTCAAAAGCTAAGCAAGGCTGGGCCTGTTTGCTGTTTGGATGGGAAGTCTCTATGGAACACAAAGCCATAAGGTAGGCTTCAAAGTCTAAAAAATATCGCAGAAGGTCACCTTGGCAAACCATCTTCGGCATTTTACTAAGAAAATGGAGACTGATATATCTGTAATAATGCCAAGAATTGAACCAACCTGAAGATATTATATTTAAAGAGCTGGGAGGGTGGTAGGTATGATTGGAGAAAGTGGCTAATAGCATTCAGGTAAATCAGTGCT
>NW_015386427.1:2032726-2039464 GCF_001527695.2 Protobothrops mucrosquamatus
CCCTCCCTCCCTCCCTCCCTCCCTCTCTCTCTCTCTCTCTCTCTCTTTCATTAGCAGAGGATATAAAAAACAGAGTATAGACTTTAGTATTCTTGTGTGAACCTGGCCATATAGTGCAGGGGTGTCAAACTGCCGGCCCATGGGCCGGTTGCATCATACGGAGGTTGCACCCACCCCAACTCCGGCAATGCAAAAAAAAAGTTGTGATACATCATGACACGTCACGTGATGCAACGAGTTTGACACCCATGATATAGTGTAATTCAGGGGTCTGCAACCACGACAACTTTAAGACTTGTGGACTTCAGCTCTCAGAATTCCTCAGCCAGCTATGCTGGCTGAGGAATTTTGGGAGCTGAAGTCCACAAGTCTTAAAGTTGTCAAAGTTTCAGCCCCCTGGTGTGATCAATATACCGTGATTAAGTAATGATTTAAAGTTATGGATACAACTGCCTGAATCCCAGACTCACAGTGATATGTTTAGAAAACTTATTTTTAAAGACTTTTTAAAATAAAGTCAAAACACCAATTATTTTAAGAGAAGAGTTTTGCTCCTTGTAACTATCTTAAAAACAAACACACATTCCTAATACTTTCAAAATCTTTAAAGTGCCTGTGGGGTTTTTTCCCCTTTAAAAGCCTATATTTGAGGTATAACAAATGATGAAAAGTTTGCTGATTGGCATTTTAAAGTGCTGAGTTTTTCAAAGTGGAAGATTTAACTTGTTATGGGAAAACTGGAGGAATGAAGTAATCCTTTCATCCATGATTAGAGTTAAAGTGATAAAGGCTCATGATCCTTTTTAGGGGAAATTGTGTTTGTCATTAGTGAAGGGAGATGTACTGTAGCTTTATGTGAGTGTGTGTGTGTGTGTAGGAAAGGATAGATTTCAAACAAACCAAACGAACTGTTATCTTAGGTTTAAGCTCTTTCAACACACAGTAGGCATACTGATATATAGTTTTGCAATACGTGTTCTGGTAAGAGCCACTTTGGTTAAGGCAGCAGGCTAGAGAGTGTGAATTCTAATCCTGCCTTAGTCAGAAAGCCAATTGGGTGAACTTGAGCCGGTCACTCTCCCTCATCCCAGGAAGAGGTAATGGCAAATCACTTCCAAAAATCTTGCCAAGAAAAATGTAGGGTTTATGTTTATGAGAGCAGTTTATGTTTATATTCCAGGCAGTTGCTAGAGTTCAACAATGACTTAAAGCAACCCCCTACCCCAAAAGCTTTCCCTGTTCCCAACTTTTCTATTTCTGGAATTTCCATTGCTAGGAGCCAAGATGGCACAGGACTTGACTTTTGCCCTGAGGAACTAATTCTGTCACTCCACTCCACTGGCTTTCTTCCCCCATTTGTAACTATCAAAAGCTACCATGGAGAGGTAAAGATGGAAAATGACAGCAGACCTTTTAACTCTTATTGGTCATCAACCTCCACTGGCTGGTATCAAGAAGCAGCGGGTGGCCCAAAGAAGGGAATAAAGGAACAGTTGCTGAGCATCACACTGCAGTGCAAAAATGATTCTTCTAACTGTGGGGGGGGGGGGGTGAGAAAAGATAATGGCCACATGCACAGGAATTCAGGATAAGTGAAGGCATCCATGGAATTAGTGTAGGTAATTTGTGTGTGAAATACAGTAGTATTTTAACTTTAGAATTAATCTAAAATTGCAACTGAATGTTGTTTGTTTTCTTGCTTTGGAATATTGCTTTTTAACAGCAGAAATGTTCCTCTAGAGCAGGGGTGTCAAACTACTGGTCCACGGGCCGGACACGTCATGCGGAAGCCGCGCCCACCCCATTGCCGGCAATGGCAAAACTCTCCCGATATGTTGCATGACGTCACGTAACGTTGCGAGTTTGACATGTCTGCTCTAGAGAATAGTAGTAATTGCACAGAGCATGCTAAATAGTGCAGCATGGCTAAAGCTCATGTTTTAAAGGGAAAATAGGACTTGTACTGTACATAGATATAATATCAAATAAAAATATTAAAAAGTAATAAAGAGCACTTATATTAAACATATAAGAGAAGCGTAGATTTTTTTGTGTGGGGTATCATTCCTAGATGATTACCTTAAATAATTTAAATAATTACTCTCTCCTTTTTTAAATTAGTTTTTTTTATTGGGTGGCTATAGTACTTCATATATTTAAAGTATTTTCCTAAATTTAATTAAAATGGACAGTGGACATTCTTTGCTTCTCTGATGGGTTTCTTGTGGAATTGGATTCATCATACTTTGACATCTTATTAACTTTTATTAATGGCAAAGTGTTAAGCATGTAAATACTGAAGATTTTATTGGAACCTTAAATGTCCTTTTCCAAATTTTAGAATATCTTTATATTCTTACAATTTGAATTACAATTTATACCTCCCTATCATCAGGTTGGAAATAAGGAGATTGTGAGTTCTAATCCAATTTTAGGCACAAAGCCAGCTGAGTGATCTTGGGTCAGTCACTTTCTCTCAGCCCTAGGAAGGAGCCAATTGCAAGCCACTTCTAAAGAACCTTGTCGAGGAAACTGCAGGGACTTGTCCATACAGTCTCTGAGAACCAAACATGATAGAACAGAAGAAAAAAAAAGTTATTCCAAAATATTTTTGAGGAATTGGAGGTTGCATTAAGAGAAGCAAAATAGAACCCACATGATAGTAATTTATATACTGTTTAATTGTTAACTTCTGTTCAATAAGAAACACATTAAGTTAAATAATTATAGAAGGGGAAATAATTATTTGATTTCAATTTTGATTGGAAAGAAGATGAAGCAGAATGGGCCAGGAATTTCTTAAAATGCAGAAATGGTCAATTAGTTGGAAACATGCATATATAATTAAGATGAGCTATAAAAAATAAATGAAATAGTTGACTTTGCCTTCCTTTCAAAAACTGAAAATAGTCATAAATTCCACTATACCATTTAGCAAAAATGGAAGAAAAATGAATGGATTATAATTGTTTGTCCCAAAGCCAATGTTTGAGGAATTTATGAGGAACATTCAAAATTGCTTACCTTGTGATTAGGGCCAAAATAAGAAAAATGCTCATATGATCATAACTAATGATTATTTTATCATTAAAATTATAGACTTCATAATTTATTTTGAAGATGATGCTAATTGACATTTTTTCCAGACAATTGTTTAGCCTACGAATGCAGACATTCTGTTCAATGTTATTTTTCTAAAATTCATATGTAGAACCAGACTTTAAATCTATTGGGGTCTTTTCAGTCATTCATTTTAAAGCAGCCTCCTTCAGCCTGATATCCTTCAGATGTGTTAGGATTACAATTCCCAAAATTCCCAGACAGCAAGGCAAAAACCTCTAATCCCAGGATACTTGATACTGCCAGATTAGGAAAGGCTAATTTAAAATTGTAATAAAATTATTTCTGTCACTTTCTATCTCTTTCTCTGCTGGATTTGTTGACTGATGAGGGCAGTCCATGGCTAAGTGTGATGCTGCTGTTCATTCTTCATTTGAAGAGTTTCTTATTTTCAGAATGTAGAGTAGAAAAGAAGGGCTTCAATTAATTCCTCCCCATTTTTATTTTTATTTTGTAGTTTCCTCACTCTGTTTCCAATTGGCAATCCAGATGCAGGTTTTTTTATTGCTCAGATAAAAAAAAAGTAGAGAGGTAAGAGGATAAAGAAATACACAATTCCCACATGTGGATTTTTCTGTTGCTTTTATAAATTGCTAATAGCAAGCTGGTTTCTCAAGACAGCTCTCTAGTGGATGGATGGTCTTGCCCTCAAATATAGATCAGCATTTCCTAATCTGTTACTCTCCAAATGTTTTATATCACAACCCTCAAACATCCAACAAAGGCATTCTCAAGATCCAATACTTCCATCAAAATGCTAAAACAAGTATTGTGCTCCTAACAATGTTGTATGACACACATATAAGCGGAGCATCACAATTTCAATATTCATTTTGTCATTTACCCCTCCAACCTTTCCTGTACCACATCTCTTTAACCTAATCAATCTAAATTTTTGAAGATTATAGGCAAGCACATTTTGCTTCCTATGGACATGCAGAGAGTGTTGACAGAAAGTTTATATAAGAAATAAAATAACTTACTTTTTTATCTCGTATGAGATGAAATTGGCATGTACTGAATTTTGCTTTAGAATGAGTTGATTATTACCCCAATGAGCTATGGCTTTGGGAAAATGGGAATCTAAGAGAAATTTCACTCTATAGTTATCATGCAACTATAGGATATACTATATCAGCACTTTAATATTGTTTTATTTTATTTAAGCACAACCATAGACGTTTGGGGGGGGGAAAGGTCCAAGCTTCCTTTATTACTTTGGATTTATTTATTTATTTGGCAGTTTAATAAACATAAAACCAATCTGAATTCTGTGAAAAGAGGCATTTCCTAAGATTGGATTTCTTAGCCTTTGCAAAAATACATCGTTTTTCTTTTGCTGCAAATAGCATTACATATGTTCTTTCTTCATTGCCAATACTTAGATTTGGCTGACCATAGGATATTCATCTTCCTGACATCAATGTTTTTGCCTATTGCTGTTACTGTTTTTGTTTTTTGTTTGTTACCCCTTTGAAATGGTATTTTATCCAGCTGTGACTAATAACTGTAATCTTACTCAGTTGGATATACAATAAATTGGTTAGCGGCTGCCATGACATTATATACAGTGCAGAGGAAAATATAAACAAGTAAACCTAACAGCTGGATCACATCTATTACTGTAATGTTAGCATGTCAACTTGAGGTCACCTCCCGATTAACATGTGGGTCTAGCCTAGCTAGACAAGGACTACTCTTACTATAATATGGAACGTATGCTTCATGCCTTGCATGTAATAAAAAATTGCTCTGCTTTAGCAATGAGCTGTTCTCACAAGAACTACTTAGTTGGTAGCATATTTTTTTCTGTGAAATGATAGATGGTGCCATAGAAGGTAGCATTTTACCTGCGTCGCTCACAGGTCTGAAAATCATAAATTAAGCTAGGGCCACACTTCTCAGATCAGTACTGTATGTTCCTGCCTATTTATTTTCAGAAATACACAGAAGAAATCTTGTATGTTAAAATAATAAACCAGACCCAAACATTAGAATTTATATGCCTGGCATGGCATCTTAAACTTTGTTACTATTAAGGGTAAGAGAATACTGTACAGTAGTCTAAGTCTCTTGCTTAGTGTGTTTGTTTTTTCTTTAATAAAGTGGATGTCACTAAATTATGTGCCAATTGGCATCTGGCTGCATGATTTTTGTGAATGGATGTGACAAGTAAGTGACATTTTAGAGGATTTAGAGTTCCAGATCTTGATACTTGATTTACCTTTACTTGAATAAGAAAAGTATGTACTGTGCAATAAAATTCTTGCTACTTATAAAAAAAAATGGAAGATGGGAATTATTATTTTATTTTACTTTCAGGTATATTTAATTTCAGATGATTAAATAAGATAGAAAATCAAGGGCTGTGACTTCATAAATAATTTTATGAAATAATTGTTCATAAAGAACTTGTTTTTATTTTGTAGTTTTGTTGTTGTTGTGAATCACCCAAAATTATGTTATAAGATTAGTGGCCAACTAAATCTTTTAAATAATCATACATACACACAAATGTTATGAAATAATCACTTAGTTGCTTAAAAACAACTGGATTGTTGACTACAAAATTTCCCTTTTGATTGAATTAAACAAGAGAAAGCCTTGCAGGGATGGAAGGGTTGTACAACATTTGATTCATGAATAAACTATTTTGCTTTTGGATGCTTTTTTTTACTGAAGATAATTATTCACTGATCTGGTAGTTACCACCATTATACTTAATGGGACTTGCTTCTTAATAGAAACACGTTCACACTGTGAAGTAAGCAGTGGTATAAATCATAACAATTTTGTTCTCATTTCTAAGTCATGTTCTGCATGACTTAGAGCTTAAATATTATGATGGCTGTGGTAGCACAATACACTAACACAGAACCAAAAATAAAGTTTGGCTTAGCCAATAACTGGATCCAGCTGTACAGTTGAAGTATGCATATAACTAGGAGTTTTAAAATCAAGTTTGAATCGTGTTATGCAAAATAAGTTTAGGCAAAGGGACAATGGGAAGAGTATCTCTGCTTCTTTAAATGAGATGAAAAAAATTTCTGAATTGTGACCATGTCTTACTAATTTTTTATGAATATTATCCACTGCAAAGAGAATATGCTTTCCTTTACCTTTTAGAAAACATGTCTTGAAAAGTGAAAAAAAGGTTACTGAATCTGATCTAAAGAATATGTACGGATGGCTACCCTAATCTCTGGAAGCCTTACAGGACATATCAGTTAAGATGTTGAACAATAACCCTATAGTCAGAATCAAATATAGGTCTGTCTATTGGCTCACAATGACTACACAGATAATCTTGGATTTACAAGCACAATTGGGACTGGAATTTCTATTGTACATCATTGTGGTCATAAATTGAGTTAGACTGAATTTTATAATCATTTTATGGCAGTCATTAACCATATCACTGCAGTCATTAAACAAATCATGTGGTCATTAAGAAAATGGAATTGTTAAGCGAATCCAACTTTCCCAAGGGATTTTTTTTTGCTAGAAATCATTTTTAAAAGTTGTAAATTATGATCGTGTGACTTCAGGATGTTACAACTGGTCATAAATTCAAGGCAGTTGCCAAGCACCCAATTGGGATCACTAGACCATAGGGAT
>NW_015386427.1:2039564-2064458 GCF_001527695.2 Protobothrops mucrosquamatus
CCTTCTCTGTGGGAGCTCCCACCCTCTGGAATGAACTGCCCCCAGAGATCAGGGTTATCCCTGATCTCCCTTCCTTTCGCCGCGCCCTCAAGACTTGGCTATTCCAGCTTGCAGGACTGGCCTAGGGCAACTTTTAGAGGGGTTTTAATTATATTTTAAATTTGACAAATATTTAAATATTCCTTTTAATTAATTTTAACTTGTATTGTTATATATGTATTTTAATTTGATTGTCAGCCGCCCTGAGTCCTACGGGAGAAGGGCGGGATATAAATCCAAATATAAATAAATAAATAAATAAATAAAATGTATGATAGTGATAAGTGCAAGTACAGATTGTAACTCCTTTTTCCAATCCTGTTGTAACTTTGAACTATTATTAGATCAATGGTCATTAGTAATAATAATAATAACAACAACAACAACAACAACAACAACAACAACAACAATAATAATAATAATAATAATAATAATAATAATAATAATAATAATAAAAAAGTTGGAAAGGGACCCTGGAGGTCATCGAGTCCAACCCCCTGCTCAGGCAGGAACCCTGCACCATTTCAGACAAATGGCTGTCCAGTCTCTTCTTAAAAATTTCCAGTGTTGGAGCATTCACCACTTCTGGAGGCATGTTGTTCCACTGGTTAATTAATTGTTCTAACTGTCAGGAAGTTTCTCCTTAGTTCTAAGTTTCTTCTCTCCTTGGTTAGTTTCCATCCGTTGCTTCTTGTCCTGCCTTCAGGCGCCTTGGAGAATAGCTTGACTCCCTCTTCTTTGTGGCAGCCCCTGAGATATTGGAACACTGCTATCATGTCCCCCTCGTTCTTCTCTTCTAAGTTGAGGGCTACCTGTAAATTATATTTGATTTACATGCTCTGTAAAAAATGCAGGGCTTCTCTACATACAACATAATAACTAAAGCTCTGTTACTTTGTGCCAAATTTAATAATTTTCTCTGTGCTGAACTTCAGTTCCTATCCCCTTCAGCAGTGTTGCCAGTGGCAAGAATTATGGGAACTGATATCCAAAACATTTGGAAAGCACTAGGTTAAATGTCACCTCTTTGACCAGGACAAACTCCCTTATGAAGTGTGCTGTTTTCTTATTTGTAGCTTGATGGTACTGGTTTGTATTCTTGAATTAAGGACAGATCATTCTTTTCTCTCTATTTTTTAATTAAACTAATATGTTGGGAAATAGTTTTAAGTTTAGTCTTGCATCTAACATGTTTGTTTGGAATATTGAAAGAATCTGGTCTCATTTTAAATATTTAGTTTTTCTTTTGTCTCCTTGAAATGGAACATTTGGGTGGATATGTATCATATGCTTGTGTTTCTGTGATAAAATATGGATTAACAAACCTTTCTTATTTAACTGATTATTTGCTTTTATCTTCATAAGGTGATTGCGTGCTTCAAAAGTTCTAAACAAACTTTGTGAATTGCTATTGAATCTGACTTTTTTTTTCTTCCCTTCAGTCATGTCTGTTTCTCAGAGACTGTCTGGTTACGTCCCTGCAGTTTTCTTGGCAACCTTTTTCAGAAGGGGTTTGCTATTATCTACTTCCTAGGGCTGAGAAAAGGTCACCAGCTGGCTTTGGGCCTAGGGCAGACTTCAGCTTACAGTGTCCCAATATCTACTAACTACACGACTACACCAAACTTGGTCTCTGAGTCTGAAATGCATCAGTTTATTTTGTTTATCACATAAACAAGCCAAACTTTTTAACACATGAATAGTTTAGTTTAAAGCATAATTAAAATTAAACACTCAAAAACATACAAAATCCATCACTTATAATGTTACATGTATGTCGAAGTTATAGCTTAATTTAAATAATAATTTTAATTTAATTTAATTAATTTTAATGCCTTTAGATTCTGCATAATTACAATCTCAGCTTCTCAAAGGGATGCAGTATTACAGCTAGCAATGAGGAGAAAACAATTGGCTTCTGAGTTTTGAGGATTTTTTGTTGTTTTCATAGGAAACTGTATGATTTGGCTGCATAGAACTGTTTTTGCTGAATTGAAGAGTTCTGTATAATTTTAATTTATTTTTATGCCTGCATTCAATTCATTTAGCTGGAAGGCATACCCTTTTATGCCTCTTAACCATCTGCAATACTTTGTAAGTTAAAAACTATATTGTGATCCTTCTAAATATTTTAATATCATAAAAACAATAGTACCCTTAGGAATATGATTGAAAGGCAAGCTATACAATTCCAAAATGCATTAAATTCACAGGACAATTCTATTGATTTTGACAAGGCATGAAGTTATGAAGCTTCCTTAAGGAGCTAAACTATTGATTCACAATATCACATTCTCTGACATTGACTGCTCTTCAAAGTCTTTGCTATTACCTACATCTGAACCTTTCACCTGGATTTCAAGAAGTTTGAATAACATCTTTTTGTGTGCAATGTCTTATTTGTGGTCTCTGCTTGGGTATATTTTTATTATTGGAACAATGGAAGTCAATATTATTAGAGAATTCCCATTATCTGAACTCTGGGTTTTGTAAATTCAAGCTGTCAGGGGCATCATGTTAGTTCTTAACCTCAGTAACTGGATTCCTATGCAAAAAGTTAAGAACAATGTTCTTTTGGAATAGTCTCATTTAAACTAGAAAGTGCACTCTAGGGAACAGAACATTCAAGAGGCTTTAAATATCTTAAGAACCTTGCTTGTAACAGATGGCAGATGCAGAACAGTAGAAATTAAGGGAGAATAAATAATGAACTGAAGAGAAAATGATAAAAGACTAACATCTGTTAACTGGAAAAATGATGTATCATTTGAACTGGGGGAAAAGGATGTTTCTATAGACAAACTCCTGAAAGGCTAATGAAAAAGAGATGTAAAGGAGGAATAGCTCAGTGCTCAATTATATTTGCTGTAGTAGAATAATTGTGTGATTGAATTCTTACTTATGCAAAATAGGTTTAAAATATATTGGAATAGGCTTTCACAGCTGCATCAATAAAACACTGATGAACTTTTAAGTTAAATGGGCCTGGTCTAGTTTTCTCAACTATCTGGGGAATTTAGGGAGCTGTAGTTGACATGTCTTAAAGTTGCTTGGATTGGACACACTGCTCTAGAGCAGGGCTTTTCAACCTTTTCACCCATTGTACCACTTTTAGGATATGGCAATATTCAAGTACCACCAGTCGCCTAGCAAGGTGTCAAAAACTTGATGACCGAAAAAAAGGAAAAAAGTGATAAAGTACAGGTAGTCCTCGACTTACAACAGTTTGCTTAGTGACCATTCAAAGTTACAACAGCACTGAAAAAAGTGACTTATGACCATTTTTCACACTTATGACCATTGCAGCATCCCCAGGGTCATGTGATTTACATTCGGATGCTTGGCAACTGATTCATATTTATGATGGTCACAGTGTCCCAGGGTCATGTGGTCCCCTTTTGCAACCTTTTGACAAGCAAAGTCAATGGGGAAACCAGATTCACTTAACAACAGCATTACTAATTTAACAACTGCAGTGATTCACTTAACAAATGTGACAAGAAAAGTCATAAAATGGGGCAAAACTCATTTAACAAATTTCTCACCCTTTCTCCTTTTATAACCTCTCCTCTCTCCCTCTTCTTTTATATCCTCTCCTTTACCCCTCCTCCTTTTATATCTTTTCCTCTCCTCCCCTCCTCCTTTTATATCAGGGGTGTCAAACTTGATTTCATTGAGGGACGCATCAGCATTGTGTTACTATCAGGGGGGCAGGTGTATGTGGCCAGCTCAACATTATTCAGGTCGGGGGGCACCTGTGGGGGGATCCAGGGATCTCCAGTGGAGGAAGGTGGGATTGGAGTGTGCGGGGAATTCCTGGACAGTGTTGCGGACTGCCCAGAGCCCTGGGTAGCAGAGGGCAAGCACCCAGCCCAGCCCTCAAGCTCCTGGGGCATCAGGACCCCACAGTCCAACCCAGTCCAGCCCTACTTCCCCAAGGGGGCATCCAGCTGTGCTTACCTCTTCCTCAAGGCTGCTGCTGTTGTGCTCGCTCTCCCTGGGCAGGTTACTAATGATGAGTGCAGGAGGGCAAAGTGCGTGGGTTAGAGGGAGGCCCATTCCCTCTCCATGTGAGGAGACCCAGCTTTGTAAACCAAATCATCTTTAGTGATAGGGTGGGAGACCACCCGGATAGGCCAGGAGGAGGGGGCAAGGGGATGGCGAAAGGGCAGAAGGGCTGCTGTTGGCCAAGTGCTAAGGCGGGACTTCCTTCAAACCCTCTCTACCTCTCATTCCAATCTTCTTCCTTCATCCATCCCTACTTTCCTTCCTTCCCTGCCTCCCTCTTTCTCATTCCCATCTCCTTCATTCTGTTTCTTCCTGTTTCCTTCCTTCCCTCCCTCCTTCCCTGCCTCCCTTTTTCTCATTCCCTTCTTTTCTTCCTTTCTCCTTACTGCTTCTCTCACAAAAAGCCTTTTCTCTCTCTCTTTCTCACACACACATCCCTCCAAAATCCTTCCCATTCTCACATATGTACCTCCAAATCCTTCCTGTTCTCATACACACATCCCTCCAAAAGCCTTTCCTCCCTCCCTCCCTCCCTCCCTCCCTCCCTCTCTCTCTCTCTCTCTCTCTCTCTCTCTCTCTCTCCTTCTATGACCAAAGCCTTTTCTCGTTTGACTCTTCTTTCAGCATCTTTTTTCTCTCCTCCCTCTTCTACCAAAACTGCCTCCTTTTATAGCCTTTCCTGTGCCCACCCTCCTCCTTCTCCTTTCTCTTCCAAGTGAGCCAGAAGTATCGATCCTGGGACCTTTGTCTCACCCCAGCAGCCCTGCAGCCCCTAAGTACTCTCTCAAGTCCTGCGCTGTACCGCTTTGGCTTGTTCCCTCCCCCGCTACTCTTGGCTAGGCTGGGAAGGGCCACTTACCACCTGCCAGGTGCCAATGTACCACCAGTGGTATGCATACCACCAGTTGAAAAGCCCTGCTCTAGAGCACCCAGCATCCCAATTAGCAGGAAGTTTCTCTCTATTGAACATGGACAAGGCTGCTTTGAACAGATGATTTTGAGATGTTGCTTTTGCTTTTCCAAGTATGCAGTTTCTGCAGCATGGATTGCTTTGCTTTGCTTAAAAAAAATGGGATAGGTCAAAATTATTAAAAAGTTAAAAAGAAAAAATGCAGTGGTCACTTGCAAGTAGGATGATTGAATAATGAATATAAATTTAAATAGGTAAAATACTTGAAATTTTATATGACTTGCAGCAGTTGTGCAGCAAAATTGCTCTCTGTCAGAAATATTAGTAGTCCTTTTGAGAGAATTGTTCATACAGAGCAATCTTTGAAATACCTTCAAGTAAGTTAAATGCAGGAATTTATGGGTCACTACAGACTTCAGCAGAAACTAATAAAACTGTACAGTAATTTATGTATTATACATGTTCTTATTTTTCCTCCTAAATGTATTTTTCTTTGAGGTTTTTGACTGCTCTAATATAACCTTATTTGAAGTGGCTTGTAGAGAAAACAAGTGGTGTTCTTATGCGTGTGGAGGGGACAGATCATCCAGTCTAACTTCAACACTGAAGATATTCTAGAGCAGATCAGAAATCTGTAAGCACTTTGAAATATCATAATTATCAGGTGTCACTGTGATGTTGTGAAGAACATGTTTGCTGGTCTAGCTTTGACTGATTTTTTTGACCAGGCAACTGCCTTTATAGAAGCAAGGGAACAGTGAATGAGAGAAGGAGAGCAAGAGGAGGTGAAAAGGGCAGAAGAAGGAGGGCAGAAGAGAGGAAACACTGTAGAAGGGAAAAGACTACTGATTCTTTCCTGAGCGATTGCCCATTGTGTCTGATTGGAGCATTTATTGATTGGATTGGATTTATATAGCTCCCGATCTCACACAAGTGATTTTGGGCAGTTACAAGGATTAAAACACAGAAACCCAAAACAGCTTTTGCTGGCTAGTTGAGGCAGCTCGATGAGACATAGAAGAGCCCTGTTTCCAGTGAGCAAAGTCACTTGAGTAAGCAAGCAAAAATTAGCAAATCAGTTTAGCTCATTTTTCTTCTTTTTCCAATTCCTTGCCCTTGGCAGTTTGACTAGGGGGGATGGCAGATATGGTTCCAAGCAATCTGGACAGTTATAGAGGCATCGTTGTGCCCTGCAAATTACATGCAATGTTTGTTCTCTTGTCTGAAAAGGCTTCAAACTACACCTGTTGTAAGCACAAGCTTATTTCCTTATGGGGGAAAACACGAAGGGACTCGAAGTTGAAATGCATTAGGAAAGATGGAAATTCTTGGGCAAAAGAAATGAAGCTGTCTAGGAGAGGCAGAAATATAGAGAACGCTAAACAGCAGGAAAAAAACCCATTTGGCAGAGATAAGCTTCAGAGAGAATGTGACCAAAGAAGGAAGAGGATTAGGAGGCACTTGGTGGCAGTATAATTCAGGAACCAGTACCAGATTTTCTTTGTAGAATGCTTGGCAAATCATGCCAGAGAACATTTGGAAGATACTTTTGCCCTAAAAGATAAAAAAAAAAAAAAAATCCCAAGAGCCACCCTGACAAAAAAAGAGGCATGTGATAGTGACGGATGTTTTCCTGCTAAATAAATTGTGAACAATTTCAGTCTCAGTAGGATATTGTAGGAGATATGGTCCCTTCTAAATGCCCATATACAGGATATGGTGGAAGGGTCTGCAAAACTGGTGTTAACAATCCTTTCTTTAGGATACATAGGAGGATAAATGATACAGCCAGAAGAGACTTTGAAAGAATCTCTGAAGATAGCAACAACTTGAGCAGAAGGTGAAAGAGCTGAAAACATGGGTACGTTTTAATAAACCCTTTTAGTTAAGGATCATGGAAATCCAAACAGGCTTCATAGATGGTATAAAATAAGGATTTGAATTCTATGCAGTGGCCTATGTTAATTCATCGGGGATTTCTGGGAAAAGACAGGAAAATATCTTTCAAAAACTGAGAAGGACAGACTGATCAGAATGGCATTAAATTAGAACAAAGAAGAGGAAAATAGCAAAGGCCCAAAGCCATTTAGGCAACCAAGATTTGGAACTAAGAGAGAAAAACAGGGAGAAGCAGGGGCCAAGATGGAAACTCAGAGTTTCATAGGGCATTACATTAGAGTCCTATAGACAAACAAAAATGTCTGGTTAAAAACAGCCACTAAAACACAGCACAGCAGCTCCCCCTTCCCCCCAAAACAAAATCAACCCCAGGCTTAAAACTAAAGCCAGGTTTTAAAGGCATTTTGAATCCAAGAAGAGTGGGTGTCATCCGTATCTTGGAGTGGGGATCATGACAGAAAGACATACTCCCTTGATCCCACAAGATGGCAACATTTCTTGAATCAGGAAAAATTAATTGATACAACTTCAGTGTGCATGATATACTTGAATTTCCAAACTGGGAGATGTTAGTAATCTAAATATAGCAAATATATAATTTAGTTCAATTCCAGTAAATTGTTCTTCCTATATTCCCAAAGAGAGGGGATTTTTTTTGGAATTATTTGCCTAACACATCTCAGGTCAATAAATCCTGTTTGGTAAGATATGGTGACCCTTGAATCTGAAAGAGAATTAGTCTCACTCTATTAGTTGCTTGCATTAAAAAAAGAGAGAAAGAAATGTACAGTGAGAACGAGAACGAGAGACAGAGAGAGACTCCGTGCAAAAATAGTTTTATTTTATAGCTATTTTATATGTACATGCATGAGCTCTGAAAAGAATATACATCAATCCAGAATTTCATAAATCTTTTTCATATTTAGGCTGTTTCAGCGAGTATGGTACTAAAGATTTCCAAATTTATATCATGTGATTTACTCCTAGGCTGTTCTTAACCTTTCATCAGTGGGAACATTACTGCCTCGTAGCAACTCTAGTGTTCTTTAATGATCAGGGTAGAGTATCTTTGCCCAATCAGATGCCGTCTAAATATATCGGGCTTAGTATTCCTTAATCCTCTAGACTTTTGAAAACCAATATCCATGAAAATTATTTGCTCCCTCTCCTTTTCAAAGAAATTACTTCTGACTGCTTAAATAATGTTGCTGAAAATATTACATATTGAAATCTTGGGAAACTCTGTCCATGAAATATGAGTAATGTAGCATGAAATACCTATTTTTTCTTATCTTCATATTAACTGCGTTAAATTAATGTGCATGTGAATACCATAAGGCTATTCAGCACTAAAGTTAGATTTAATTTTAACCCAAAGCAGCCCTGGATTCATTTTGCTTTTTTAAAAAAAACCTTCCCCAATCTGTTTGTTATATGACCTTTTAAAATTATTTCCTTTATTTTCAGTCCAAGATGACAAACAGAAAGATGCAGAGGTATATTAAAAATTTTAAAATATTTTAATTACTTTGAGTATATATAATATTTAGATAAATATGATTTATTTATTAGAACCAAAGTCAGCAGCTTAAAATAACATATAGAGCCTGAGTGCTTGAATTGCAATACAGTATAAAATAAAAAAATTACATTAGTATATGTTAAAAAGGGAAAGAAAATAACAGGATTTGAATATAGTAATTAGATAAATTACAAAATGTACAGTATGTAAATCCCAATTAAGTCTAGAAACTTCTGAGAGCAGCAGCTAAAGCATAAAATTTATCCTCTTTCCTGAAAATATTAGTGAAGTGATCGCTTAGTAATAGATGACCTATCCACTATTGCATAGGTGTCAAACTCACAATGTCACGTGACGTGTCACGATGTATTGCATCTTTTTTCCCATTGCCAGCAATGGGGTGGGCACGGTTTTGGGTGACTCCTCTGGCCCGCGGGCTGGCAGTTTGACACCCCTGCCAGTGAATTAGTTCAAGATCAAATGTTTTGTAATTAGGTTATGTGTGTTATCAGTTCCATTCACTAGCGATGATTGATTAGACAGGCTAGCAGAATAGGAATAATTCTCAATTTCAGTATCAGAAGAAATACACAATTTTCTTAGAAGTGAGCATTCCTCATTAATGAATGAATGCCCTTCAGTGTGTGATGATATAGAAATTTTGAACACATATTTAGGGGTGCTGAAAAGTAGATAAATGAGATTGAAATAAAAGTGGTGTGAGACAAAAAGCACTGTCTCCTTGCACACTCAAGTCTCAAATTCTTTATTTAACCTGGCTTCAAACTCCTGACTGGCCCAGCATACAACTTCACAATAAGCCTGGCCAGATTAAATTTAGCTCTTTTGTGAAGAAGTGTGGCTTTTGAGGAATACAGCGTGGGCCAGAGACTCTTTTCCCAAAAAAATCTTGATCCAGTATTTAACTGGCTCTGTCTCAAATATATTTCTATATTCCTTTTGTTTCACAAACGGGGTTGAGATGAAATCTCTATACCAGTAGTGGCGAACCTATGGCACGGGTGCCAGATGCGGCACTCAGAGCCCTCTCTGTGGGCACTCGCACCATCGCTCCAGTCCTAGGCCTTCAGTTGGGTTTTATAAAACCTTTTCGCTTTAGGCCTCCGCCGCCGTGTACAAAAAAAAAAGGTTCAATCAGTCAATTTCAACTTCTTGCAGGAAAGAAAAGATCTTGCAAAGTTGGAATTGATTGATTGAACTTTTTAGTCCCACCCAGTCTGCCATTACCACCGCAGCTTAGTCCAGCCAATGGGCCACGCCCAGCCAATGGGCCACACCCACCCGGCACTCGACAATGCATAAATGGGTTTTGGGTTGCAGTTTGGGCACTCAGTCTCTAAAAGGTTCGCCATCACTGCTCTATACGCTCACCTTATTCATCCAAACAGGAGAATATACTGCTATAGCAAAATTGAGAATATATTTTCATAATAGTAGTTTAGCCAAATGTAAGGAGGAATGGCTCCTTTATGTGCAAA
The DNA here is from genome assembly GCF_001527695.2 of Protobothrops mucrosquamatus. Taxonomy (NCBI): domain Eukaryota; kingdom Metazoa; phylum Chordata; class Lepidosauria; order Squamata; family Viperidae; genus Protobothrops; species Protobothrops mucrosquamatus. The sequence continues at coordinate 2,049,442 of NW_015386427.1, forward strand.
ATATTACCTGGCAAATCAGATTTATGTATCTGCAATATGATTTTTAGAACTTAATTGAAACTAAAAGCAATCATTAATATTTGAAGTAAAATGCAAATATTTAAACTTATTAGTGGCTGGGGACCCAAGGAAGAGAAGGAAGAGATCCATCATCAGGAAATTTTTACTTTTGGTTTATCATGTCTTAAAAAAAGAAAATTTATATGTAGTACAGTAGCCATTTGATTAATCTTTTCCATTTCTTATGCTACCTTTATTTGCATTTTGATGTTTTAAGAATGAAATATATTTAAAACAATTAAAATGCATAAAATCAGCTATTTGAAAACCAAACCAAAGGGCAGCTTTCTTATCTTCCTCACACACAGAGAACTAGTAACATCTCAAATGAGCAAGTGAAGGCCTAGAAATATCTTGGAACCTTATTTCTAATCTGCCACCTTTTGGAAATTAATGTTCCCAAATCTTCTGGTACAGGTGCAACAAGCTTCCAAATCCAATTATCTAGAGAGAGCCACAGAGATGATCTTGGAGAAATAATGTAGTGACAATTGTACAAACATACTTTAAATCCCACAAATGAAGAAAGTGTAAAAGAAATTCACATAAAACTACATAAAAAAACTTGCTTTACCCTAACTCCTTGGATTATAAAAAAATATTTTCATGACATTATTACAGTCTATAACAATAAAGTGATAGTTCTAGTCAATTTGCCTAATGGCTAATCAACAAAATAATATTATTAATAATAAAGTAAGAGTTCTAATCAAACGTGGGAAGTTTGTTTCCTGATCTAGACTATTTTAGGGCTAACCTAAATGGCAAACAGCTGAATAAAATTTAATATCTCTTCCAGAGCTTGATGAAGTTCTCCCAGTAAAAGCTGAAAAATATTTTGATTTTCTGAGCTATTACTTGTGGATCACTTATCCGCTTTGTCAAATATGGCATAATAATAAAATGCATTTTTCTTGATTACAACAACAATGGATGTCTCAACTCTTGTCAAAAAAATTAAAAATGTGAGACCAAATTTCACCTCTGCATGGGAAAGATATTAACAAGTCTGTACGGCTGTTAAAAGAAAAATAACATTTTTGAGAATGAATGAGATGAGAGAATATTGTGTGATACATTCTACTATTCTTCTTCCTACCCCTTATTCCCAATATAGTAAATTAAGAAGCAAGATTGACCATAAACCTAAAAATTACTGCACTCGGTCAGTCTTAAATAATCTACAACCTAGTTTCAGATGAGATGGCTGCATAGGACGGAAAAAGAAGCATTTGAATGAAGTCTGTTGAAGTATTTAGTTCTGACATTTCTCCTTAAATGGGAAGTATTGACATCTTGTTGATTCCTGGCACCTCTACATTCTGCATTGTAAGCCATGATCTAGGATTTTCACCTTTTGCTCTTTCTTAAAATACATTTCTATAAGGGAGAATTTATCTCTACACTGGATATAATCATTCATGTATTGCTTCATGGGTTGGCAAGCTGCTTGGAAATTAAGGGAAATAAGAATTGATAGAATTGCTACTGGCTGAAATTATAGAACACATAGGTTCTTAAATTGGAAATGAGAGAAAACAAAAACTCAGAATGAGATTTTTCATTGATGTTGAGCTACATCAATGGCAGCGTATCAACTGAAATGATTTTATCGGATACAGATTTGATAACCCCCATCATCAGGGACTTAAGTTCTTTCCCTGTAAAATTTGTTGCCCTAGGCAGGTAATATATTTGTGGGAAAGTTCTTTTCCCTGAAACACTGGTCAGTGCACTTTATTAGTTTCCTATCAATAAAAAGCCACTGCTAGGGGCAAAGCTGCTATTCCACATATTAAAAATGAAACAACTATGCATGCAGTGAATTTAGTCATGGTCTCTTAGGTCTAGCTTCGTGTATTAAAGGTGGAGCAGCTATTTTCAAAAGATGATATACTTTTTTCACACTTTCATACTCCAAAAGCCAATCCTCTAGATAATTATGGAGAGAAACATAGTATATAATCTGGTGTGAGAAATTAATACACTCAGCAGTAGCATCTCTGATTGCACATGATACTTGTGAGAATCTAAAGAAATGGCAGGCATTGTTGGAATAGATGATACTTCTCAGTCCTGTGAAATCGCAAGTGCTGAATACTTTTAAAATGCTTATATAAGATGGGAGGAGTTCTTTTCTGTCCATGTGGAACTATGGAATGCCATCAGTGCAAATTCACTTGGATCTAACATTACTAGATTTAGCGTTGTCAAGCAACAGAATCATGTTTGCCTGGGAAGATTTAGAAAGAAAGAGAATGTTTAGGGCAGCAATCATCTGGATAAGATAGGTCAGGACTCCCAGGATTCCCAGCCATCATAGTCAATGTTGAGAATTGCCATCTTTTTTGTGCAGGTAGTCCTCATTTAGCAACTGCCTCGTTTAAGAACTATTTTGCAGTCTGTAGTTATGACAGCAATGAAAAAGTAACTTTATGACCATTTCTCACATTTATGATCTTTGCAGATCCATAAAACAAAAGAAAGCTTATGTAAGGTAGTAACCACAGGCACTGCTTTCTTGACAACTGCTTTGCTTAACAATCCAGTTTCTGGTTTCAATTGTGGTTGCTAAATAAGGACTACAAGTACATGAATCAGCTATGAATATATTGTACAGATGGATAAGGCTTGTTATGATGCTGTGACTGCTAATATATCTGTTTTTAGAGCCACTCTCCCTTTAGATGTTCCCAACACACCAGCAAACAGTGTAATTACCTTTATACTGTCAGTCCATTATAATTAAGCAACAAAAAATTAAGCCTGCTGTCCAAAGTGATGAATTATAAATAAGAATGGATAAATCCAATGAATACTAACCTGTCTTTAATCCTAATGGTAATTGAGAGGAAAGAATGAGGATTTTGTTTTTCTTGCTAATTAATAAATAATTGCTGCTTACGCTTCTAATCAACCATTCTGTTAACCCTTCTATTTGCTGTGACAGGACTCCCATAATGGAAACTACTTTCAAGTTCTGGACTTATAGCATACAGTAATCCTGAAATAGGTAGTTATGATTGCAGTTGGGACTGGAGTTTTGGACATAAGTCATATAGATATAAATCAATTTTCCTTTTTTTTTTTGCAACAGTTATGGGCGTTAAGTGAATCAGTAGTAGTTAAGTGACTGTCACTGTGTGAATCCATTCTTCTGAATGGACATTTTTTTCCAGAAATTAATAATAATAATAATGATGATAAAGTTGGAAGGGACCTTGTAGGTCATCTAGTCCAACCCCCTGCTCAGGCAGGAAACCCTATACCATTTCGGACAAATGGCTGTCCAGTTTTTTCTTAAAAACTTCCAGTGTTGGCGCTTTCACCACTTCTGGAGGCAGGTTGTTCCACTGGTTAATTGTTCTAACTGTCAGGAAGTTTCTCCTTAGTTCTAGGTTGCTTCTCTCTTTGGTTAGTTTCCATCCGTTGCTTCTTGTCCTGCCTTCAGGTGCTTTGGAAAATAGATTGACTCCCTCTTCTTTGTGGCAGCCCCTAAGATATTGGAACACTGCTATCATGTCCCCGCTCGTCCTTCTCTTTGTTAAACTAGACATACCCAATTCCAGCAACCGTTCCTTATATGTTTTAGCCTCCAGTCCCCTAATCATCCTTGTTGCTCTTCTCTGTACTGCAACTGGCCATAAAGGCAAGGCCACATGACCACGGAGGGGTGTGGCATGACATTTTATGATGGCCAGAAGTGTTTTGCCGGCCCTAGCAACCCTGTTCCCGGTCCATCATTCTTTTGAACAGCCATTTAAGTGACAGATTGTGAGTCAAGGACTACCTTTATGTGATACAGACTAGTTCAACTTGTGTTCCAGGCATCCACTTCCCAGCAGTCAGTAAGAAATCACCTTGCCAAGCTGCAGAATGCACATTTTTAGATTTTGATTTTATCACTGAAGTATGAACTCACAACAGTTTAATGTAATGGTTAAGGCATAAGACTAGAAATGGGGAGACTGTGAATTGGGCACAAAGCCAGGCGGGTGGCCTTGAGTTTGTAGTGTCTCTCAACCCTTGGAAGAAGGCAATAGCAAATTACTTCTGAAAACCCTGCCAAGAAAACTGCAGGGACTTGTACAAGCAGTGACTAAGAATTGGCCATGATTGAGTCAAAGGAGAAAAAAAAACTTCTGACATCTACATATAATTGCTTATGTTATTACATTGCTAAGGTGTGAATTGAAGTCTAAATAGAAGCAAATAGACAAACCCAAGCTAAATATTTATTTAAAGTCGGGATGGGGAATTATGGCCCTCTAGATATTGCAACTCATGAAATTCCAGCCAGCATGACTAATAATGAAAAATTATGAGAATTATGATATAAATGTCTTTTGGGTTTACAAGTATCTCATACCTGATTCAATTTCTTGTAGCCAAGTCCTTAAAATCAATAATGGAAATTACCGATTAAATTAAATTTAATGGACTTTCCATTAAATTAAAAATAATTCTATGAAAAAATTGATCAAAAATATTTTTTTGTCCTGAGATGGTGCACTTTTAGTCTACATGTATTGTATTCAAAACTCACCATTTGGACATCTGTGGCAAAACTTCTCATTGTTTTTCTTCCCTGGCAGTAACAATTATAATTATAATGTAGTATCCATTTACTGACATTCTGTAACATCTCAAATCAAGTACTTAATATAGAACTAACTTAGCTAAGAGGGAATTCTCTTAAAGTATTGCCAGCTTGCCTTGACATGGGCTCATTGGTGCACTTAAAGGTCATATAGCTGTCTATGGTTTTCACAGTTGTAATCCTGATGCATTTATCCTATCTAGTGAACTTGTCTTCTACATTTATAATCCTATTTGTGCTGCCTCAGCTATTTTATTACATATCATATTTTACCATGTTCAGCAAATTGAAAAGCAACTTTAAAGGGGGGGAGTACTGCTTTGCTTTTCATCACTAGGTTCAGTATGAAGTTAGTATATCTAAGAAATAGTCTGCAGTTCAGGATCACAGAACCATAGAATTGGAGTCACCTTCCCCAACAGTAACTCTCAAAGTTTACTGCCAGCAAAGTTGAGCCCATTAGCCACTGTGGATTCATCACAACCATCAGATACTCAGCAAAACAAGTTTTTATGATAAAGTAACATTAAAAAAATTAAATTGGATTAAGAAATGTTTTCAGAACCTGAATATATTTTTGTTTACTTTATTGAACAATTACAGTTTTTCTTGCTATGGGACAATGTGGTTACCTTATCGATTTGATCTGATAGCTTGTTGGTAAATTGAAAGAACAATTCCCAGAATATTTCAATAGCAAAGGAAATGGCAGAAATTCATAACACAGCCATAAGTGTATTGTCTTCTTCTTCCTTGTGTCCCCTGATACTGAAAAGCTTAATGTCTCCTATATTGGAAGCCATTTAGATCTATCATGACTTCTAGCTTTTGGCAGCTTGTTCCTCCTTTGTGTTATTAAAAGCATCGAGATTGGGGACTATTACTGGATCTTGTAAAAGAAAATCCATTTAACTGTATTGCTTAACTATGGTCTCTCTTGAACCACTCAGCTTCATTGAATGTCCTCATTATGCCTCTGTATCAACCAAAGTTGATGCCTCAAGGAAGGCATTCTGGGACACTTCAAATATTTTGGACTATACCTCCGATAGTCCCTAGATGGTTAGGACTAGAAGACAAACATATTTAGATATTAATTAATGGATTCCTATTATAATCCTGTTTTCCCCTCTTTTATTATCTTACTATCTCTTCTAAATTAAAGACTTTGAAGAACAAAGTGCTTATTTTAATTTATATAATTTTGTAGTGTTTGTATGTGAAGACATAAAGAGTAATGTGCCAAGGATGCTATATTAGTAAAAGCAGTTATAGCTTGTCCTTCTTTGTATTCATGCCTGCTTCTTTACTTATTCTTATTCTTTGCCATGCCTGCTTATCTTTTAAGAGTCTTTACATCATATTAACCCCTTCTTTTTCTCATGAATGAGAGTTTAATGCATGCATGGACAATTATGTAGACAATCATTTTGCAATATTCATGTGGATTTTCATTTTCATTGAAACTACCATAATTATTTCAGTTTTGCAGAATCTAGTAACCATCTATCGATCATGTACTGTATCTCCAATGTGATGTCTTCCAGATGTGTTGGGATTTGAGCTTTTAGAATTGCCAGCCAGTATGGCAGAATTGCTGGGAATTGCAGTTCTTAAGCATCTGGAGATCATCAGGTTGGGGAAGGCTGCTTTCTGGATTAATCTTGTGAACTTTACCTAAGGCTGTCTAGAAAGTTTCCTTTGAATTAACTTTCTTTTTAAAATATATCACTGTATTTCTGCTGCTTATTGCAGAATTTCAACAACTTGTTATTAGTTTTAGATGCATTTGTTCATTTTTTTCATATGTCTGCAAACTCTACTGGTTATGTATAAGAACTCTTGCCAATTTTATTAGATTAAAAAATTAAAAATAGGATGGGATTACATCTATGGGAAACCCCAGCCACACCAAAAGCCTGTCTTTGAAAAAATAACATTTCTTTTCTCTTACATAATGTCTGTAAAGAAACTATCTTTATCTATTTTATTTTTTTTGCTAGCCCTATCAGATTCAAATGCAACTGAGGACAAAGTGGCTGCTAATTTACATGTACAAAAGTGCAGGCATTTCTTAATTGCTTGAGCCAATCTGATCTCTCCTTTAAAGATAAGGAGGGGAAAAAATAAAATCACTTAAATAAATAATAGCTTAGCAATAATAGGGCCCTTTTCAATTGATTCAAAGTCCAGAATCTGAAGCCCCAACACATGGCAAGATTATGAGTAATTCCAGGGAAATGGAAAAATTAATTGTTTTTGGATCATGATACCTCATGCCATTCATGATGTCACTTGTAGAGATGGAGAGATTTATCCATTTCAATTCACTCTTGTGTCTAGAATGGACTCTTTGTAGATGGAAATCTACCATCAAATGCCTGCTTCCCCATGGGGATCACTCACTTTTGCCTAAATCACAAGATTCTTCTGAGAATATAGTTTTAGGTTGGAGAACTCCTTCCTATTTCACTGAAACGAGAATCATGTCTGCAATATTTTTTTTAGTATATTTACACAAAAAATGCATATTTTGGAAGGTAACTATAATGATAATATTTAATGCAGACATGTCAAACACAGGGCCCGGATGCGGCCCGCAAAGTGGTTTCATGTGGCCCACGAAGCCATCCTGGAAACAGTGAGGGAACAGCCCCCGCTGCCTTGGCCCCGGCCCTGGCCGGCCAGGAGCCAATGTACAATTTTGTGGTGGCCATCTATGCTGAAACGTATTCAGTCTTAGCTCCACAAGGCCATCTGGAAACAGCGAGGAACCAGCCCCTGCCGCATCGGCCCCACCCCCTGGGTACATGCTGGGGAGGTGTCATCCTTTGTGAGGAATGAAGAAATGCACCATCGCCTGGAAGTGAATGGCCCTCACCTACTTCACATATCCGGCTTGATGGGCTCTGCCCTGGTCCCACCCCTTTCTGCCAGAGACCCTCAGATCTGTCCCACTCCTGCCCAGGCCCCCACAGGCACCCTTGACATGAATGATGTAGAGCTCACCCCGCCCACCCAGTAGGCCACACCCATTCCATCCATGCCCACACAGTAGGCTGCACCCACTTGGGCCACACACCCCCGCCCCCCCGAGGGAAACCGCAATGCTGATGCAGCCCTCAATGAAATTGAGTTTGACACCCCTGATTTAATGTTAAGCCTTGACTTTTCTAACAATAGTTTGTTGTTAAAATTAGTCATAGATAAAATAATAAGGGCTTATTTGGCCAATTCCTGATTTATTCCTTTGTAACTTTTCTTGTCTTGCATCTAGATTTTTAAAGGGATTGAGGAGCACTAAATCTACCAGGAATAAGCTAGGAAACTACAAACGACTTAGATATATCACTAAGCCAAAACCAACTCATCCATTCCAAACTTTTGTGAACTCAAGTACTGAGTTTGCTGTAGCAAAAGTATGTTATCCAATTTCCTTAAAACTTAGGAAAAAGGGCTTTTTCTTCTTTTTATATCTCATTCTCGGTGTCTCCGTTTAACGTTTGTGAGAATCTTTTAGTATTTTTGTGAAGTTAGTGTCTTGTTTGAAAACTGGAAGATGCTGTTATTTTTCTCTTCACTTTTCTTTCTTCCTGAGCATTTTTCATGCTGCCAGTGGAGGCATCCACAAAATCTGATACTTTCTCCAAAAAGCAGTATTATGCCATTATAGCACGAGTTCCACACACCTTCGCCCCATTGTACATGCACATGATGTTACAACACACATGCCAAAAGGACTAAGCTTGCATCATAATACTGTGATGTCGCTTGCATCTTGATGCCTCCAACTACCCTTTGAAATTAATTGATGTGTAGGAATCCAGAATGGCTGCAGATCATTTTAAAAATGACCATGCTATAAAGCCAGGCTTCTTCAGCTATATTGTAAATAAATAACAGGAATAATCTGTATGAATATTTTACCAAAATAATATTCTTTAGGGGTGGTGGTGGTGGTAAGAAACCATTTCTTTTCAGACAAATTAAATTAAAATGCAACAAAAATAAAATTTCCATGCAGCACTCATTTGAACCTTTCATGTTTTATGCCAGGGGTAATAAACATACAATTATGGGCCAGACCCAGCTCGTTGCTTAATTCCATCCCCCCCCCCCCTGCTGGCTTGGAATTCTTGAAGTTCAAGTTCACATGTCTTAATGTTGTCAGTGTTGACAAACACAGGCCTAGGCAATCTACCCACAGTGGCTCCTCAGAAAAGGATGACCTAGCCTTGTTTTAAGCCACAAGTAGGCTCCCTATTCCCTCCCAACTTCTGGGCACTAGGTATTGTTTGCACTGTCAAATTCAGTACCACTGTCCCTTTAATTCAGCAACATGGATAAAAAAGGAGTGCCCATTTCTTCTTTAATACCCTTAAAGCTCCAAGATTCTTATTTGAGTCTAACAAGATCAGCTGCAAATGCTAAAAAGTTATCCAGCTTTCCTCCTGGAGGAGCAGCTTCATGAGATGTACCTCAGCGTGTCACTGTTCTTGTCTTTTTCCAAGCACTAGATGGCAGGATTTATTATTTCTTGAAGTTTATAGCTGTTACCGTATAATTTAGGATTGGATTTTTATCATATCTGTACCATCCAACATAGAATCATAGAATGTAGACTTTGAGTTGAGCATTCATTAAAAAACTTATGGATCCTGCCTTTTAAAAAATATGTATATATCAATTATTTATGTGACTTAGAATCATTATACAGAGTCCTGGCAAAGGCACACTGGTTTGGTATGCTTGCTGCATTTTTTTTTCTTTTTCTGTAATTGGCGATAAGCAGATGTCTTCTGTCACTATAATATGTTACTCTGCCCAGAAATTCTGGGTTCAGAACAAGACATATAGTGAGCTAGCATAAATTGGCTTGCTTAATTTATTTTGTAAAAGAAGCTAATTCGCTTGATGCAAATTCAGCTTTTTATCATATTTAATTTTCCAGATTTAATTATGTTTTTAAAGCACTGTATAACAAGATACTGTGTTCAGGATTCAAAGAGCTACTTGAGTAAAAGGAAACTGTCTTCTACTAGTCCAGATATAATCCATTCCCACCCAAACACCCACCCTTTTTAAAAAAAATAATTAGCTATCTCTTGGCTATATCGGAAATTATCTTTGAAATTAGGAGACTCTTTTGGGATAAACATAGCCTTTTGAGGATTCACATATTTTGCATGCAGAAGATGACAGGTTCAGACCCTTGCATGTCCCAGGAGGCATGATAAACCTTCAACTTATAATTCTGGAGAACTGCTAACAGCTAGTGTTGACAAGCTTTGGCCATTTGATATAAGACAATTTCCTCTGCCTGTTACTTTCACAAGCCATTTAGTTAACAGCATGTCATGTTCCTGTTGGAAAAGAACAAGTCTATTGACTCAGCTCCTTGGATTAAGAATTCCTGAGCTGGCCTTCTGATGCAGATGCACAGAAACAAATTAGAATAGGCTGCTGTTTGCTTTAGACCAGAGTCTTTTTAAGAGGTAGAAAGTTCATTTGAAATCTTCTCTCTGCTTCCTATTTCAGTGAAATTTTCATAGGTATTTGGGTAGTGATGATGGATATGAATAAGTTGGATCTGTCTGTCTTGTCTATCTATCTATCTATCTTGACAGACTTGAACATTGGGCGCTATCTAACAAAATGAAATTCAATGGTGAAAAAGGTAAGGTTCTACATTTAGGCAAGAAAAATCAAATGCACAGGTACAGTATAGGTGGTACCTTGCTCAGTAGTAGTAACTGTGAGAGGGATCTCGGAATCCTAGTGGACAATCACTTAAATATGAGCCAGTAGTGTGCTGGAGCTGCCAAAAAAGCCAACACAGTGCTAGGCTGCATTAATAGAGGGATAGAATCAAGATCACGTGAAGTGTTAATACCACTTTACAATGCCTTGGGAGGGGTCCACACTTGGAATACTGCATCCAGTTTTGGTCACCATGATGTAAAAAAGATGTTGAGACTCTAGAAATAGTACAGAGGAGAGCAACAAAGATGATCAAGGGACTGGAGGCTAAAACATACAAAGAAAGGTTACTGGAATTGGGTATGTCTAGTTTAATGAAGAGAAGGATGAGGGGGTGACATGATAGCAGTGTTCCAATATTTCAGGGGTTGCCACATGAAAGAGGGAGTCAAGCTATTCTCCAAAGCACCTGAAGGCAAGACAAGAAGCAATGGATGGAAACTAACCAAAGAGAGAAGCAACCTAGGATGAAGAAAGACATTCCTGATAGTTAGAACAATTAATCAATGGACAGAAGTTTTGAATGCTCCAACACTGGAAGTTTTTAAGAAGAGACTGAACAACCCTTGTCTGAAATGGTATAGGGTTTCCTGCCTGAGCAGAGAGTTGGACTAGAAGACCTCCAAGGTCCCTTCCAACTCTTATTATTATTATTATTGTTGTTGTTGTTGTCGTTGTTGTTGCTGCTGCTGCTGCTGCTACTGTTGTCTGTCTGTCTGTCTGTCTATCTGTCTGTCTGTCTATCTGTCTGTCTATCTATCTATCTATCTATCTATCTATCTATCTATCTATCTATCTATCTATCTATCTATCTATCTATCTATCTAACTTATCAGTCTTCTACAGTATCATGTACACAGTCTCTCTCTCTCTCTCTCTCTCTCTCTCTCTCTCTCTCTCTCTCTCTCTCTCTCTCTCTCTCTCTCTCTCTCTCTCTCTCTCCCCCCCCCCCCCCCCCCCCCCCCCCCCCCCCCCCCCCCCCCCCCCCCCCCCCCCCCCCCCCCCCCCAATTGAGGACCAATTCCTCTAACTTCCTGGGATGAAAGAAATTAATCCATCTACCCATCCCCTACCCTACATGTGTAGAGTTTAAAGCACGGGTGTTAAACTTGCCATGTCACATGACATGTTGCAACGTATCATGACTTTTTTGCATTGCCGGAGCTGGGATGGGCGCGGCCTCCACACGATGCAATTAGCCCATGGGCCGGCAGTTTGACACCACTGGTTTAGAGCAATAACTCTCTCCCTCACCCCACACTCCACCCGTCTTTATAGCCAATTTATAGTAGAGTAATATTGATGCATCTGAAATAGGAATAGACATACTAACATTGATTGTATCTGATCACTTTTTTAAAAGTTGCAGTTTGCCATTCATATGATTGTCACTATTTTGATTAGATGACTTAATGGGTGCTGCTCCACAAGCTGAATGTATGAGGGAAGGATAATATCCTGAACATTATTGTGTTTAATTGTGAATCCATTTTGTCCCATTTGCACAATCGTAGGAAAGCTTTAACAGCTGCAGAAATAGTTTGTTGCCATTTCCCATATTTCACGTAAGAATAATGTATCTTCCTGGAAAAATTAGCTTCCCCCTCCCTTTTTTTAACACATGTTTGTGATTTGCCTTTGAAATTAATTCTTATTTCTTCTCTATTGTGCATGTACATTAACAACGATATGCCATTGGGAAGCTTATTCTGTTCTATGAAAACATAACCATTTAAAAATAATAATAATATCCTGAAAGTTGCAAAAAAAATGCTGCATCTGTTGATTTCAGCCAGAACAACACTTCTTCACTAGTTTTCACAAATGGACTTTTGATGTAGTCAGGATTCAGGGCCAGTTTGGTGTAGTCGTTAAGGCACCAGGCTAGGAAACAGGAGACCATGACTTCAGTCATAGTTTTCAAGAGATGGTACTCAACTGCAAAACATGTTAACCATCGGCTCTGTTTCACATACCCCATTTCTTTCCTTTCACAGTGGGTGTGAAGATCATCAGAAGCTGTTGTTTTCATTTGAGATGAATCACAGTTGTTGTTCACCTAAAGTACAATTTGTCTGGACAAATGAGCTTCTGAACTCTTTCAGACAGCTATGAGAAAGGAGAGTAAATAAGCTCAAGGGCTGATTGATTGATTATGTGTCATCAAGTCATTGCCGACTCTTAGTTACCACATAGATAGATTTTTCTCCATGGCCATCTGTTCCTAATCTGGTTTTTCAAGTCTTCTAACAGTGCATTCATTACCTCTGTAACTGACCAGACCACTTTGCTGCTTGTCATCCTCTTCTTCTCTTAACTTTCACCTTTCCCAACATGAGAGCCATCTCTGTCTTTGCAAAATGATCCAAAGCAGGATAATTTGAGCTTGGTTGTTCATGTCTTGAGTCAGTGATCTGGATTGCTTGGTTTTATGATCCATTTGATCAAAGGCTGCTGGAATTGGGTATGTCTAGTTTAATGAAGAGAAGGACGAGGGGGGACATGATAGCAGTATTCCAATATCTCAAGGGCTGCCACAAAGAAGAGGGAGCCAAGTTAGTCTCCAAAGACTAATGGAAGCAATGGATGGAAACTAATCAAAGAGAGAAGCAACCTAGAACTAAGGAGAAACTTCTTGACAGTTAGAACAATTAACCAGTGGAACAACCTGCCTCCAGAAGTGGTGGTGAAAGCTCACAAACAAGCTCAAGGAAGGCAAGATTTATTCACTTAGTGCTGTTCCATGAGTGATCATTCTGAGGAATCTTGTTATTTAAAGCCAAGGACAAGGGACAGAACAAGAATTTGGAAGCTGTACTTGAACCGATTGGAGGAAACATTTCAACATTGCATTTCTCTATCTTCAACAATCCTACCTGTGAGATAGCTGGAAGATTTCCTGAAATCTGGGAAATTCTTCAAAAGTAATCTTCCAGTACAAGTTATTTTTGTGAAGTTGTACCAGAAGATCAGTACAGTGTGTTATTCCATTATAGAAACTGGAGTAGAAATGAACTATTCTGTAATCCAGAGATTCTGAAATCTTAAAAATCTGATAAATGATCAAGTTATCATTTGTGTGATCTCTCTCCTTGAACAAAAATGTTGTGGTCCAAGTGTGAAATATTCTTGGTATATCACTGGTTTGGAAATGATTCACACTCTTTTATGTTAGAAGCGAATGAAAGCATTCAAGATATTTCTTGGATCCAGAAAGAAAGAAAAATCCTACCTTTATATTTAGGAAAGAAGAAGTTTAGAATTATTTTTGAATCACAGAATAATGAGCCTGAGTGGTGAGCCAACCTCATTTCCTGCCACCAGGAGGGCTGGTAACAATAAGATTTTCCAGCAGCTCTTAAAACATACAGCTGGATCAAGATATTCCAGAGACAGACAGGGATGTTCTTGTGCCAGGTCATGTCATCCATCCATCATCTTGCCAGTCTGGTGTGGGGCTTACCTAAAATACTGGGACAGATCTATGCAAGCATTTATTTTAGCAAGAATCCAACTATTCCACTTTCAGTTCACATGATGCACTTCTGGGGTTCAATTTAGTGGCTGAGCATTTCCAGTTTGGGAGATTTATCTAAACGGAACAGCTAGACTAGGGAGAATATAAACAAGCATTCATTTTCATTTACTGTTTTCATGGCTAAGATAAAACAAAATCAAAAACTCCTGTTAATAGAAGTTGGCATTGCAGGCAAGTGTGAAAGATTTGAAATCTGACAGAATAAATCTTGAACTAACTTTCTGGCTTGCTCAGAGGCTGTCAACTCTAAATTACAACTGCCATTCTTGAAATACAATAAGGATATCATTTCTAGCTGTTTTCATCACAGTCTCTATATAAGTATGTGACCTAGTTAGTCTTTGTTGGTTTCAGCACTCTCCAACCTCTCATTATTTGAACTCTCTCTCTCTCTCTCTCTCTCTCTCTCTCTCTCTCTCTCTCTCTCTCTCTCTCTCTCTCTCTCTCTCTCTCTCTCTCTCTCTCTCTCTCTCTCTCTCTCTCTGTGTGTGTGTGTCTGTCCGTCTGTCTGTCTGTCTGTCTGTCTGTCTGTCTGTCTGTCTGTCTGTCTGTCTGTCTTTGTCTCTGTCTCTGTCTCTGTCTCTCTCTCTCTCTCTCTGTGTGTGTGTCTCTGTCTCTCTCTCTGTGTCATGCCTGAATCTGCGGAGGAAAATGAGCTGGAACGGGACCCCATGGAGGTCAAGGGAGAGGTGTCTGTGGTTTCAGAGGAATGTGGGGAAGAGCAGGCCAAGACAGGCCAGGGCCCTTCAGGATTGGGACAGGAGGAACAGGAGAGACAGAGTTCAGGCAATGAGCAAGGGCCACACCCACCTGATCCTAGAGCACAGAGAGTGGAGAGAAGGAGGGAACAATTTATTTATTTATTTTATTATTCGAATTTATATCCCGCCCTTCTCCTTGCGGACTCAGGGCGGCTGACAATCAATTAAAAACACCAATAACAATCACAAAGTTAAAATTAATTAAAATGAAATATTTAAATTGTCTGATTAAAATATAATTAAAAACCCCTCTAAAAACCCCTCTTAAAAATTATCCTAGGCCAGTCCCGCTTGTTGG